>NC_057806.1:314293949-314666492 GCF_018294505.1 Triticum aestivum | reverse complement strand
GTGAATGTCATCATGACACCACCTGTGAAGAATAGGCACTCTAGATCAAATTCTTCATATGGACCAAAGTCTTCATATGGATCCAAGTCCTCATATGGACCAAATTCCTCACGTGGATCAAATTCCTCATATGGATCCAGATCCTCATATGAACATCATCGTGCTAACACTTTTGTTTCGCACGAAAGATCTAAGGGCTATGATTATGTGCATTATTCTTCAAATCATTATGTTCATAAGTCCTCGAAGAATTTCTATGCTTATTCATATGCTTACTCTAACCCCTCTTCTGTGAAACGAAGTGGACTGGCCTCTATGCCACCTTTCTCTTATGGAGCTCACAGAATGATGACCTCTTTGCCACCCCTCCAGATGTGGGTGGTGAAGAAAAAGAACTAATCTCTTATGCAGGGCCAGGTCTCTAGATGAACTTGAACATCTGAAGAATTTGCTGGAGACCTGAATATGCTTGAAAGGACGCAAACTAATCATGAAGAAATGAATTTTCATTTCTCAAGTCCTCATACTGCTATATCTGTTCTATTGCTTGATGAAATTGATCTTATGAATTTGATGTCATATTCTTCACTGCTGAAGTATATGAGTTCGTAAGATGCACTAACTCATCTGCAGGATGATCAACTCAAAGCCACTGAGTGAGTCCTCGATAGTGTATGTACAAACCACATGACTGGTGATAGGAACTTATTGATGGACACTACTTTATCTCCATCGCATTTGAAGCATATCACCTACACTGACAAAGGAAAAGCAAGGTATTGGGTCTAGGTAAGGTTGCGATCTCAAAGGATCGACACATGGACAAAGTCATGCTTGTCGAATCCTTAGGGTTCAACCTCATGTCTGTCTCAATGCTTTGTGATCTTGATATGGTTGTTGTGTTTGGCAAGTATGGTTGTGTTGTAATCATGGAAGTTGACAATTCCAAAGTCTTCGAAGGCTTTAGGAGAGGAGACTTCACTATTACAGCGAGGTGCTAAACAAACAGTTTTTAACCCATTTCCGCGACGACATTTGGAACCGTTGCCAAGTGAGTGTGGGCGATAGGGGGGTCCTTCCCACACGACCCAGAAACCATCAGGGATATGCCCTCCTGGCACACACTCTCAGCAAAATGAGGTCGTGTGTGACCAGCGAGCACTCAAATATAGAAATACATACAATAGTGCTAAAAAATACAATTATACAGGCGAAATCATTTCCGATCATAAGTATATACCACACATTCAGCCAACGCTAAACGTTTTCGTTCATATATACATCCCACACAGTCGCTCCAAGGAAAACATTTCTTTTCGCAAGTACATCACACACAATTTTCCCGGTTAAATCGTTTGTGATAGCGTTTCCATTGCACACGGTATTAACAATTTTATCGTTTGTGTTATTGAATTCATCACACACGGTGCCTAGAAGAAACTGTGTGTCAAGGGTTGTCCATCACACATAGTTTTTATGTGGTAAACGTTTACGCCAGGTGGCCTAACGCAAACAATTTTCAAGAGGATGTCGTGTGTGATTGTTCATTAATCTAACATGGTTTATTTCTAGAAACTGTGTGTGTTATTGAATGCATCGCACATGGTGTTTTCTCAATAACCATTTGCAATAGAAAAACCCAATTAGTAGGCTAGTTACCGATTATTCATAATCCATTTATTAATCTAATTGATATTTCATATTAAGCGCACAATATATTTCATTTTCATAATTGAAATACATTAGAGTACAACATCATATAGCTTCAGCACTCAGCTACCCCATTACACAACTACACCAGCACCAAGTTTCACATGCAACATCTATAACCTTTGAAAATTAGCATCATAGACGATACATAGACAGATGTATCTCATCTGGAAAACTGCTGAAGCAGAAGGCGAATATTGAGCCTTCATTGATGTTGAAGGTCTTTGTAAATTTAGGCCAGTGCCTGTGGATGATTGACCGTCCATCCTTCGTCCTCTTCAGGAACACTTCAATATTGAACCGTGGGTGTTGTATGAATACCTTCCTCGCCTCCTGACCATACAGGTGGTTTGAGAGGTAATCATCAGTGAACTGCTTTGGAAAGGCCTGAAAACAAGGATGTGTATAAATATCTTCTCTATATTGGAAATGGGGCAAAGAAATAAAAAGGCAAGGTATAATAGTTAGTACCATCCTGTAGTGAACTGATGTCTTCTTTATTGTGCAGACAAAGATCTTGTTGTTTTTTGTCGCTAATTTCTTTATCCTAACAATCTTTTTGAGTTTCTTGACTTGACTGATATTCATGGACAACTCATTTTCCCATATGCAAAAAGGGTCGAACAGTGGGTCAAAACCTCTGACAGCAGGACCTACATGTGCAAGACCAAATTGTTAAAAACCTAAATATTAGAATGCTTCTTGCAATTGCACAATAATGTGCTATTAGACAATGGACCATGCACGTGCTAACCTCGATTGTAAACCTCAGTGCTTCCCATTGTTTTCCTGCAACACATATAAGGTAGTTAGTCATCAGGTTAAGTAAGGGTTCGCATGCTATCAGTAAAATATGTTGATGAGAAATAAGCACATTGCAGATTCATCAGATTAATTCAAGCCACATGGAAAACCCATTTATCCAAACCAAGCATGATTAAGAACTAGGAAATATAGCACTTGTATATGTTTCTCATGTATTAAGTGCAGCCAAATTCGATTTATTCTTCACATGCACAACAATACAAAATTCTACCCACGACAATTGGACATCGTAGTGTAGAATGGAACCAAGCAGTTAGCTAAACACCACAACAAATGAACCAAACATTAACTGAGCACCACATTGCACAATATAACATACTCCTAATAGAAGATCAGATAGTTAACCAAACCAAGCATGCTTAACAACTTGGAAATATAGCAATTGTATTTTTTGTCATGTATTTACTACAACCAAATTCAATTTATTCCTCACATGGTATACAATAACAGAATGCACGCACAACTATTGAACATCGCATTGCAGAATTGAACCAAACAAAACAGTTAACTAAATACCACAACAAATGAACCAAACGTTAACTAAGCACCACATTGCACAATATAACATACTCCTAATAGAAGATCAGACAATTAACGAAACCAAGCATGCTTAACAACATGAAAATATAACAATTGTATTTGTTTCTCATGTATTTAGTACAGCCAAATTCGACTTATTTCTCACATGGTATACAATAATAGAATGCACCCACAACAATTGAACATCGCATTGCAGAATTGAACCAAACAGCCAACCGCGTCGCATCATCGGCGCGCGAGGCGTCGACGGTGGCCTCGACGGCGAGGTGCTCCTCCAAGATCTGGGGGTCGACACGAATGGCAGCCATCGCGACCTCATCCGAGCGTGCGGTCGTGATTTGCTTCTCCGCTGCCAAATGGTCCTTGGGATCCTGGCTATACTGCGCGCACCATGGCTTAGGGCGGTGCTTATTTGGTGGAGGGGTCGGTGATTTGGGTGGAAGGTGTCGCGCCGGCGGTCGGGGCATATGGGGTGTGGAAGGAGAAGGAGGATGGGGGTCGGGTGTGGATTACCTGCCTAGATAGGTGAGGCCGAGCAGCGTGGAGGAGGGTCGCCGATGAGGAGGCGGCGCTGCAAACAAGGAGTGAAGGTTTCAACTTGGAAAGGAAGGTGAAAACAAGGGAAATGTGGCTTTTGGTAAGGGGGAGGGGGTGGTTCATCAGACACGGTCCCTTATACAGAACCGTGTACGATAAGTGAACATCACAAACGATTCAGATAGCTTAACCCGTGTGTGTTGAGAAAATTTTGGTTCGAATTTCCCTGGTTACAGTGGTCATCCACGTCATTGCATAATTTGGGTACACAAAGGAGACTAACTTCTTAATCGAGCAAGTTCAGCAATTAAACAAAGCTAGCCGAGCTAAACATTACTCTAAAAAATTAAAGACCGGTGCTCTTAATTAAACAAAATAAAGAGTACTGCTACGGCTGGTACTCGTCGATCTTCGCTGCCGCCTCCATGTCCAGCTCGCGCCCGACGGTCTCCTGGGGAAGGGGCTCTATGGCATCAATTGCACAATACTCGGCAAGCATCTCTCCATCCGCGTCTGCCATATATTTGGAATAGGCCGCCACGAGCTGAGCGTGGGCGGCCACGATCTGGGCTCTGGCGGGCTCCGTCGTGGCAAGGTTTGCCGCGCAGGAACGAAGGGCTGCTCGAACTCTCTCGGTGATTGCCAACTCTTCAGCCGTGGACTGCCGACCGTTGTCGGAGAAGCTTCGTTCGATTTGTGCGGTGACCGCCACGAGCTGGGCATGGATGGCCTCGACATGGTAGTGGGCGGCCTCCATCAGGGCTAAGGCCGCCACTATAGAACAAACATATGTTGTGCCACTCTCGCCAGTTGCTATCCCCGAGGCAGATGCTGCTACCGCCGCCTGAGAAGCAATAGCGGCCGTTTGGGCTGCCTTGGCCGCCCGGACGCAGACTGTGGTTGCCCTCACAAAGCTTGTTGGCACGCACCTAGCGGCTGCGGCCGTGCTCTCGCCGGAGTGAACCGCCAAAGTTGCCCTCACGACATGGGTCCACGTCCCCATCTTTCACCAGCGATGAATGAACAGTGAAATGATATTTGGAGAGTGGGCTAGTGTGCTTGATATGCCGGCTATGGACTATAGCCGATGCACCTTCTCGGGTAAGCCATAGGCATACTATACACCGACGGTGCTCCAAGATATTTTGTGCTGCATCTCACACGGTTGGTGATAATAAACTGTGTGCGATCTACTTGATTTATCGTCTTGATTTGAATTACGTAATGGGGTCACAACTACAAATGATGGTGTTTGAATTGCTAGAACTTTTATCTGGAGTGAACATGCAACTATAGGTGTGTCGTCAAAAAAATTGGAATTATTCAAGGTTCGTTTGACGTTTTTATACATTAACTTGGTTTTGTAGGTATTTCAGGTGCATAATTCTAATTTGAACTACATGCACATGCTCAAGTGCATATAAACGGGTTGAAAAATCAAATATGTGTCCTTGGTTGCATGTTGTCCCATGCAAGAAATGGGAATGAATGTCACACACCCTGCCACCGTCGCTCGGCCGCAAACATTGAGATACTTGGTTTTTGAATTCTAGTAAATCCAAAACTCGTTTGAAATTCATGAAAATTGGCATGCTATCATGGAGCGGCATCAACATGTCGTGGTAAATTTTTTGTCCCATTTGGGGCAGGTTCGGGTATAAGCTTCTCACAAACCAGAGCTTCTCACAACAAGCGTGATGGTTTCGGTAGGGAATGTGCCACCTTTGGGGACAAAATGATATTCGTTGCCTCTTATTGCTTCCAAAAAATTTCGAGTGTCAACATAGAACAATAGGAGTGTTGTGTTTAATTTTGGAATTTTTCAGGGTTCGTTTGGACATTTTTATACATTAATTGGGTTTTCGAGGCATTTTATGCGCATAATTCAAATTTGAACTACATGCACATTCTCCAGTGCATATAAACTGGTTGAAAAATCAAATATGTGTCCTTGGTTGCATGCTTAGGTCCCATGCAAGAAATGGGAATGAATTTCAAACACCCTGCCACTATCACTCGACCGCAAACATTGAGATACCTGGTTTTAAAATTCTATTAAATCCAAAACTCGTCTGAAATTCATGAAACTTGGCATGCTAACATGGAATGGCATCAACATGTCGTGGTAATTTTTTTGTCCCATTTGGGGCAGGTTTGGGTATAAGCTTCTCACAAACTAGAGCTTCTCACAATAAGCGTGATGGTTTCGGTAGGGAACGTGCCACCTTTGGGGATGAAACGATATCCGTTGCCTACTATTGCTTTCAAAAAAAATGAGTGTCAACATAGGACAACAAGAGTATTGTGTTCAATTTTGGAATTTTTCAGGGTTCGTTTGGACATTTTTATACATTAACTGGGTTTTCCAGGCATTTTATGTGCATAATTCAAATTTTGAACTACATGCACATTCTCCAGTGCATATAAACTGGTTGAAAAATCAAATATGTATCCTTGGTTGCATGCTTAGGTCCCATGCAAGAAATGGAAATGAATTTCAAACACCCTGCCACCGTCACTCGGCCGCAAACATTGAGATACGCGGCTTTTAAATTCTAGTAAATCCAAAAGTTGTCTGAAATTCATGAAACTTGGCATGCTATCATGGAGCAGCATCAACATACCGTGGTAAATTTTTTGTCCTATTTGGGGCAGGTTTGGGTATAAGCTTCTCACAACAAGCGTGATGGTTTCGGTAGGGAACGTGCCACCTTTGGGGACGAAACGATATCCGTTGCCTCTTATTGCTTTCAAAAAATTTTCAGTGTCAACATAGAACAACATGAGTGTCGTGTTTAATTTTGTAATTTTTGGGGGTTTGTTTGGACATTTTTATACATTAATTGGGTTTTCGAGGCATTTTATGCGCATAATTCAAATTTGAACTACATGCACATTCTCCAGTGCATATAAACTGGTTGAAAAATCAAATATGTGTCCTTGGTTGCATGCTTAGGTCCCATGCAAGAAATGGGAATGATATTCAAACACCCTGCCACCGTCACTCGGCCTCAAACATTGAGACACCTGGCTTTTAAATTCTAGTAAATCCAAAAGTCGTCTGAAATTCATGAAACTTGGCATGCTATCATGGAGCAGCATCAACATGCTGTGGTAAAAAATTTGTCCCATTTGGGGCAAATTTGGGTATAAGCTTGTCACAAACCTTAGCTTCTCACAACAAGCGTGATGGTTTCGCTAGGGAACATGCCACCTTTGGGGACGAAAAGATATCTGTTGCCTCTTATTGCTTTCAAAAATTTTCTAGTGTCAACATAGAACATCAGGAGTGTTGTGTTTACTTTTGGAATTTTTCGGGGTTCGTTTGGACATTTTTGTACATTAACTGGGTTTTCTAGGCATTTCATGTGCATAATTCAAATTTGAACTACATGCATAAGCTCGATGTATATAAATTGGTTGAAAAATCAAATATGTGTCCTTCGGGGCATTCTTAGGTCCCATGCAAAATGGGAATGAATTTCAAACACCAGGGCACTGTTGATTGCCGGCAAAATGTTGAGATACTTTGTTTTTAAATTCTAGTAAATCCAAAACTTGTCTGAAATTCATGAAACTTGGCATGCTATAATGGAATGGCACCCGACATGCTATGGTATTTTTCGTGTCCATTTTGAGAGAAGGCGCACTCGGATAACAGCCAAAAAAGGCATTTTGAAACAAATAGCTGCCACTGTAACATCTCAAACGTTTTGTATAATTTAAATTGTGTGCATTCTGTTAACCATTCATGTGACACCACACCTCACTCTTTTAATGGCTAGGAGGTGCCATGCGGACAGGTACTTGAGTGCTTGACTAAACGGAAGGCGTGCGAGCTGTACTCCAATGCGAAGGCTCACCGGGAAGCATGCAAGTTGTATGCCGCGTAGGATTTCTGCAGCTCTTGATCGCAAACATTTTAGATAGAACACCTGTATGCAAAGTGAGAGCTATGGTCTCCCCGCTAAGTCAAGGGAAAATCTGCAGCGCAGGATTTGTGCATCCCTTCAACGCAAATGGTTGTTTTGGATGACCCGTGTGCAACCACGTACAAACAATTTGGTAAGATTTGCATCTGTCATATTGGGTATGTTTCCATTTGTCAAATTGGAAAGATTTAAATTTGTTGATATAGTAACGTTGCCATTTGTCAATCCTTGTAACACTACGATTTGTCAAAATATGCAGCTAGAAATCACTAATACTATCTAATTTTTGCAACTAAAATTCAGTAATTAAGCATAGATTTCATTCATAGATTAAGCAGTCGTTGTTAATTTATACAAACAGTTCAACTCGACAGCTGAACCGACCAAACTTTTCCCCAATTGTTGCCAACCATGTACTGGAATAGCTAGTTCAACTATATATACTAGCTAATTTTAAGTACGTCGTACAGTTCGACCACACATCTGTAGTCAGATGAACTGAATAAAATAGCCCCTAAATACTACTACTACCACGGAGGGGCTTTGTGCTACTTCCGATAGCCTCTCATCTACCGAGCACGCTCAGTAAGAGGCAGAGGAGGAGGAGCCTATCGACGAGCTGGAGAAATGCAATACGGTGCCTGCCGTTGTTGCACGTTCAGCGACGCTCGCCAGCTCGAACGCCCACTGTCGCTCCAGACAATCCCTCTCGAAGCGGCCGGACTGCTCATAGATCTCCCGATTCCTCGCCTCTGTGTCGACGTGTGTTGCGGCCATGGCTGCGGTATGGCTCTTTGCGTGCTTGACGAGGCGCTCCTCCTCCTCCCACAGGAACTCGATGTAGCGCGCAAGGTCGCGCACGCACGTGCGGGCCTCCAGCTCCACCTCCCTTCTTTGGGCGGCGGTGGCGGGGCGGGTGATGATCCCGACAGTCGACGGTGGGCAGGCGGCCACGGCGGCCGACGATGGGGTGGCGGCCACGACCACCACCTCCCGTCTTTGAGCCGCGGTGGCAGAGCGGGTGATGGCCACGGTGGCCGGCAGTGGGGTGGCGGCCACGACGACCACCTCCCGCCTTTCGACGGTGGTGTGACGGCAATGACAGCCGGCAAAAGCTGTCGACAGGCAGCGGCGGCAGAGCGTGTGGTGGATGTTCCGCGCACACCCAACAGGGACGCCGCACGCACTACACTACGTCGAGGACTTCACCGCCGCCGCGGTGTAGCCTCCCAGCTGGAGCTGTCCTCTGATGACGGTGGAGTGGCTAAGCGACGATGACAGATCGGTGCCATTGGCGATTGTGGGAGAAGCACACGAGATAAGCTACAGGGAGGGAGGGGGAAATGCGACGCAGGACTCGCCGGCCGTGAGGGTTTTTATAGCAAGCCGGGAAGCATTGGGATTTTGGGGGATTTCACCGAGTCGGGCGGGAAGCTTGCGCGGGAACCTGCGAGGTTGCGCGGGAACGACCTCACTGACGATTCATTGGCGCCACCGTTTGGCCAAAAGAATGCCCCGCACGCTGCGCAAGCTTGCGCTGTAAGCTGTCTGCGGCAGCGGGGTGACAAGACGTGCGAGAGGAGGACGAAAGACATGTACACATACGGTTAATACAAAAAACATTTTCGATTTAATTATCTACTATACCTCCGTCCTAATTTAAAAGTATGATTTAACTAATAAAATACGAATGCATGTCGCACAAAGATTATATTGTTGGAGCCGTATTGGAACATAGTTTCCAGGTATACATTTTTTTAACATGCATTAACATTTTTTTGGTTAAATTTAAGGTTATATACCAGCAAGCGTTTGCCCGCAACACACGCGGCTTATTCCATCACAAACAGCTCGGATGGTTCAACTATACGCCACGTATCGCACACGCAACTCTAATATGATTTGTGCTTGATGTCTCCGACATCGCTCGCACAATTCATCTTATTTGCCACGTATCACTGCACCGGCCTCTGCTCGCGTCCCTCGGCAAGCTCTGCTCGCATACGTTGGCGCGCTCTGCTCGTGTCCATCGGCGCGCTCGGCTTGTGGACAGCTTTTCCTTGCGCGTTCAACTGCTATATGCACATATATATATATGGTTGCTCGTTGTTGAGGCGATCGCGGAGCGCTCTGCTCGCGTCCCTCTGCGCGCGCTCTGCCAGCGGTTGGGCGTGCGCACGATCATGTCGGGGGCCCCATATGCATGTGGTTGCGCCGCGCGCGTTGCCACACGATGCAGTTACGTGCATCACGATGGAGTTACGCGCTGCAAATTAGAACTGCCATCAGGGCCTGCCGATATTCCTAGCCGTGTGGCTTCCCCTTTAATTCCCGCGGCCATTATAACCTTCGTCTCTCCAACCTTTCGATCGTGCCCCACAATAGAACAAGCACACCCATGACGACACATAGAGAGGGGATGTCCAGTGGCGCTCCAATGGAGTTCGGCGAGCATAGAGTGGAGACCCACGCGAGGGAGACGGATCTCTCGGTAGTGTACACCATCGACCCGGCCGTGGTGGACGACTACATCAACAACGTTGAGCAGTTGCTTGCTCGAGACAAGTACAAGGTGGTTGGCATCGACCTCTAGTGCACCACCGGTCATCCCGGCATAGATCTGAAGGTTGCCATCGCCCAGTTGTGCGTGGGCCATCATGTCCTCATCTACCACTACTACATGGCCATAGAGCCTTGGGACCGTTTCAACAAGTTTGTCAATAGCACCGACTACAAGTTCGCCACGCTGGACATCACTGACGATGTAAACGCGCTCAATGTTACGGGCTTGGCCTGCAAGAACCTTGTCGAAATCTGTGACCACTATAGGGTCTGGGGCAGCACGAAGGACTCCCTGGTCGAACTCGCCTCGGACATCATCAACCCCTACTACGAAAAGATGAAGTAGGATGCCCAGAGAACAAGTCCCCTATCCTGGAACAGGGCCTAGATGCGGCAACTGGATGAATCTCACCTCAGGTTCGCGGCCAAGAGCGTGTACACATGCTACGAGATGCACAGGCGGATCGTTGACATGAGGAAGTGCCTCGTTACCCAAATCGACGAGCCCGGATCGAGCCACAAGCAGAGCAAGCGTCACAAGAAGTAGATGGTGATTAGATGATCGTTTATGCTAGTTAATCATGCATGTAATATATAGTTTACTTTATTGGTGTGTGGAAATGTCATGTGTGTAGTAGCCACCTATGTAATTATGCGTGTAATAGTTTACTTTGGTGTGTGCAAATGCCATGGTTGTAGTAGCCACCTATGTAAGTGGATGTTTAATTTGGTTATGCAAGCATGTCCTTATATATGTTATTGTTGTGTATGCAATCCCATCGCAAACACACACGTCTTATTAGCAGCAACCGTCTGTGTTATTATCGGTCTTCACACACATTTCTGATTACAGACCTGTTTGCCGCATATCACACACATCTTGTTAAGTTGAACCGTTTCTGTTCTCTTGTCTCAACGCAATCAGTTCATCCGAGTGAACCGCATGCTGTATATCACACACACCTTCATCTGGCTGACCGTTTCTTTTGTGTTTCCTAATCACAAATAGTTCATCCGAGTGAACCGTATGCTGTATATCACACACACCTCCATCTGGCTGCCCGTTTCTTTTGTTCCTCCTCATCGCAAACAGTTAATTGAACTGAACCGTATGCCCTGCATCGCACACACAACTAAAATCTGAACCGTATTTGATAGCTCCGCCATCTCAAACGTTTTGCACCTCTTTTGACGGGTTTTTACACCACCGTTTGCGATTATGGCACCGCACACAGTTTCGCCGAAGGGTCTCTGATCGTAGTGTCGCGTTAGCAGCATCCTGCAGTAGTGCTTGTATGTTGTTGATTTCTCTATAGGACCACAATATGCTATATGTCTACTTGCAAAAGCCTCAAAAGGCTGGCTATGGCATCGATGACTTGGTCATGCTGGCATGAGGAACTTGCACACGCTCGTGAAGAAGAAGCATGTCATTGGCATCGAGGGTGTCAAATTCCTCAAGGATCATCTATGTGGATCTTGTGAAGCTGGAAAGATGACCAAGGACAAGCATCCCTCAAAGACCATCATGACTACCACTCGTCCATTTGAATTGCTTCACATGGATCTCTTTGGCCCTACTCATTATGCCACATTCACTAATGTTGCATCTTTATATGGCTTTGTCATTGTTGATGACTATTCTCGTTACACGTGGGTGCATATCATCACTTACAAAACTGAAGTGCGGGAAGTCTTCAAACAATTTTCCTCGAGGGCTTCAACCAACTTTGGTGTGAAGATCAAGCACATTAGAAGTGACAATGGAACTGAGTTCAAGAATACTGGTCTTGATGAACTTGGTATTACTCACGAGTTATCTTCTCCTTATACACCTCGGCAGAATGGCGTCGTGGAGTGCAAGAACTGGACTCTTGTTGAGATGGCTCGCACTATGCTTGATGAATACAAGACGCCTCCTCGCTTCTGGCCTGAGGCAATTGATATTGCGTGCCACATCATCAACAGGGTATATCTTCACAAATTCTTCAAAAAGACCTCATATGAACTCTAATGTCGCTTGAAGTTACGTTGGTATTTCCCCAAAGAGGAAGGGATGATGCAGCATGGCAGCGATATGTATTTCCCTCAGATATGAAACCAAGGCTATCGAACCAGTAGGAGAACCAAGCAACACAGCGTAAACAACCCCTGCACACAAATAACAACCACTCGCAACCCAACGTGTTAAAGGGGTTGTCAATCCCTTTCGGGTAACGGCGCCAGAAACGGTGTGCGGACGGGAGAAAGTTGTAATAGATTAAATAAATAGATCACAAATAAAATAAAGTGCAGCAAGGTATTTTTGGGTTTTTGGATTAATAGATCTGAAAATAAATGCAAGAGAAAAGTAGATCGCAAAGGCAAATATATGAGAAAGAAGACCCGGGGGCCGTAGGTTTCACTAGTGGCTTCTCTCGAGAAAAGTAGCAAATGGTGGGTAAACAAATTACTGTTGGGCAATTGATAGAACTTTGAATAATCATGACGATATCCAGGCAATGATCATTATATAGGCATCACGTCCAAGATTAGTAGACCGACTCCTGCCTACATCTACTACTATTACTCCACGCATCGATCGCTATCCAGCATGCATCTAGTGTATTAAGTTCATGGAGAAATGAAGTAATGCAATAAGAACAATGACATGATGTAGACAATATCTATCTATGTAGATATAGACCCCATCATTTTATCCTTAGTAGCAACGATACATGCGTGTTGGTTCCCCTTCTGTCACTGGGATCAAGCACCGTAAGATCGAACCCACTGCAAAGCACCTCTTTCCATTGCAAGATAAATAGATCAAGTTGGACAAAGAAAACCCAAATATCAGAGAAGAAATACAAGGCTATAAGCAATCATGCATATAAGAGATCAAAGAAACTCAAATAACTTTCATGGATATAAAAAGATATAACTGATCATAAACTCAAAGTTCATCATATCCCAACAAACACACTGCAAAAAGAGTTACATCATATGGATCTCCAAGAGACCATTGTATTGAGAATCCAGAGAGAGAGAGAGAGAGAGAGAGAGAGAGAGAGAGAGAGATAGCCATCTAGCTACTAACTACGAACCCGAAGGTCTACAAAGAACTACTCACGCATCATCGGAGAGGCACCAATGGAGGTGGTGAACCCCATCTGAGATGGTGTCTAGATTGGATCTGGTGGTTCTGGACTTTGCAACGGCTGGATGAATATTTCGTCGACTCCCCTAGGGTTTATGGAATATTGGGGTATTTATAGAGCAAAGAGGCGGTCCGGGGGGCACCCGAGATGGGCACAACCCACCAGGGCACGCCTGGGCCTCCTGGCACGCCCTGGTGGGTTGTGCCCCCCTAGGGGCACCCCCAGGCGCAGCCAGGTCCCGTTGTGTTCCTTCTGGCCCATAAAAATTCTCCGTAAAGTTTCGGGGCATTTGGACTCCGTCTGATATTGATTTTCTGCGATGTAAAAACATGGAAAAAATAGCAACTGGCACTTGGCACTATGTCAATAGATTAGTACCAAAAATGATATAAAATGATCATAAAACATCCAAGATTGATAATATAACAACATGGAACAATCAAAAATTATAGATACGTTGGAGACATATCAGCATCCCCAAGCTTAACTCCTACTCGTCCTCGAGTAGGTAAGTGATAAAAACAGAATTTTTGATGTGGAATGCTGCCTAACATGTCATATCATATTTATTTTCTTTATATCATGGACATTTGGACTTTTAGTTGTTCAAAGCAATAGTCTAGTTTTGACATGATAATTTAGATACTCAAGCATATCAACAAGCAACCATGTCTTTCAAAATATCAACGCTAAAATAAGTTATCCCTAGCCCATCATGCTCAACCATTGATCCATTCATGAAACACACTCGAATATTAGCTACACTCAACACTTAAGTACGATCCTATTGCCTCCTAGTTGGTGCTTTTATAAGAGAAGATGGAGACTCAAAATAAAAAATGCATAAAGTAAAAGAAAGGCCCTTCATAGAGGGAAGTAAGGATTTGTAGAGTTGCCAGAGCTCAAAGAGAAAAACTTAGGGATAAAAGCATTTTGGGAGGTGTATCCATCCCACCAACGAAAATGACTTAGAGTTCCTAATACTTTCCATGCATAGATATATCATAGGCGGTTCCCAAACAGAAAATAAAGTTTATCCCTTTTTCCATCATACTTTCACTTTCCATGGCTAACCGTATCCATCGGTGCCCTCCATACCAACACTTGCCAAGGAATTGATTATTTGGCAACATAAAGTAAATTCAATTTTGCATTTTGGGACTGGGCATCCCTAATATCTTTTCCTTACTCTCGTGCAATGACAAGTGAATAAACACTCATCGTGAGAATAACACATCTAGCATGGAAAATATTAGCCACCCCTCACGGCTTCGCGAGCGAAACAAACACACAAAAGAGAAGTTTATTTTGAAAATTAGAGATGGCACATACAAATTTGCTTAGAACGACAAAAGAATACCGCATATAGGTAGATATAGTGGACTCATGTGGCAAAACTGGTTTAAAAGTTTTTGGATGCACAAGTAGAGATCATACTTAGTGCAAAATGAAGGCTAGCAAAAGATTGAGAAGCGAACAACCAAGAAATGGATAATATCATAAGCAAGCATTAAGCATAAATAACACCGAATAATGCACCACAAGTAGGATATAATTTCATTGCATGACTATTGACTTTCGTACTTGCATAGGGAATCACAAACCTTAACGCCAATATTCTTACTAAAGCATGATTACTCACCAACACAACTCACATATCACATCATCATATCTCAAAACTATTACTAAAAATCAAGTTTATTTTGTCCAATGATCTTCATGAAAGTTTTTATTATATCATTCTTGGATATCTACCACTTTGGGACTAATTTTCATGTGTTGCTTTTCATAAGCTCAAACAAATATAAGTGAAGACCATGAGCATGATAATTTTTTCTTTCTCTCAAGTTAATTTAAGTGAAGCAAGAGAGAATTTCTTGAAAATTTTACTAACTCTCAAATAAATCTAAGTGAATCAAGAGAGCATTTCTTCAAAAATACTAAAGCACACCGTGCTAAAAAAAGATATAAGTGAAGCACTACAGCAAGTCCATAGCTCATAAAAATTTAAGTGAAACATAGAGAGCAATTCTAACAAGTCATGACATAATTTTGGATCTCTCAAATAGGTGTGTCCAGCAAGGATTGATGACTTAAAACACAAAATAAAACAAGCAAAGATTCATATCGTACAAGACGCTCCAAGCAAAACACATATCATGTGACGAATAAAAATATAGTTTCGAGTAAAATACCGATAGTCGTTAGAAGAAAGAGGGGATGCCACCCGGGGGCATCCCCAAGCTTAGTTGGTTGCTCATTTTTGGATACTAGCTTGGGATGATGGGGCATCCCCAAGCTTAGCCTCTTCTACTCCTTATTCCTTCATCCATCATAAGATAACCCTAAACTTGAAAACTTCAACCACACAAAACTCAACAAAACTTTCGTGAGACCGGTTAGTATAAGAAAGTAAATCACTACTATAAGTGTTTTATGAAACCAATTCATATTTTGTTCTTGCATTATATATACTATATTCCAACTTTTATATGGCAAAAACTCATCAAAGAAAACCATAGAGCCATCAAAATAAGCACACAATGCAAAGAAAATAGAATCTGTCAAAACAGAACAGTCTGTAGCAATCTGACTATTCCGAATACTTCTGTAACTCCAAAAATTCTGAAACATTAGGACGACCTGGGAAATTTGTATATTGATCTACCACAAGTGGAATGGGTATTTTATCGCTCTCTGGTTAAAAATGAGAATTGTTTTCGTGAGCGCAAAAGTTTCTGTTTTTCAGCAAGATCAAACAACTATCACACAAGAAGATCCTAAAGGCTTTACTTGGCACAAACACTAATTAAAAAACAAAAAGCACAATCATAACAGTAGAATAATTGTGCTAACACTCAAGAACAGAAAGCAAAAATAAATTTTATTCATTGGGTTGCCTCCCAACAAGTGCTATCGTTTTACGCCCCTAGCTAGGCATAAGATTTCAATGATGCTCACGTGAAAGATAGTAATTGAAACACGAAGATAGCATCATGTACCATGTGAAAACACATTTAAGTCTAACATACTTCCTATGCATAGGCATTTTATAAGCAAACAAATTATCAAAACAAGCAAAGACTAGCATATGCAAGGAAGAAGAATAAAACATAGACAATCTCAACATGAAGAGAGGTAATTTAGTAGCATGAAAATTTCTGCAACCATATTTCCCTCTCTCATGATAATAATATGTGGGATCATATTCAAATTCAACAATATGTCTATCACATAACATATTCTCTATATGATCCACATGCATGCAACGTTGACACTCTTCCAAAATAGTGGGATTATCATCAAATAAAGTCATGACCTCTCCAAACCCACTTTTATCAAAAAATTCACAAGATTGATAATTCTCCAAAGTAGTGGGATCATTAACACCTAAAGTTGACACTCTTCTTAACCCACTTTCAATATTATTGCAAACATATTCATCATGAGGTTTAAATAAATTTTCAAGATCATAAGAATCATTATCACCCCAATCATGATCATTGCAATAAGTAGTGGACACAGCGAAACAAGCATCCCCAAGCTTGGGGTTTTGCATATCACTAACACAATTGACATTAATAGAATTTATAATAACATCATTGCAATCAAGCTTTCCATTCAAGGAGGTATCATGAATCACTTTATAAATTCCTTCTTTTAACAATTCATCATAATTTTTAGATTCACGAATCTCAAGCAAAACTTCATAGAGATAATCTAGTGCACTCAACTAACTAGCAATTGGTTCAATATAATTGGATCTTTTGGAAAGATTAGCAAGTGGATGAGGATCCATATCAATAGATTTTTAGCAAGCAAGGATGCAAGCAAATAGATGGCACATGGAAACACAAGCAAATATGAGATCTGACGAGAAAGCGGCGAACGAAAAAGAGGGCGAATAAAACGGCAAATTTTTGTGAAGTGGGGGAGAGGAAAACAAGAGGAAAATGGCAAATAATGTAAATTGCAAGGGGAAGAGATTTGTGATTAGGAACCTTGTATATGTTGAAGATCTTCCCCGACAAAGGCGCCAAAAATTCCTTTTGATGTCGCTTGAAGCTATGTCGGTATTTCCCCAAAGAGGAAGGGATGATGCAGCACAACGGCGGTAGGTATTTCCCTTAGGTATGAAACCAAGGTTATAGAACCAGTAGGAGAACCAAGCAACACAACGTAAACAGCCCCTGCACAGAAATAACAACCACTCGCAACCCGACGTGTTAAAGGGGTTGTCAATCCCTTTCGGGTAACGGCGCCAGAAACGTGCGCAGACAGGAGAAAGTTGTAATAGATTAAATAAATAGATCGCAAATAAAATAAAGTGCAGCAAGGTATTTTTGGGTTTTTGGACTAATAGATCTGAAAATAAATGCAAGAGAAAAGTAGACCGCAAAGGCAAATATATGAGAAAGAAGGCCCGGGGGCCGTAGGTTTCACTAGTGGCTTCTCTCGAGAAAAATAGCAAGCGGTGGGTAAACAAATTACTGTTGGGCAATTGATAGAACTTCGAATAATCATGACGATTGTTGGTGTTAAAACTGGTAGATCTCGGGTAGGGGGTCCCGAACTGTGCGTCTAAGGATCGAGGGTAACAAGAGGCAAGGGACACAATGTTTACCCAGGTTAGGGCCCTCCTGATGGAGGTAATACCCTACGTCCTGCTTTATTGACTTTGATGAATATAGGGGTTACAAGAGTTGATCTACTACGAGATCGTAATGGCTAAACCCTAGATGTCTAGCCTGTATGATTATGATTACCTCTACGTACTAAACCCTTCGGTTTATATAGACACGGAGGGGCCTAGGGTTGTACAGAGTCAGTTTACAGAGAAAGGAATCTTCATATCCGAACACCAAGCTTGCCATCCATGCAAAGGAGAGTCCCATCCGGACACGGGAGAAAGCCTTTTATCTTGTATCTTCGCAGCCCATTAGTCCGGTCCATGTTACATAGCCCGGACGCCCGAGGACCCCCTAATCCAGGACTCCCACAGTAGCCCGTGAACCAATCTTCAATGACGATGTGTCCGGCGCACAAATTGTCTTCGGCATTGCAAGGCGGGTTCCTCCTTCGCAGACTTCAAAGCATCTGAACCAAAGGACTGTATTCGACTTTACATCTTCGATCTTGGTAAGGTGAGCTCTTCGAACAGTTCGGCTTTACATTAAATGTTATATCCTTCGGCTTCTGCTCCATCGCCGCTCCGGCTCCCATGTGTCAGACGAATACGAAGGGTCCAAGTATTTTTACACATAACACCTGGGCCATGTAGGGAAGGCGTCTATTTAAGGAGATTGAATCTCAGATGCCATTCCACACCAGGCAGGAAATCCTTATAGCTTGCAACAAGAAACCACGCAAGCATGGCCAGCGCTCCCAGTTCTTCCTCCCGTCCCCACGGTCCACAAAAAGGCGATTGGGAGAGCTGTTCTGTATCCCATGCCTAGCTGACCAAGCTCCAGGTGCAGGGATATCTCCCCCTACGGATCTAGTCCCCGTTCGGGTGGGATTAACCTCTTTTACTGGCGAAGCCTTGGCGGAAAATTTCCCTAATCCTTCAGAAGGGGAGCGAGTGTGCTTCATTTCCTTTTTACTAAGAGGTGTTGGATTTCCAATCCATCCTTTCCTCCGAGGTCTCCTGAAGTAATATGGCCTCCAACTGCACAACCTCATGTCGGGCTCCATTCTGCACATCGCGGGCTTCATCGCTCTTTGCAAGCTGTTCCTAGGTTGCGAGGCCCATTTTGAGTTATTGAGGAAGCTTTTCTACCTCGTCCCTCGCTCCCAAAAGGGATCCTATTCGAGGTGGGCGGCTTCGAAGTGTGGCGCATAGCCGGGATAGGATACCTATCCGGCACTCCAAAGAGTGGCCCTCGGAGTGGTTTTATATTGAAGATGTAGTTCTCCCAGACCCAATCCGACGAGGCCTACCCTCGTTTTCCAATGCTCTGTTAAAGAAGCACCACAGTTGGCGCCCCTGAAGCCCCGAGGAGGAAGACAGTGCGGAGGTTAAGAAGCTAATGGACAAGATAAAGACACTCGCCCAATCCGGACTATCCATTATTGAGGTAATGGCGATTTCAATAACGCGGGGCGTTCAACCACTCCAATCCAGAGGACTCCCCATGTGGCACTACAACGGAGAAGACGACGCATCACGATGCAGACGTAAGGGTGCGGACAACTTCGCCGCCTTGGCCGCCATGCTGGCTGATCTTTTTAAGGGGGAGAAAGAAGAATTCACTCGCCTTAAGTGCCGAGATGGCTTTTGCATGTACAACCCTCCCAGCTGGGTAAGCCTTCGCTCAGTAATTTTACTCAATACTCCTCCTGAGTCGTACCCAGCCGAACTTAACCCCACCATTTCTTGACAGGAATGGAGGAAAGTTGCTGCGATCTATAGCCCCGCCCCGCAGCCAGAGGACCATAATCGGGACCTGGATCCCGAATTCGAAGAGGATCCGGATATATGCGTAGAGCTCAAGGAGGGGGTTTTCTATCAAGCGAGTTATGATGGCACAGAAGTGGCCATTATAGCTGATTACCCTGGCCTTCTTCCCTCTTCCCACGTAAGTACCCATGAGACATCTCCTCCAAAAGAGTTTTCTTATTGCACCTTACCTGCCGCATTGTCTCGTGTTTTCAAAGGGGCGGCACTCGTCTCGCCACACCGCATCGGAAGCGTCCCTTAAGAAGGTGATGCCTGCACGGGGCGGGTCTTCGAAAAGAAAGGCGGCCGACGATAGTGCCAAGCTCCCACCCTAAAAAAGGTATGGTTATTACTATTTTAATGCTCTCATGGCAGAGGTACCGAATTTTGATATTTCCTGTTGTGCGACATTTTCAGGAAAAGCATATGCCGGACTGTGTCAGGGGACCTTGCCGGTCATACATCACCTATCCGGACCCCGGATCCCGCCCAAAGGGCTGGGGTTGGTACAAGAGAAATGCCGGATTGTCCTCTCCCTAAGGCACCCGAGGTGGGCACAACCCACCAGGGCGCGCCTGGGCCTCCTGGCGCGCCCTCGTGGGTTGTGCCCCCCTTGGCGCACCCCCCAGGCGCAACCAGGGCCCGTTGTGTTCCTTCTGGCCCATAAAAATTCTCCGTAAAGTTTCGAGGCATTTGGACTCCGTCTAATATTGATTTTCTGTGATCTAAAAAACATGGGAAAAACAGCAACCGACACTTGGCACTATGTCAATAGGTTAGTACCAAAAAATGATATAAAATGACTATAAAATGTTTATAAAACATCCAAGATTGATAATATAACAACAAGGAACAATAAAAAAAATTATAGATACTTTGGAGACATATCAAACTCCTCACTGACAAGAAACCCAATGTGAGTTATTTCAAAGTCTTCGGTGCTAAATGTTGGATTAGAGATCCTCATCACAATTCTAACTTTGCACTGAGAGCACATGAAGGTTTTATGGTTGGTTATGGAAAGGACTCGCACACCTACAGAGTCTTCAACACCTATCACCATAAGGTTGTTGAAACCATAGATGTGTGGTTCGATGAAACTAATGACTCACAAAGAAAGCACCTACCTCATGTGATAGATGAAATGTCACCCGAGGAATCCATTAAGTTCAAGGCTACTGAGGATGTCATTCCTACCGAAGAATCTGCTGAAGACGTCATTCTAGAACATGAAGAACATAATGCTGGTGCACCTGAGGAAAATGGCTCTAAAGAAAATACTAAGCCTACTCAACAACGTCAACCCGCTCATCCTCGCGTTGCTAATGAAGTGCAGGTTGAGAGAATCATCAACGCCATCAAAGCACCAGGTCCTCTCACACACTCAAAAGCTTCACATTTGTCTAACTTTTGTGGGCACTTTGCTCTTGTCTCTATCACAGAGCCCACCAAAGTAGATGAGGCATTTCTGGAGCCTGAGTGGATTCAAGCGATGCAAGAGGAATTACATCAATTCGAGCTCAACAATGTCTGGGAACTTGTCAAGCGACCAGACCCACTCAAGCACAATATCATCGGCACCAAATGGATCTACCGCAACAAGCAAGATGAAAATGGACTTGTGGTGAGGAATAAGGCATGGATTGTAGCTCAAGGCTACACACAGGTTGAAGGAATTGATTTCGATGAAACTTTTGCACCTGTTGCTAGACTTGAGGCTATTTGCATATTGCTTGCTTATGCTAACCATGATAATATCATCTTATATCAAATGGATGTGAAAAGTGCATTCCTCAATGGTAAGCTTGAGGAAGAAGTATATGTTGCTCAACCCCCAGATTTTGAGGATTCAAAGCATCCTGACAAAGTCTTTAGACTCAATAAGGCCCTCTATGGCCTCAAGCAGGCCCCTCGGGCGTGGTATGATACTTTGAAGGATTTCCTCATGAAGAAAGGCTTCAAACCCGGTTCACTTGACCTAACTCTTTTCACCAAAACCTATGATGATGAATTATTCGTGTGCCAAATTTATGTTGATGATATTATCTTTGACTGTACTAACCAACATTACACTGGCGAATTTGCCTATATAATGAGTGAGGAATATCAAATGTCTATGATGGGAGAATTGAAATTCTTCTTAGGTCTTCAAATTCGTCAACAACGCAACGACATCTTCATATCTCAGGAGAAATACCTCAAGGATGTGTTGAGGAAATTCGGCATGCAAGATTGCAAAGGGGTCAAAATCCCTATGCCCACAAATGGCCATCTATGCACTGATGAAAATGGTATAGACTTCGATCAAAAGGTATACCGCTCCATGATTGTCTCTTTATTGTATTTATGTGCATCTAGGCCAGATATTATGCTTAGTGTTTGCATGTGTGCCCGATTTCAAGCTACACCGAAGGAATCAGACCATAAGGCTGTGAAGCATATTCTTCGATATCTAGCTCATACACCAACACTTGGATTATGGTATCCCAAGGGCTCGGCTTTTGATCTCATTGGATATTCTGACTCTGACTATGCTGGTGATCGTGTGGACCGCAAGTCAACATCAGGCACATGCCATTTCCTCGGACGATCCTTAGTATGTTAGTCCTCGAAGAAGCAGAACTGCGTATCACTCTCTACTTCTGAAGCCGAGTACATTGCTGCTGGTTCGTGTTGTGCTCAATTGCTATGGATGAAGAAAACCCTCAAGGACTACAACATCAATGTGAAGAATGTGCCACTCTATTGTGACAATTAGAGTGCCATCAAGATTGCTCATAACCCAGTTCAGCACTTGAAGACAAAGCACATCCAGATTCTTCATCATTTTCTTCAAGATCATGTCTTGAAGGGCGACATCTCTATTGAGCACGTGAAGACTGAAGAACAGCTAGCCGATATCTTCACAGAGCCCTTGGATGATAAGAGATTTAGCAAGTTGCAGTATGAGCTAAATATCTTAGAATCTTCGAATGTTCTTTGAAAAGGACACACATCCTAACACTTTTGCAAAACTGATGACTTAGATGTGCAACAGATGAAGTAACGTTTTTCTTCAACCAATGAAGACTAACCCTCTAAGTGTGAAGAAATTAACGAAGAATTTGATTCTCAGAGCCCTACGATAATTGTACGCGGCGTCTGAAATCATCATTCTTATACGGTGGGTCACGCCACCAACAAAAGTTGAAAATCTTCAATTTGAGTTTTTCTTCATTTTTGAAATTCCTTAGTTGTTCAAATTCTTCAACTTTGAATAGTCTTCACTCTTTTCGTCTGTGTTCTTCATTGGCTATATATATATATATTTGAGTTTTCAGTCCTCTACAACATTCACTTATTGCTAATTCTTCAAGTTAACTTTTCTGCTAAGTGAATGTGATCAAACCCTTCCCCCCTCTATGCCAAACTCAACCCAGTTTGTTCACAAATTCTTCATATGCGTTCTATTTGAAACCCGTTCAAAATCTTCACTATGTCCTTGTCAGCTCAAGAATTTGCAAACGAAACATTAAAATTTTCATATCTCAATTTTTGGCTTTTGCCGCTCAAACCGTTCCACATCCCACGATATGATTATTCTATTCACCCATGATCTCACACGACCTCCACCTCACTCTACGTGGGTGACACATGTCGCTAGGATAAGAAGGGTCAGGGGCATGTTCATCCAATTTCTTTAGACGAGCGGTTTTTCACCTCGGCTATAAATACCCCTCACCCTCCTCAGACTGCATTTGCCTCGCTCGACCTCACTCCGGTCGATCGAGCTCTTAGACCTAGCGCCGCCGCTAATTCCATCGTCGCCGATGAGGAAGAGCTTCATGATACGTCTCCAACATACTATAATTTTTGATTGTTCCATACTATTATATTATCAACTTTGGATGTTTATGGGCTTTATTATGCACTTTTATACTATTTTTGGGACTAACCTATTAACCCAGAGCCCAGTGCCAGTTTCTGTTTTTACCTTGTATTAGAATATCGCAGAAAAGGAAAACCAAATGAAGTCCAATTGACCTGAAACTTCACGGAACTTATTTTTGGATCAGAAGAATCCCGGGAGACTTGGAGTCCACATAAGGGAAGCTTCGAGGAGGCCACGAGATAGGGGGGCGCGCCCACCCCCTGGGCATGCCCTCCACCCTCGTGGGCCCCTCGTGCCCCCCTTGACGTACTTCTTCCGCCTATATATCTCCATATACCCTAAAAACATCCGAGAGCACAATAGATCGGGAGTTCCGCCGCCAGAAGCCTCTGTAGCCACCGAAAGCCAATCTAGACCCGTTCCGACACCCTACCGGAGTGGGCAATCCCTCTCCGCTGGCCATCTTCATCATCCCGGTTCTCTCCATGACGAGGAGGGAGTAGTTCTCCCTTGGGGCTGAGGGTATGTACCAGTAGCTATGTGTTTGATCTCTCTCTCTCTCTCGTGTTCTTGAGGTGATACGATATTGTTGTATCGCGAGCTTTGCTATTATAGTTGGATCCTATGATGTTTTCTCCCCCCTCTACTCTTTTGTAACGGATTGAGTTTCCCCTTTGAAGTTATCTTATCGGATTGAGTCTTTAAAGATTTAAGAACACTTGATGTATGTCTTGCCGTGCGTATCTATGGTGACAATGGGATACCACGTGATTCACTTGATGTATTTTTTGGTGATCAACTTGCGGGTTCTGCCCATGAACCTATGCATAGGGGTTGGCACACGTTTTCGTCGTGATTCTCCGGTAGAAACTTTGGGGCACTCTTTGAGGTTCTATGTGTTGGTTGAATAGATGAATCTGAGATTGTGTGATGCATATCGTATAATCATACCCACAGATACTTGAGGTGACATTGGAGTATCTAGGTGACATTAGGGTTTTGGTTGATTTGTGTCTTAAGGTGTTATTCTAGTACGAACTCTAGGGCTGTTTGTGACACTTATAGGAATAGCCCAATGGATTGATTGGAAAGAATAACTTTGAGGTGGTTTCGTACCCTAACATAATCTCTTCGTTTGTTCTCTGCTATTAGTGACTTTGGAGTGACTCTTTGTTGCATGTTGAGGGATAGTTATGTGATCCAATTATGTTATCATTGTTGAGGCAACTTACACTAGCAAAAGTATGAACCCTAGGCCTTGTTTCCTATCATTGCAATACCGTTTATGCTCACTTTTATCACTTGCTACCTTGCTGTTTTTATATTTTCAGATTACAAAAACCTTTATCTACTATCCATATACCACTTGTATCACCATCTCTTCGCCGATCTAGTGCACCTATACAATTTACCATTGTATTGGGTGTGTTGGGGACACAAGAGACTCTTTGTTATTTGGTTGCAGGGTTGCTTGAGAGAGACCATCTTCATCCTACGCCTCCTATGGATTGATAAACCTTAGGTCATCCACTTGAGGGAAATTTGCTACTGTCCTACAAACCTTTGTACTTGGAGGCCCAACAACGTCTACAAGAAGAAGGTTGTGTAGTAGACATCAAGCTCTTTTCTGGCGCCGTTGCCGGGGAGGTTAGCGCTTGAAGGTATATCTTTAGATCTTGCAATCGAGTCTTTTAGTTTATTGTTTTATCACTAGTTTAGTTTATAAAAGAAAATTACAAAAAATGGAATTGAGTTTGTCTCATACGCTTCACTTTTTAAATATCTTTCGTGAGTATGATGGAAAGGATAATTGTGCTCAAGTGCTAGAAGAAGAAATCTATAAAATGTTTGGCACTAAATATTTGAATGATGAGCATGATTGCAATGTTGTTAGTATGAATTCCTTGAATATCCATGATGCTAATGATATGCAAAGCCACAAGCTTGGGGAAGCTATGTTTGATGAAGATGATATTTTTTGTCCCCCAAGTTTTGATGAGCAAATTTACTATGATGGAAGCATGCCTCCTATATATGATGACTATTGTGATGACACGTATGCTTTAAATAATAATGATGACAATGAAACTTGTCATCTTGATTTCAATTTCCAGTCCCATGATAGTTACTTTGTTGAGTTTGCTTCCACTACTATTCATGAGAAGAATTTTGCTTATGTGGAGAGTAGTAAATTTCTATGCTTGTAGATCATGAAAAGAATGCTTTAGGTGCTGGTTATATTGTTGAATTCATTCATGATGCTACTGAAAATTATTATGAGGGAGGAACATATGCTTGTAGGAATTGCAATAATATCAAGTTTCCTCTCTATGAGTTTAAAGTTTTGAAGTTATGCTTGTTCTGCCTTCCTATGCTAGTTGATTATTGTTCCCATAAGTTGTTTGATCACAAAATCCCTATGCATAGGAAGTGGGTTAGACTTAAATGTATTAGAAATATTCTTCACGATGCTCTCTTTATGCTTCAATTCTTATCTTTTATGTGAACATCATTGAAATCATTCTGCCTAGCTAGGGGCGTTAAACGATAGCGCTTGTTGGGAGGCAACCCAATTTTATTTTTGTTCCTTGCCTTTTGTTCCTGTTTAGTAATAAATAATTCATCTAGCCTTTGTTTATATGTGGTTTTATGCTTTTAATTAGTGTTTGTGCCAAGTAGAACCTTTGGGAAGACTTGGGGAAAGTCTTGTTGATCTTGCTGTAAAAAACAGAAACTTTAGCGCTCACGAGAATTGCTGCCATTTTTTATTGGAGAGTGCTATTTAGTTAATTATTTTTGCAGATTATTAATAGATAAATTCCTCACGTCCAGCAATTTATTTGAGAATTTTATGAGTTCCAGAAGTATACGTTTGATCCATATTACTACAGACTGTTCTGTTTTTGACAGATTCTGTTTTCGATGCGTTGTTCGCTTATTTTGATGAATCTATGAGTAGTATCGGAGGGTATGAACCATAGATAAGTTGGAATACAGTAGATATAACACCAATATGAATTTATAATGAGTTCACAACAGTACCTAACTGGTGATTTATTTTCTTATACTAACGGAGCTTACGAGTTTTCTGTTAAGTTTTGTGTTGTGAAGTTTTCAAGTTTTGGGTGAAGATTCGATGGACTATGGAATAAGGAGTGGCAAGAGCCTAAGCTTGGGGATGCACAAGGAACCCCCAAGGTAATATTCAAGGACAAACAAGATCCTAAGCTTGGGGATGCCCCGGAAGGCATCCCCTCTTTCGTCTTCATTCATCGGTAACTTTACTTGGAGCTATATTTTTATTCACCACATGATATGTGTTTTGCTTGGAGCATCAATTTATTTTGTTAGAATTTTCTTGCGGTTATTTAGAAATTTTTTTGAATCTTTTATTTCAATAAAAGTGGCATTGATAGCCTTTACAATGCCTATTTTACAAGTCTTCATGTTGCTGTTTGAAAACAGAAATTTTACCGCTGTTGTAATAATTCCCTAGAAAAGTCAGAATGTGATAAAATGTTGAAACCTTTTGCATATTAAGATCTGATAAATTTACTACATTGGGAATTTTCTTTCATAATTCTTGGAGCTAGGGAAGTATGGATGTTGCTGCATTCTTTACAGACTGTCCTGTTTAGGCAGATTGCTGTTATGTTTGCATTGTTTGCATATGTTTGCTTCTTTAATGATTCTATTTGAGGATAGGACTATTAAATATGCTGAGGAATTTAGTATGCAATGTTGAATAATAATTTTAGTTATTTACTACAGTAGAGTATGATAAGGTTTTTGCAATGGTTTATACTAACTTATCTCACGAGTCCTTGTTGAGTTTTGTGTGGATGAAGCTTTTGAGATTTAGGGAGACTGTGATATGAGAGTAATTAAGGAGACACAAAAGCTCAAGCTTGGGGATTCACAAGGCACCCCAAGATAATATTTTAAGAAGTCTGAAGCATCTAAACTTGGGGATGCCCCGGTTGGCATCCCACCTTTCTTCTTCAACAACTATCGGTTAGTATCGGTTGATCCTAAGTTTTTGCTTCTTCACATGATGTTTGCTATTCTTAGATTGTCATTTTCTTTTGTTTTGCTTGCTGTTTGAATAAAATACCAAGATCTGAAATTATTAAATGTTAGAGAGTCTTCACATAGTTGCATAATTATTTGACTACTCATTGATCTTCACTTATATCTTTCGGAGTAGTTTGTTGTTGCTCTGGTGCTTCACTTATATCCTTTTAGAGCACGGTGGTGGTTTTATTTTATAGAAATTAATGAACTCTCATGCTTCACTTATATTATTTTGAGAGTATTTAGAACAGCATGGTAGTTTGCTTTGGTTATGAAACTAGTCCTAATATGATGGGCATCCAAGAGGGATATAATAAAAACTTTCATATAAAGTGCATTGAATACTATGAGAAGTTTGATACTTGATAATTGTTTTGAGATATGAAGATGGTGATATTAGAGTTATGCTAGTTGAGTAGTTGTGAATTTGAGAAATACTTGTGTTAAAGTTTGTGATTCCCGTAGCATGCACGTATGGTGAACCGTTATGTGATGAAGTCGGAGCATGATTTATTTATTGATTGTCTTCCTTATGAGTGGCGGTCGGGGACGAGCGATGGTCTTTTCCTACCAATCTATCCCCCTAGGAGCATGCGCGTAGTACTTTGTTTCGATAACTAATAGATTTTTGCAATAAGTATGTGAGTTCTTTATGACTAATGTTGAGTCCATGGATTATACGCACTCTCACCCTTCCACCATTGCTAGCCTCTCTAGTACCGCGCAACTTTCGCCGGTACCATAAACCCACCATATACCTTCCTCAAAACAGCCACGATACCTACCTATCATGGCATTTCCATAGCCATTCCGAACTATATTGCCATGCAACCTTCCACCGTTCCGTTTATTATGACACGCTCCATCATTGTCATATTGCTTTGCATGATCATGTAGTTGACATCGTATTTGTGGCAAAGCCACCGTTCAGAATTCTTTCATACATGTCACTCATGCATCATTGCACATCCCGGTACACCGCCGGAGGTTTTCATAGAGTCATATCTTGTTCTAAGTATCGAGTTGTAATTCTTGAGTTGCAAGTAAATAAAAGTGTGATGATCATCATTATTAGAGCATTGTCCCAGTGAGGAAAGGATGATGGAGACTATGATTCCCCCATAAGTCGGGATGAGACTCCGGACGAAAATAAATAAATAAAAGAGGCCAAAGAAGCCCCCCCCCCCCAAAAAAAATAGAAGGCCCAAATAAAAAAATGAGAGAAAAAGAGAGAATGGGCAATGCTACTATCCTTTTACCACACTTGTGCTTTAAAGTAGCACCATGATCTTCATGATAGAGAGTCTCTTGTTTTGTCACTTTCATATACTAGTGGGAAATTTTCATTATAGAACTTGGCTTGTATATTCCAATGATGGGCTTCCTCAAAATGCCCTAGGTCTTCGTGAGCAAGCGAGTTGGATGCACACCCACTAGTTTCTTTTGTTGAGCTTTCATACATTTATAGCTCTAGTGCATCCGTTGCATGGCAATCCATACTCACTCACATTGACATCTATTAATGGGCATCTCCATAGCCCGTTGATATGCCTAGTTGATGTGAGACTATCTTCTCCTTTTTTTTTCTCCACAACCACCATTCTATTCCACCTATAGTGCTATGTCCATGGCTCACGCTCATGTATTGCATGAAGATTGAAAAAATTTGAGGACATAAAAAGTATAAAACAATTACTTGGTTGTCATCGAGGTTGTGCATGATTTAAATATTTCGTGTGGTGAAGATGGAGCATAGCCAGACTATATGATTTTGTAGGGATAGCTTTCTTTGGCCATGTTATTTTGAGAAGACATGATTACTTTGTTAGTATGCTTGAAGTATTATTATTTTTATGTCAATATTAAACTTTTGTCTTGCATCACATGGATCTGAATATTCTTGCCACAATAAAGAGAATTACATGGATAAATATGTTAGGTAGCATTCCACATCAAAAATTCTATTTTTATCATTTACCTACTCGAGGACGAGCAAGAATTAAGCTTGGGGATGCTGATACGTCTCCAATGTATCTATAATTTTTGATTGTTCCATGCTATTATATTATCAACTTTGGATGTTTATGGGCGTTATTATGCACTTTTATATTATTTTTGGGACTAACCTATTAACCCAGAGCCCAGTGCCAGTTTCTGTTTTTACCTTGTTTTAGAATATCGCAGAAAAGGAAAACCAGACGAAGTCCAATTGACCTGAAACTTCACGGAACTTATTTTTGGATCAGTAGAAGTAGTCCATGTATGGGAAGCTTCGAGGAGGCCACGAGGTAGGGGGGCGCGCCCACCCCCCCTGGGCGCGCCCTGCACCCTTGTGGGCCCCTCGTGGCCCCCTTGACGTACTTCTTCCGCCTATATATCTCCATATACCCTAAAAACATCCGAGAGCACAATAGATCGGGAGTTCCACTGCCAGAAGCCTCTGTAGCCACCAAAAGCCAATCTAAACCCGTTCCGGCACCATGCCGGAGGGGGCAATCCCTCTCCGGTGGCCATCTTCATCATCCCGGTGCTCTCCATGACGAGGAGGGAGTAGTTCTCCCTCGGGGCTGAGGGTATGTACCAGTAGCTATGTGTTTGATCTCTCTCTATCTCTCTCGTGTTCTTGAGGTGATACGATCTTGATGTATCGCGAGCTTTGCTATTATAGTTGGATCCTATGATGTTTTCTCCCCCCTCTACTCTTTTGTAACGGATTGAGTTTCCCCTTTGAAGTTATCTTATTGGATTGAGTCTTTAAAGGTTTGAGAACACTTGATGTATGTCTTGCCGTGCGTATCTGTGGTGACAATGGGATACCACGTGATTCACTTGATGTATGTTTTGGTGATCAACTTGCGGATTCCGCCCATGAACCTATGCATAGGGGTTGGCACACGTTTTCGTCGTGATTCTCCGGTAGAAACTTTGGGGCACTCTTTGAGGTCCTATGTGTTGGTTGAATAGATGAATCTGAGATTGTGTGATGCATATTGTATAATCATACCCGTGGATACTTGAGGTGACATTGGAGTATCTATGTGATATTATGGTTTTGGTTGATTTGTGTCTTAAGGTGTTATTCTAGTACGAACTCTAGGGCTGTTTGTGACACTTATAGGAATAGCCCAACGGATTGATTGGAAAGAATAACTTTGAGGTGGTTTTGTACCCTACCATAATCTCTTCATTTGTTCTCCGCTATTAGTGACTTTGGAGTGACTCTTTGTTGCATGTTGAGGGATAGTTATGTGATCCAATTATGTTATCATTGTTGAGGCAACTTACACTAGCAAAAGTATGAACCCTGGGCCTTGTTTCCTATCATTGCAATACCGTTTATGCTCACTTTTATCACTTGCTACCTTGCTGTTTTTATATTTTCAGATTACAAAAACCTTTATCTACTATCCATATACCACTTGTATCACCATCTCTTCGCCGAACTAGTGCACCTATACAATTTACCATTGTATTGGGTGTGTTGGGGACACAAGAGACTCTTTGTTATTTGGTTGCAGGGTTGCTTGAGAGAGACCATCTTCATCCTATGCCTCCTACGGATTGATAAACCTTAGGTCATCCTCTTGAGGGAAAGTTGCTACTGTCCTACAAACCTCTGCACTTGGAGGCCCAACAACGTCTACAAGAAGAAGGTTGTGTAGTAGACATCACTTCACTACCTCAACCTCGTCGTGTACTTGCACCGGCCGCGGAAATCTTCACTCCGCCACCGCCATAGTAGCTCTCTTCCGCCGCCGAGTTAGGGCGTGGAAGATCTGAATGGATGAAATTCCCATCTACACCTCCCAGTTCGTCGTGTTCTCCGTCAAGGGTAAATAAAATCCATTTTTACTGCCCTTGTTGATTCTGATGATTTTCATAAATTCTTCAAAAGGTGTTTATTCCTCAACTTCCCCACTAGTTAAACACCTCACATGCATTTGTTCTTGATCTATTTCTCTAAGCAATGCTTTTCCTCAAGATTCCTCAATTGTGTGGATTTTTCAATCTATACAACTCTGGAACCTAAGTCAAAGACCGCTTAGTGAAATTCCTTTCCTCAAACTTGTTCTTTTTGAAAAACTTCTGAGAATGCATGTGACCTCTCCAAATTCTTCGCACCTATACCTTGTTCACAGGTACACATTTCCGCTGCTGAATCACTAGGTTCTCATCAACTTAAATCATTTGCAGCGTTCCTCGAAGACAAATTGCATACCTCTTCAGAGAATTTTGTTGTTCAAATTCGTCAGCTGAAGAAAATGGCTGATGGCAAGAGACCTCAGACGGAAGGGAAGAGATTGGAAGTCAACACAGCGTTTGAGATCCATGATGACATCTATGCAAGGTATGATACGTCCATCTTGCATCATGCTTTTATATCGATATTTATTGCATCATGGGCTGTTATTACACATTATGTCACAATATTTATGCCTATTCTCTCTTATTTTACAAGGTTTACATAAAGAGGGAGAATGCCGACAGCTGGGATTCTGGGCTGGAAAAGGAGCAAATATTAGAGACCTATTCTGCACAGCTCTGAAAGTCCTAAAACTTCATGGAAGTCATTTTCAGAATATATAAAATATACCGAGCGCAAGAAGTTCCGGAGGGGGGCACACCCTGCCCACGAGGGTGGGGGGCGCGCCCTACCCCCTTGGACGCGCCCCCTGCCTTGTGGGACCCATGGCGGCCCTCCGATGCCCATCTTCTTCTATATGGAGTCTTTTGATGAGGAAAAAAATCATAAGCAAGATTACGGGACGAAACTCCGCCGCCACGAGGCGGAACCTTGGCGGAACCAATCTAGGGCTCTGGCGGAGCTGTTCTGCCGGGGAAACTTCCCTCCGGGAGGGGGAAATCATCGCCATCGTCATCACCAACGATCCTCTCATCGGGAGGAGGTCAATCTCCATCAACATCTTCACCAGCACCATCTCCTCTCAAACCCTAGTTCATCTCTTGTGTCCAATTCTTGTCTCTAAGTCTGGGATTGGTACCTGTGGGTTGCTAGTAGTGTTGATTACTCCTTGGAGTTGATGCTAGTTGGTTTATTTGGTGGAAGATCATATGTTCAGATCCTATATGCATATTAATACCCCTCTGATTATGAACATGAATATGCTTTGTGAGTAGTGACGTTTGTTCCTGAGGACATGGGAGAAGTCTTGCTATTAGTAGTCATGTGAATTTGGTATTCGTTTGATATTTTGATGAGATGTATGTTGTCTCTCCTCTAGTGGTGTTATGTGAACGTCGACTACATGACACTTCACCATTATTTGGGCCTAGAGGAAGGCATTGGGAAGTAATAAGTAGATGATGGGTTGCTAGAGTGATAGAAACTTAAACCCTAGTTTATGCGTTGCTTCGTAAGGGGCTGATTTGGATCCATATGTTTCATGCTATGGTTAGGTTTACCTTAATACTTTTGTTGTAGTTGCGGATGCTTGCAATAGAGGTTAATCATAAGTGGGATGCTTGTCCAAGTAAGGGCAGTACCCAAGCACCGGTCCACCCACATACCAAATTATCAAAGTACCGAACGCGAATCATATGATCGTGATGAAACCTAGCTTGACGATAATTCCCATGTGTCCTCGGGAGCACTTTTCTCTATATAAGAATTTGTCCAGGCTTGTCCTTTGCTACAAAAAGGATTGGGCCACCTTGCTGCACTTTATTTACTTTTGTTACTTGTTGCTCGTTACCAATTATCTTATCACAAAACTACCTATTACCTATAATTTCAGTGCTTGCAGAGAATACCCTGCTGAAAACCGCTTATCATTTCCTTCTGCTCCTCGTTGGTTTCGACACTCTTACTTATCGAAAGGACTACGATAGATCCCCTATACTTGTGGGTCATCAAGACTCTTTTCTGGCGCTGTTTCCGGGGAGTGAAGTGCCTTTGGTAGGTGGAATTTGGTAAGGAAAAATTTATATAGTGTGCTGAAATTTACTGTCATTTGTTGCTATGGAAAGTAATCCTCTGAGGGGCTTGTTCGTGGTATCTTCACCCCGACCAGTAGAGCAAAGAGTTGCTCCTCAACCTATTGAACCTACTGAAAATGAAAATCTCTACTTTGAGATTCCTTCGGGTATGATAGAAAAACTGCTAGCTAATCCTTTTGCAGGAGACGGAACAATGCATCATGATGAGCACCTAATATATGTGGATGAAGTTTGTGGATTATTTATGCTTGCAGGTGTGCCCGATGATGTTATTAAGAAGAAGGTCTTCCCTTTATATTTGAAGGGAGATGCATTGACATGGTATAGGCTATGTGATGATATGGGATCATGGAACTACAAACGATTGAAATTGGAATTTCATCAGAAGTTGTATCCTATGCATCTTGTTCATCGTGATCGTAATTATATATATAATTTTTGGCCTCGCGAAGGAGAAAGCATCGCTCAAGCTTGGGGGAGGCTTAAATCAATGTTATATTCATGCCCCAATCATGAGCTTCCAAGATAAATAATTATTCAAAATTTATATGCTCGGCTTTCTGATAACAATCGCACCATGCTCGATACTTCTTGTGCTGGCTCTTTTATGATGAAGACTATTGAATTCAAATGGGATTTATTGGAAAGAATTAAACACAGCTCTGAAGATTGGGACCTCGACGAAGGTAAGAAGTCAGGTATGACCCCTAAGTTTGATTGTGTTAAATCTTTTACATATACCGATGTTTTCCATAAATTTAGCACTAAATATGGACTTGACTTTGAAATAGTAGCTTCTTTCTGTGAATCTTTTGCTACTCATGTTGATCTCCCTAGGGAGAAGTGGTTTAAATATCATCCTCCCATAGAAGTAAAAGTAGCTGCACCTATTAAAGTCGAAGAAAAGACTGTCACTTATAATGATCCTATTGTTCCTACTGCTTATGTTGAGAAACCACCTTTTCCTGTTAGGGTAAAAGATCATGCTAAAGCTTCATCTGTGGTTCGTAAAAGCAATATTAGAACCTATACACCTCCTGAATAAGTTAAAGTTAAACCTAATATTGCTATTGTTAAGGATCTCTTGGCTGATAATATTGATGGGCATGTTATTTATTTCTGTGATGAAACTGCTAGAATTGCTAAACCTTGTGCTAAAGATAAGCATAGACCTGTGGTAGGCATGCCTGTTATTTCTGTTAAAATAGGAGATCATTGTTATCATGGCTTGTGTGATATGGGTTCCAGTGCTATACCTCATGACTTGTAAAAGAAATTATGCATGATATTGCACCTGCTGAGATAGAAGATATTAATGTTACAATTAAACTTGCCAATAGAGATACTATTTCACCAATTGGGATTGTTAGAGATGTTGAAGTCTTGTGTGGGAGAACTAAATATCCTGCTAATTTTCTTGTTCTTGGTTCCCCACAAGATAGCTTTTGTCCCATTATATTTGGTAGACCCTTCTTGAACACGGTTAATGCTAAGATAGATTGCGAAAAGGATGTTGTTACTATTGGTTTAGGTGATATGTCTCATGAATTTAATTTCTCTAAATTTAGTAGACAACACCATGAAGAGGAATTGCCTAGTAAAGATGAAATTATTGGTCTTGCTTCTATTGCCGTGCCTCCTAGTGATCCTTTAGAACAGTATTTGCTAGACCATGAAAATGATATGTTTATGAATGAAAGAAGGGAAATAGATGAAGTATTCTTTAAACAGGAACCCATCCTGAAACACAATTTACCTGTCGAAATCCTAGGGGGATCCTCCTCCACCCAAGGGTGACCCCGTGTTTGAGCTCAAACCATTACCTGATACTCTTAAATATGCTTATCTTGATGAGAAAAAGATATATCCTGTTATTATTAGTGCTAACCTTTCAGAGCATGAAGAAGAGAGATTATTGAAAACTCTGAAGAAGCACCATGCTGCTATTGGATATACTCTCGATGATCTTAAGGGCATTAGTCCCACACTATGTTAACACAAAATAAATTTGGAGAAAGATGCCAAACCAGTTCATGATCACCAACGACGGCTGAATCCTAAGATGAAAGAAGTGGTAAGAAAGGAAATACTAAAGCTCCTTGAGGCAGGTATAATTTATCCCGTTGCTGATAGTCAGTGGGTAAGTCTTGTCCATTGTGTCCCTAAAAAGGGAGGTATTATTATCGTTCCTAATGATAAAGATGAATTGATTCTGCAAAGAATTATTACAGGTTATAGGATGGTAATTGATTTCTGCAAATTAAATAAGGCTACTAAAAAAGATCATTACCCCTTACCTTTTATTGATCAAATGCTAGAAAGATTATCCAAACATACACATTTTTGCTTTCTAGATGGTTATTCTAGTTTCTCTCAAATATCCGTGTCAGCTGATGATCAATCTAAGACCACTTTTACTTGCTCGTTCGGTACTTTTGCTTATAGACGTATGCCTTTTGGTTTATGTAATGCACCTGCTACCTTCCAAAGATGCATGATGGCTATATTCTCTGACTTTTGTGAAAAGATTTATGAGGTTTTCATGGACGATTTCTCCGTCTATGGATCCTCTTTTGATGATTGCTTAAGCAACCTTGATCGAGTTTTGCAGAGATGTGAAGAAACTAACCTTGTCTTGAATTGGGAGAAGTGCCACTTTATGGTTAATGAAGGTATTGTCTTGGGGCATAAAATTTCCGAAAGAGGTATTGAAGTTGATAAAGCTAAGGTTGATGCTATTGAAAAGATGCCATGTCCCAAGGACATCAAAGGTATAAGAAGTTGTAAGGGCATATTTATCCCTAAGGTGTTTTGGTGATTGATGACAATGCGTTTGCGGACTAATTGTGTGTCTTGAGTTTCCCAGTCGTTTGTTCGCTAGGCACAAGACGGTTTGGTGTCCCTCGAAAACTATTGAAGACGACGTTTTTCTACGTTTCTTTTTGGTGGATTTGAGTCGTAGGAAAGCCGTACTATTAAGAGGGGGTCCACGTCTAAAAGGTTCGGGTGGAATCATCACATACACGTTTCTTCCTAGTCCCCTCCTTTCCCCTGCACCTTGGAGCATCCTCCGCTTGTATCTCTTTACCTTGTTCTGGCTGCTGTGTTGGCCTGCGGTAGTATTGCTCCCTGGTGAGCGGTAGTACCGTAGGCATCAGCGGTAGTGCCGTGTTGTGGCGCGGTAGTACCGCAGGTGCCCATGGTAGTACCGCTCCTTTGGAGCTGTAGTACCGTGACCCCCAGGCCAAGTACCGCCCCCTCGCGGTAGTAGGGGCGGATGTAATTTTTTACATCCGCGCTACCACGGTAGTACCGCAACCCTTCCGCGGTAGTACCATGCGCGTCCTGGCTCAGCTGCCAGGCGGTAGTACCGCTCCTCTGCGGTAGTACTGTGTCGGATTTTTGCTACGTCCATTTTCCAGCGGAAGTAGGCACATATGTTCTATTATCCACGCTCTTCCCAGGCTTGGGCTTGCCTGCCTTGTGGTAGTACCGCAAGGGGGAGCGGTAGTACCGCGTCTGTGGAAGTACCGTCCTCAGCCCTTGTGCTTAAGGTCTGCCCTAGCTACTGCTGCTGCTGCGGTAGTACCGCGGCTCCTCACGGTAGTACCGCGTGGCCTCGCGGTAGTACCGCTGGTCGCGGGCTGGTGGGTGGATAACGGTTGGTTTTTCTTCCTTAGCTATATAAGGAGTGTCTTCTTCCTCGTGTTGACTACCTCTTCCAACCCTAAGCTCCATTGTTGCTCTAAGCTCCATTTTTGCCCGATCTCACTCCCTAGCCAATCAAACTTGTTGATTTGCTCGGGAGTGGTTGAGAAGGCCCCGATCTACACTTCCACCAAGAGAAATTTGATTCCCCCCACTAATCCCTTGCGGATCTTGTTACTCTTGGGTGTTTGAGCACCCTAGACGGTTGAGGTCACCGCGGAGCCATATTCCATTGTGGTGAAGCTTCGTGGTGTCGTTGGGATCCTCCGATTGAGTTGTGGAGATTGCCCCAACCTTGTTTGTAAAGGTTTGGTCGCCGCCTCAAAGGGCACCAATAGTGGAATCACGACATCTCGCATTGTGTGAGGGCGTGAGGAGAATACGGTGGCCCTAGTGGCTTCTTGGGGAGCATTGTGCCTCCACACCGCTCCAACGGAGACGTACTTCCCTTCAAAGGGAAGGAACTTCGGTAACACATCCTCGTCTCCACCGGCTCCACTCTTTGTTATCTTGTGCCTTTACTTGTGCAAGCTTATTTGGGATATATCTCTTGCTTGCTTGTGTTCCTATCTTTGTTGCATCATATAGGTTGCTCACCTAGTTGCATATCTAGACAACCTACTTTGATGCAAAGTTTAAATTGTTAAAGAAAAGCTAAAAATTGTTACTTGCCTATTCACCCCCCCCTCTAGTCAACCATATCGATCCTTTCAATTGGTATCAGAGCCTCGTCTCTTTATTAAGGACTTTACCGTCCGAAGAGTATGGTTGACGTCGTAGAAGGTGAGGAGGAGCACTCCGGTGCAAATCCGATATCTTCTATGGGAGATGGGGGGAACCGCGGTCTCTCATGAGGAGTTCAATGTGGCGTTGGACACATTGAAAACCTCCATGACAACCGAGGTCAAAGCATGTTTAAAGATTTCTTAGAAGAGCTTAAACTTTCCACCGTACTGTTGAAAGTGGGTGATCCCGCCAACAAGGTGTCGGATGCTCCCTCCGACAAGGGGGAAGCTACTAGTGAGAAAGCCCTTTCTACTAGTGGTAAGAGTGGCACCGGCATCTTTGCCCATGTGGAACCTCCACTTGTCTATGGTGGACCTCTCCCTTCCACTCATTTGAATCATGCCGGGCCGGCCCCTAAGATTGAGAAGAATGTTGAATTTGACTCTTGGGTCTATCGTTTTAAGCGTCATTTAAATCATGTGAACACTAACCTTTGGATAATCATTGAAGAAGGTTTCTATCCACATGACCGAAGCAACTTCACTCCTAGAGAAGCCATGGATAATCAATTCAATGAGAATGCTCTCTTCATCATTCAAGAAGCTATCCCACCCAAAGACCTTCCTCATCTCCGGCCTTACTCCTTGGCCAAAGATGCCTGGCGCCAAGTGGTTTCCCTCTATTGGGGAAGCGCAAGCATTCAACGCTCCAACTATGAAGTGGTGCAAGATGAAGCCGATGAGTTTGCAATGAAAGAAGATGAAGAACCTCGTGAGCTCTATCAGAGGGTAACTAAACTCGCGGTCTCGCTCCGAGATCATGGAAGCAAGGACACGGATGACAATTGGATCAAGTGCAAATTTCTCAAGGCAATGATGCCCTACCACAAAGCCATGTCCTCTGTCATTTGCCAAAGGCCGGACTTCCACACCTTGTCATCAAGTGATGTGTTGGATGAGTTCGTTGCTATGAGCATCTTGGACAAGACCGCCGACAATGCGGTACTTCGCTCTCAAAGAGTAAAGAAACCCAACCTTGCTCTAAAGGCCAAAGTTAGTATGGAGGAAGAGGACGAAGAGGAAGAAGAGGAGAGTAACCTCGAAGATACGAAGTATGCCTATCATGAGCACATGGCCCTTGCTTCAAGGCAATTTTGGAGCAAGAAGAACTCAAGGCCCAACTTCAACAAGAACATTTCAAGTGGCACAAAGGGCAAGAAACGAGTGAGGACTTGTTTCAATTGTGGCAATGTAAGTCACTTTGTTGCGGAGTGCCCTTATGAGAAGAGGGAAGACAATGGCGGCAAGCTCATCCGAAAGGATAAGGCCAAGTCATTCCCCAACAAGAGAAATTTCACCAAGAAGACTCCTCTCAAGGCATTGGTGGTACAAGAAGAGTACAATGAGGATGATGACGATGATGAAGATGGTGAGTCGGTTGCCATGGCCTCCATTGCCATTGCGACAACTCCACGGGTGTCTCTCTTCGACTCACCCAACGAGAGCATCACTACCAAGTGCCTCATGGCTAAAGCCACCAACATGGTAACCCCCAACATCAAAACTACCATCATTAATCATCCCTCTTCAACGGATAGCATTGATGAACATGAGGGAAATAATGTGGAGGTGAATGAGTTTGAGACCTTTATGGGTAAACTCAAGGGTAAATCCAAGAAGCACTTTGTTGCTCTCTTGGAACAACTTGGTGAAGCCAATGACATGACCGAGGCTCACGAAGATACCATCTCTAAGATGGAGGGGCATAGTCGTGACTATGCCGATGAGATTTCAGATCTTTCCAACTCTTGAGGAAGAGCGTGGTCTTTGTTTGGCTCTTGAGGAGTCTCACAACGATGATCATGCTAAATTAAAGAAAGATCTTGATCATGCACTTGTTGTTTCTCGTGTGCTAAACTCCGAGAAGGCAAAGCTTGGGGTTGATCTTGCTAGACTCAAAGAGGAGTTTGACATTCTCGACAAGGCTCACAAAGTCTTGACAGGTGTTCATGCTACCCTCAAGGAGTCTCATGATCAACTCCAAGTGAAGCTAAACAAGGAGAAAGCCACTTTTCCTCGTATGGTGTTAATGGATAATGCAAATGCTACTAACCCTTGTTGTGAGCATGTGCATCTTATTGAGGAGAATGTTTGGTTGAAGGAGAAACTTGAGAAAGGCCTTGTGTCATGCATACAAGGTGAGAAGAACCTAAACAACCTTTTGAGAAATCAAAAGGGAGTTGTGGCCAAGGAGGGAATTGGGTTCGCACCCAACCCCAAGAACAAGAAGAAGGATAACAAGACCAAACGACCTCCTCCTCTCAAGCAAACGTTTATGAAGGAGGGAGAGAGTGCCTCCAAGGAGAAGAAGAACAATGCAAAGGGTGACGGTGTCAAAAAGGGAAATGTCACCCCTCCCAACAAAGCCGGCGACTTTAATCCTTCTTATGTGTTATGTCGTGCTAGTGATGGGCATGTCTATGCCAAATTTGTTGGTTCTCCTCATGAGTACATTGAATGGTGTATTTGGGTTCCCAAGACCCTTGTTACTAACATCAAAGGACCCATTACAAAATGGGTACCTAAAACCAAGCATTGATCTCTTGTAGGTGTTTGCTTCCGGTGGGGGATCATGGTTGTTCGATAGTGGAGCTACAAATCATATGACCGGAAGCAAGGACTTGGTGATGGACGTGCACAGGATTCCATCTATGCCCACCAATGTCGAGTGGGGTGATGCCTCATCTTCTAAGGTATTTGGACTTGGCAAGGTTGTCATCTCTCATGATCTCACGATCGAGAAGGTCATGCTTGTTGAGTCCCTTGCATACAATTTACTTTCCATTCGTCAACTTGCAATCATGGGCTTTGCCACTTTCTTTGATATTGATACTGTGGTCCTCTTGTGGAGCAAGACTCTTAAAGTAGCCTTTGTTGGGCACATCGAGAATGGTCTATATGTGATTAACTTTTCGGAGCGACCCACTAAGACCGCGACGTGCCTAATGGCTAAAGTTGACGTGGGATGGCTTTGGCATCGCCGTTTAGCCCATGTCAATATGAGATCTTTGCAAAGTCTTCTCAAGGGGGACCATGTCCGTGGACTAACGAATGCTAGTTTTTCTAAAGATCGTGCATGCAGTGCCTGTATCGAAGGAAAGCTTCATGAGAAGGCTCACCCTCCCACGACTATCATCTATTCGAAGAGGCCCTTGGAGCTCCTTCATTTGGATCTCTTTGGACCTCCATCCTTTGATAGTCTTGGGGGTAGAAAGTATTGCTTGGTGATTGTAGATGACTATTCAAGATACACTTGGGTATATTTCTTCAAGAGGAAGAGTGAGACCCAACAAACCATCATCGACTTTGCAAATGAAGATCAACGATAGCATAATACAAAGATCTTGACAATAAGAAGAGACAATGGCTCCGAGTTCAAGAACTACACCTTGGATGAGTTTTTTAGTGATGAGGGAATCAAGCATCAATATTCTGCACCCTATACCCCTCAACAAAATGGTGTAGCAGAGAGGAAGAACCAGACGTTGATGGATGCGGCAAGGACCATGATGGCGGAGTTCAAGTCTTCCTACAACTTTTGGGCCGAAGCCATCAACACCGCGTGCCATGCATCTAATCGGCTCTACCTCTGCAAAGGCTTGAACAAGACTCCGTATGAGATACTCACCGGTAACAAGCCCAACCTCAAGTACTTCCGGGTGTTCGGGTGTAAGTGTTTCATTCTCAATAAAGGTGTCCGTTTGTCTAAATTTGAGGCTAGAGCTTATGAGGGCATATTTGCTGGTTATGCTACAAACTCTCATGCTTACCGTGTCCTAAATAAATCCACGGGACTTATTGAGGAGACATGTAACGTGGAGTTTGATGAGAATAACGGCTCCCAAGTGGAGCAAAGTGGCACTTGTGATGTAGGTGATGAAATTCCTCCTCAAGCCATAAGAAGAATGGGTGTTGGTTTTATCCTACCCATTGAGGAACCCCTTGTGGCCGAAGGAGAAGGACAATGCTCCACTCAAGTGGAGCCATCACCAACCCAAGGCCCACACGCTTCCGAAGAACAAAGTGAAGGCCCTCATCCTCGTGAACAAGACCAAGGGCAAGATCATGTTCAAGACGGTGTTGACACACCAAGTGATGCCCAAGGTCAAGTTCTCTCCTCCGAGCAAGTTCAAGATCAAGAACAAGCTCAAGACGTCGCTCAAGATGATCAAGTGACCGCTCCTCAACTCACCACCGAGGAGGAATTGGAGCGTCATGCCGCCAAGGTTGCTTCCAAGCTCTCCACCAAGGATCATCTCATGGCTTGGAAGCTTAAGAAAGGGGGTAAGCACTCGTAGACAATTAGCAAACTATTGTGAACATCACGCGTTTGTCTCTTGTGTCAAACCCCACAAGGTCTATGAGGCGCTCGAAGATCCGGATTGGCTCAATGCCATGCATGAATAACTCAACAACTTCGAGCGCAACAAAGTGTGGAGATTGGTGCCAAGGCCGACGGTGAACCACAATGTCATTGGAACCAAGTGGATATTTAAGAACAAGCAAGATGCTCATGGGATTATCATTTGCAACAAGGCTCGTTTGGTAGCACAAGGCTACTCCCAAGTCGAGGGTATCGACTATGGTGAAACCTTCGCTCCTGTTGCTCGTCTTGAGTCCATTCGCATGTTGATTGCATATGCTTCTCATCATAACTTAAGTTACAACAAATGGATGTGAAGAGTGCTTTTCTTAATGGTCCTATTAATGAATTGGTTTATGTCAAGCAACCCCCCGGGTTTGAGGATCCCTACTTTCCCGATCATGTGTATCAACTCGATAAGGCACTCTATGGCCTTAAACAAGCCCCACGTGCGTGGTATGACCACCTTACCGAGTTGTTACAAGACCGTGGTTTTGAAGTTGGGCTAATCGACCCCACTCTTTTTACTAAGAAGGACAAAGGGGAGTTGTTTGTGTGCCAATTATATGTTGATGATATTATCTTTGGTTCCCCTAACAAAGCTTTCAATGAGGAATTTGCCGCTCTCATGACCTCAAAGTTCGAGATGTCTTCCATGGGAGAGTTGAAGTTCTTTCTAGGGTTTAAAGTGAAGCAAAGAAGAGATGGAACCTTCATCAACCAAGCCAAATACACTCAAGACATGCTCAAGAGATTCAAGCTAAGTGATGTCAAGCCGGCTTCCACTCCAATGCCCACCAAGTGCCAACTTGACATAGATCCCAATGGTAAAGCGGTGGATCAAAAGGTATACCGCTCCATGATTGGCTCCTTGCTTTACCTTTGTGCATCTAGACCGGATATCATGTTGAGTGTGGGAATTTGTGCACGGTTTCAAGCCGCACCTAAGGAAAGCCACTTTGTGGCGGTCAAGCGAATCTTTCGATATTTGGCTCATACCCCAAACTTTGGCTTATGGTACCCTAGAGGAGCAAACTTCAAGCTTGTAGGGTATCGGATTCCGATTGGGCGGGAGACAAAGTGGATAGGAAGTCCACTTCCGGAGGGTGCCAATTCCTTGGTTGCTCTTTGGTAAGTTGGTCTTCCAAAAAGCAAAGTTGTGTGTCTCTCTCGTCCACCGAAGCGGAGTATGTAGCGGCCGGTAGTTGTTGTGCACAACTCTTATGGATGAGGCAAACTTTAAAGGATTACGGTGTCATTTGTGACAAAGTGCCTCTTTGGTGTGACAATGAAAGTGCCATCAAGATTTCTCTCAACCCGGTGCAACACTTCAAGACGAAGCATATTGAGATTCGGTATCACTTCATCCGGGATCACATTAGGTGAGGGGAGATCGAGCTCAACTATGTCAACACTCATGATAACCTTGTAGATATTTTCACGAAGCCGTTGGATGAAGCAAGATTTCGCGAGTTAAGGCATGAGCTAAATATCATTGCTTCGAGCAATATTGCTTGAACCCTTGCACACCCCACCATACTCAACTTGTTGTCTTGTTTAGATGTAGGCATGGACATAGGGGGAGTGTTGTTCTCTCAATGAACGCTCCCTCCCCCCATTATGCATAAATTGATCAAGTCTTTCACATTAGCCATGTTTGATGGTACTTGTGCTTCTAAGACGAGCTTTGTTCATGGGCCCAAGGATAATTCTTCGCGATGCCATACCAATTGACTCAAACTTAGGTGGCTCCGGCCACCGCCCTCTCGTTGGAGAGGTTGTGTCTCATGGTCGTCTCTTGTTGTCTTTTTGCCCTTCTTCTCCTCGTGTTTGAGCCTATTGGGTGGTGTGGTGTTCGTTTAAAGTTTCCGTGCAAAGACCACTCTTTCTTTTTGTGTTGGAAATGTGCTTCTTCTGGAGCTCACGGTACTACCGCGGCCTGCCACGGTACTACCGTGAGTGGAGTGTACGGTACTACCGGCCCAGCGTGATACTACCACCTGGGGGAGCGGTACTACCGCTTTGGTGTGGTCCTTCCGCCCAAGCGGTACTACCGCACTATCGGAGGCGCGTGGGGATAAGGACGGGAATGGGGGGGTTCTAACTTCTGTTGGGGAACGTAGTAATTTCAAAAAAATTCCTACGCACACGCAAGATCATGGTGATGCATAGCAACGAGAGGGGAGAGTGTTGTCTACATACCCTCATAGACCGGAAGCGGAAGCGTTATGACAACGCGGTTGATGTAGTCGTACGTCTTCACGCCCCGACCGATCAAGCACCGAAACTACGACACCTCCGAGTTCTAGTACACGTTCAGCTCGATGACGATCCCCGGACTCTGATCCAGCAAAGTGTCGGGGAAGAGTTCCGTCAGCACGACGGCGTGGTGACGATCTTGATGTTCTACCGTCGCAGGGCTTTGCCTAAGCACCACTACAATATTATCGAGGATTATGGTGGAGGGGGGCACCGCACACGACTAAGAGAACGATCACGAAGATCAACTTTTGTGTCTAGAGGTGCCCCCTGCCCCCGTATATAAAGGATCAAGGGGGAGGAGTCCGGCCCTAGGAGGGGCGCGCCAGGGAGTAGGATTCCTACTCCTAGTTGGAGTAGGTTTCCTCCTTTCCTAGTCCAACTAGGAGAAGGGGGGAAAGGGGGGAAGAGGGGAAGGAAGGGAGAGAGGGGCCGCGCCCCAAACCCCTTGTCCAATTCGGACTGGGCTTGGGAGGGGCGCGCGCCACCTCCTGGTCCTTCCCACTAAGGCCCATTAAGGCCCATTGCTTCTTCCTCGTATTCCCGTAACTCCCCGGTACCTCCGAAAATACCCGAATCACTCGGAACCTTTCCGATGTCCGAATATAGTTGTCCAATATATCAATCTTTACGTCTCGACCATTTCGAGACTCCTCGTCATGTCCCCAATCTCATCCGGGACTCCGAACTCCTTCGGTACATCAAAACTCATAAACTCATAATATAACTGTCATCGAAACATTAAGCGTGCGGACCCTACGGGTTCGAGAACAATGTAGACATGACCGAGACACGTCTCCGGTCAATAACCAATAGCGGAACTTGGATGCTCATATTGGCTCCCACATATTCTACGAAGATCTTTATCGGTCAGACCGCATAACAACATACGTTGTTCCCTTTGTCATCGGTATGTTACTTGCCCGAGATTCGATCGTCGGTATCTCAATACCTAGTTCAATCTCGTTACCGGCAAGTCTCTTTACTCGTTCCGTAATACATCATTTCGCAACTAACTCATTATTTGCAATGCTTGCAAGGCTTATGTGATGTGCATTACCGAGAGGGCCCAAAGATACCTCTCCGACAATCGGAGTGACAAATCCTAATCTCGAAATACGCCAACCCAACTTTTACCTTTGGAGAAACCTGTAGAGCTCCTTTATAATGACCCAGTTACGTTGTGACGTTTGGTAGCACACAAAGTGTTCCTCTGGCAAACGGGAGTTGCATAATCTCATAGTCATGGGAACATGTATAAGTCATGAAGAAAGCAATAGCAACATACTAAACGATCGGGTGCTAAGCTAATGGAATGGGTCATGTCAATCACATCATTCTCCTAATAATGTGATCCCGTTAATCAAATAACAACTCTTTGTCTATGGTTAGGAAACATAACCATCTTTGATTAACGAGCTAGTCAAGTAGAGGCATACTAGTGACACTCTGTTTGTCTATGTATTCACACATGTATTATGTTTCCGGTTAATACAATTCTAGCATGAATAATAAACATTTATCATGAAATAAGGAAATAAATAATAACTTTATTATTGCCTCTAGGGCATATTTCCTTCAGTCTCCCACTTGCACTAGAGTCAATAATCTAGTTCACATCACCATGTGATCTAACATCAATAGTTCACATCTTTATGTGGTTAACACCCATAGTTCACATCGATATGTGACCAACACCCAAAGGGTTTACTAGAGTCAGTAATCTAGTTCACATTGCTATGTGATTAACACCCAAAGAGTACTAAGGTGTGATCATGTTTTGCCTGTGAGAGAAGTTTAGTCAACGGGTCTGCCATATTCAGATCCGTAAGTATTTTGCAATTTTCTATGTCTACAATGCTCTGCACGGAGCTACTTTAGCTAATTGCTCCCACTTTTAATATGTATCCAGATGAAGACTAAGAGTCATCCGGATCAGTGCCAAAACTTGTATCGACGTAACCCTTTTACGACGAACCTTTTGTCACCTCCATAATCGAGAAACATATCCTTATTCCACTAAGGATAATTTTGACCGCTGTCCAGTGATCTACTCCTAGATCACTATTGTACTCCCTTGCCAAAATTAGTGTAGGGTATACAATAGGTCTGGTACATAGCATGGCATACTTCATAGAACCTATGGCCAAGGCATAGGGAATGACTTTCATTCTCATTCTATTTTCTGCCGTGGTCGGGCTTTGAGTCTTACTCAATTTCACACCTTGTAACACAGGAAAGAATTCTTTCTTTGATTGTTCCATTTTGAACTACTTCAAAATCTTGTCAAGGTATGTATTCATTGAAAAAAATTATCAAGCGTCTTGATCTATCTCTATAGATCTTGATGCTCAATATGTAAGCAGCTTCACCGAGGTTTTCTTTGAAAAAATCCTTTCAAGCACTCCTTTATGCTTTGCAGAATAATTCTACATTATTTCCGATCAACAATATGTCATACACATATACTTATCAGAAATGCTGTAGTGCTCCCACTCAGTTTCTTGTAAATACAGGCTTCACCGCAAGTCTCTATAAAACTATATGCTTTGATCAACTTATCAAAGCGTATATTCCAACTCCGAGATGCTTGCACTAGTCCATAGATGGATCGCTGGAGCTTGCATATTTTGTTAGCACCTTTAGGATTGACAAAACCTTCTGGTTGCATCATATACAACTCTTCTTTAAATCCATTAATGAATGTAGTTTTGTTTATCCATTTGCCAGATTTCATAAAAATGCGGCAATTGCTAACATGATTTGGACAGACTTAAGCATCGCTACGAGTGAGAAAATTTCATCGTAGTCAACACCTTGAACTTTGTCAAAAACCTTTTTCGACAAGTCTAGCTTTGTAGATAGTGACACTACTACCAGCTTCCGTCTTCCTCTTGAAGATCCGTTTATTTTCTATGGCTTGCCGATCATCGGGCAAATCCATCAAAGTCCATACTTTGTTCTCATACGTGGATCATATCTTAGATTTCATGGCCTCAAACCATTTCGTGGAATCTGGGCTCATCATCGCTTCCTCATAGTTCGCAAGTTCGTCATGGTCTAGTAACATGACTTCCAGAACAGGATTACCGTACCACTCTGGTGCGGATCTCACTCTGGTTTACCTACGAGATTCGTTAGTAACTTGATCTGAAGTTACATGATCATCATCATTAGCTTCCTCACTAATTGGTGTAGTAGTCACAAGAACAGATTTCTGTGATGAACTACTTTCCAATAAGGGAGAAGGTACAATTACCTTATCAAGTTTTCTACTTTCCTCCCACTCACTTCTTTCGAGAGAAACTCCTTCTCTAGAAAGGATCCATTCCCAGCAACGAATAGCTTGCCTTCGGATCTGTGATAGAAGGTGTACCCAACATTTTTCTTTTGGGTATCCTATGAAGACGCACTTCTCCGATTTGGGTTTGAGCTTATCAAGTTGAAACTTTTTCACATAAGCATTGCAACCTCAAACTTTTAAGAAATGACAACTTAGGTTTCTTGCCAAACCATAGTTCATACGGTGTCGTCTCAACGGATTTAGATGGTGCCCTATTTAACGTGAATGCAGCTGTCTCTAATGCATAACCCCAAAACAATAGCGGTAAATCAGTAAGAGACGTCATAGATCGCACCATATCTAATAAAGCACGATTACGACGTTCGAACACACCATTACACTGTGGTGTTCCAGGTGGCGTGAGTAGTGAAACTTTCACATTGTTTTAACTGAAGGCCAAACTCGTAACTCAAATATTTTACTTCTGTGATCATATCGTAGGAACTTTTATTTTGTTACGATGATTCTCCACTTCACTCTGAAATTCTTTGAACTTTTCAGACTTATGTTTCATCAAGTAGATATACTCATATCTGCTTAAATCATCTGTGAAGGTCAGAAAATAATGATACTTGTCGCGAGCTTTAATATTCATCGGACCACATACATCAGTATGTATGATTTCCAACAAATCTGTTGCTCGCTCCATTGTTCCGGAGAATGGAGTCTTAGTCATCTTGCCCGTAAGGCATGGTTCGCAAGCATCAAATGATTCATAATCAAGTGATTCCAAAATCCCATCAGCATGGAGTTTCTTCATGCGCTTTACACCAATATGACCTAAACGGCAGTGCCACAAATAAGTTACACTATTATTATTAACTTTGCATCTTTTGTCTTCAATATTATCAATATGTGTATTACTACGATCGAGATGCAATGAACCATTTTCATTGGGTGTGTAACCATATAAGGTTTTATTCATGTAAACAGAACAACAATTATTTTCTAACTTAAATGAATAACCATATTGCAATAAACATGATCAAATCATATTCATTCTCAACGCAAACACCAAATAACACTTATTTAGGTTCAACACTAATCCCGAAAGTATAGGGAGTGTGCGATGATGATCATATCAATCTTGGAACTACTTCCAACACACATCTTCACTTCACCCTTAACTAGTTTTTGTTCATTCTGCAACTCCCGTTTTGAGTTACTACTCTTAGCAACTGAACCAGTTCAAATACCGAGGGGTTGCTATGAACACTAGTAAAATACACATTAATAATCAAATATACCTTTGTTCACTTTGCCATCCTTCTTATCCGCCAAATACTTGGGGTAGTTCCACTTCCAGTGACCAGTTCCTTTGCAGTAGAAGCACTTAGTCTCAGGCTTAGGTCCAGACTTGGGCTTCTTCACTTGAGCAGCAACTCGCTTGCCGTTATTCTTGAAGTTCCCTTTCTTCCCTTTGCCCTTTTCTTGAAACTAGTGGTCTTGTCAACCATCAACACTTGATGTTTTTCTTGATTTCTACCTTCGTCGATTTCAGCATTACGAAAAGCTTGGGAATCGTTCCCGTTATCCCTTGCATATCATAGTTCATCACGAAGTTCTACTAACTTGGTGATGGTGACTAGAGAATTCTGTCAATCACTATTTTATCTGGAAGATTAACTCCCACTTGATTCAAGTGATTGTAGTACCCAGACAATCAGAGCACATGCTCACTAGTTGAGCGATTCTCCTCCATCTTTTAGCTATAGAACTTGTTGGAGACTTCATATCTCTCAACTCGGGTATTTGCTTGAAATATTAACTTCAACTCCTGGAACATCTCATATGGTCCATGGCGTTCAAAACGTCTTTGAAGTCCCGATTCTAAGCTGTTAAGCATGGTGCACTAAACTATCAAGTAGTCATCATATTGAGCTAGCCAAACGTTCATAACGTCTGCATCTGCTCCTGCAATAGGTTTGTCACCTAGCGGTGCATCAAGGACATAATTCTTCTGTGCAGTAATGAGGATAAACCTCAGATCACGGATCCAATCCGCATCATTGCTACTAACATCTTTCAACATAATTTTCTCTAGGAACACATCAAAATAAACACAGGGAAGCAACAACGCGAGCTATTGATCTACAACATAATTTGCAAAATACTACCAGGACTAAGTTCATGATAAATTTAAGTTCAATTAATCATATTACTTAAGAACTCCCACTTAGATAGACATCCCTCTAATCCTCTAAGTGATCACGTGATCCAAATCAACTAAACCATGTCCGACCATCACGTGAGATGGAGTAGTTTCATTGGTGAACATCACTATGTTGATCATATCTACTATATGATTCACGCTCGACCTTTCGGTCTCCGTGTTCCGAGGCCATATCTGTATATGCTTGGCTTGTCAAGTATAACCTGAGTATTCCGCGTGTGCAACTGTTTTGCACCCGTTGTATTTGAACGTAGAGCCTATCATACCCGATCATCACGTGGTGTCTCGGAACGAAGAACTTTCGCAATGGTGCATACTCAGGGAGAACACTTCTTGATAATTAGTGAGAGATCATCTTAAAATGCTACCGTCAAACTAAGCAAAATAAGATGTATAAAAGATAAACATCATATGCAATCAAAATATGTGACATGATATGGCCATCATCATCTTGCGCCTTTGATTTCCATCTCCAAAGTACTGTCATGATCTCTATCGTCAACGGCATGACACCATGATCTCCATCATCTTGATCTATATCAATGTGTTGTCACATGGTCGTCTCGCCAAAAATTGCTCTTGCAACTATTGCTATCGCATAGCGATAAATTAAAGAAATTATTGGGCGCTTGCATCTTATGCAATAGAGAGACAACCATAAGGATTTTGCCAGTTGCCGATAACTACAACAAAACATGATCATCTCATACAACAACTCTTATCTCATCACGTATTGACCATATCACATCACAACATGCCCTGCAAAAACAAGTTAGACGTCCTCTACTTTGTTGTTGCAAGTTTTACGTGGCTGCTACGGTCTTAAGCAAGAACCAATCTTACCTACGCATCAAAACCACAACGATAGTGTGTCAATGTCGGTGTCAAAACCGGCGGATCTCGGGTAGTGGGTCCCGAACTGTGCATCTAGGCCGGATGGTAACAGGAGGCAGGGAAAACGATGTTTTACCCAGGTTCGGGCCCTCTTGATGGAGGTAAAACCCTTCGTCCTGCTTGATTAATATTGATGATATGGGTAGTACAAGAGTAGATCTACCACGAGATCAAGGAGGCTAAACCCTAGAAGCTAGCCTATGGTATGATTGTTGTATATGGAGTTGATTGCCTACGGACTACAACCCTCCGGTTTATATAGACACCGGATAGGGTTAGGGTTACACAGAGTCGGTTACAATGGTAGGAGATCTTGAATATCCGCATCGCCAAGCTTGCCTTCCACGCCAAGGAAAGTCCCATCCGGACACGGGACGAAGTCTTCAATCTTGTATCTTCATAGTCTAGGAGTCCGACTGAAGGTATAGTCCGGCTACCCGAACACCCCCTAATCCAGGACTCCCTCAGTAGCCCCTGAAGCAGGCTTCAATGACGACGAGTCCGGCGCGCAAATTGTCTCCGGCATTGCAAGGCGGGTTCCTCCTCCAAGTCCTTCATAGAAGATTGTAAACACCAAGAGTAGTGTCCGGCTCTGCAAAATAAGCTTCCACATATTGCCATAGAGAGAATAATATTAACACAAATCAAATCTGCTGACATATTCCGTAGTGCGTCATCACACTACAGCCAAGTCCTTCACTCGAATCGTTTTCACTTTTCCACCTCAGCGTGTTTTGCGAGGCGGTTTCCTTGGCACGTCTTGTCAAAGCAGAGATCGTGTACCCCCTTTTACGGGATTCTCATCAATACGGACGTGGGTAACCCAACCGCTCCACTTATCACGACGCTTGGGAGGCAAGCAAGTTTTACTAGGCAGGTGGGGACGCACAACCGCATCCACCCATATAAGGGGACAAGGATCCACCTTTTTACCTATGCCTTCTTCCTCCTTTGCCTATCCATCTCTTGCGCACCCGAGCTCCAGCGCCCAAGCCCGCACTTCCCACCTCAACCTTCTCCAGCAATGTCCGGAGCGGGAGGCAAGTGGATGGTCTCCTCCGTCAGGGAGGGTAAAGTCAAGAAGCTAAGGAAGGCCGGATACCTGTCCAAGGACATCGCGCACCGGCTTCCCGAAGAGGGGCAGCTTCTCCCCACCCCAAGGCCCCATGAGAGGGTAGTATTTCTCCCCCACTTCCTCCGCGGACTGGGTTTTCCACTCCACCCATTTGTCCGGGGGCTCATGTTCTACTACGGCCTGGATTTCCATGATCTGGCTCCGAACTTCATCCTCAACATCTCGACATTTATCGTCGTGTGCGAGGCTTTTCACCGCGTCCGCCCCCATTTCGGCCTCTGGCTCAAGACCTTCAACGTCAAGCCCAAGGTGGTGCACGGCAGCCAGGCGGAGTGCGGAGGCGCCATGGCGGGCAAGATGGCCAACATCCTATGGTTTGAGGGCTCTTTCGTGGAGACCCTAAAGGGATGGCAGTCCGGGTGGTTTTATATCACCGAGCTGCGCCATCCGAAATGGACCGCAGCCCCCGAGTTCCGATACGGACCCCCCACGCGGCTTATGTCCTGGAAAGAGACGGGCCTGTTGTGGGGTGACGAAAAAGAGGTGACCGGATTGCAAACATGCATCCAGTCCCTGGTGAACAAGCCAGTTCGGCTTGTTAATGTAATCCAGGTTATGCTCGTCCGCCGGATCCTCCCGTGCCAACAATGGGATTTTAATCTGTGGGAGTTCGACCCGGCGCAACATCAAACCCTCAGCAGGCTCTTCGACACGACGTACAAAGACGCCTGGAAGATGCTATTCAAGAGCGCCGAGGCTCCCGCATCCGCTTCCTAGGACCGCGGATACAGCTCGCAGCGTCACGCTAGCGAGGTATGCCATCTACACCTTTTACAGGATGTTAAGCTTTTTTCATAGTTTGACTCTATGCGGGATCTAAACTCCCTTACCTTTGACAGGCTTGGCGGGCGATATCCGGACCGATTAACTGTCCGGCTCCGCTGCCCGAAGACCCAGCCCCAGCTCTACTAGCGAAGCTGCTGGTTCCGTCGCCTTATGTGGTGCTGGAGAAGAAGGCCAAGAAGAAGACCACGGGGACTCGAAAGAGTGCCCGCAACATGGTGGTGTCGGACTCGTCATCTGACGAGTCCGAGACGCCCTCCTCCCGTGAAAACGAGGAGGAGGAAGAAGAAAACTCTCCCCCCCAGCGAAGGGAGGAGAGAAGAGGAAGGCCGCCCCAACGGGGGAGGCCAAGGGGTCTAGGAAAAGGAAGACCCCTCCGCCGGACTACGCCCCCAACGCCGAAGAGGGCAAAGAGGAGTGGCCAAACAGGGCCAAGCGTTCGGTGAAATCGTAAGTTCGGATATCAGAGTAACTCATGATGTTCCTTTGTTGCACAGCTTTCCCTAATGTCGAATGTAATTATGCAGTCCGCCCCGGGATGAATTCGATGAATCGTTGGGCGGCTCCCTGGACTCATCGGACGTGAACTCAGTTCCGCCCGTTGTCTCCCCCCGCACTGCAGACGACGCCGAAGTGGCGTCGCGACAAGCTCCGGGGCAGGAGGAGGTGGTCCCGGAGGAGCCGCAAGGCAACCTCCCGGACTCTAGGAGTGAAGGGGATAAGGCTCCCCGGGGCTCTCAGTCCGGCTTTGTGCCGGACACCGCGCTGGAATCTTCCACAGTTCCGGACCGCGGTAGGCGAACTCGTTCCAAGAGGAGCAAGCCTTCTGAGCCGGCGGCCTCCGTCCAACCGGAGGTGCCGGACAATCTGCTGGAGGTGCTTGACGACGCCTCCATCGACGAGGGGCACCGTACTATTATGAGTACGGTGATCCAGAAGGTTCAGTCCGCCAAGAGCGGACTGACTGAAGCTTGCGCTAGCCTTCTAACAGGCTTCGAGGTAACAAAAAATATGTAAAATATTACCGCATAGACAGTAGCCCCTGATGCTCTGTTTGGCGTTCGGAAAGAAAAGCCGAATAGAGGATCTATTAAATTTCGCAGGAGTCTAAAAAAAGAGTCAATATGCGTATGCAGGCTTCGCTGCTGTCCACCGCCGCACTGACTGCGGAGGTGGGTGTCCTGAAGCAGGACCTCGAGCGGACCGAGCAAGAGCTCGGCCTTGCCAAGCGGCGGCTCGAGGAGGAAGAAGGTAAGAAATACCTTACAGAAAAAGTGCCTATAAAAAGGCTTGATTGCAAAAAGAGTAACAGGATTGTACTACTTATTGTAGGGGCCACGACTGAGGTGGCGACCCTTAAGCAGGCGCTGTCTGATGCCGAAAAGAAAACGGCCACAGAGCGCACCGAGCGAGACAGACTTGGGGCTCAGGTCGGCGAGGTGCAGCATGAGCTTCAGGCTCTCATGAAAAAACATGAGAGTTTGGAGCTGGAGTCGAAGGCGCAAGCATCCAAGCTTGCAACGGCCCTAGAGGCTGCCAAGTCTGCCAAGGCCGAAGCCCAAAAGGCCCTCCAAGAGCTGGAGGAGATGAGGAAGATAGCAGCGGGTAAGGCATTCTTTATGCAAAGCAGAAATATAAAAGTGAACTACCTGCTACTTACCCGAATCCGGAGCTCTCCAGGGGCATTCGCAGATCTTCCCCGCAGCGTATCCGACGCCGCCGCATTCTACCGAGGTGAAGAGGGTAGCTCGACGGAGAAGGTGTTCTGGTCTTAGTATTCTGAGGCCGGACACCATGTGCCCTTGAGCGACCAGCTGAAATAGCTGGTCGAGCTCCATAAGGCGGCCGAACAGGCCATGAAGGGCTTCATAGTTCGGCTGTGGCCCGGAGAAGCCCTGCCTGGGAGCTATTTCGGGCTGGTGCGGCGGCTGGTGGAGGCCTGTCCGAGGCTTGAGGTCATCAAGCGCTCCGTCTGCATCGAAGGTGCCCGTCGGGCCCTTGCCCGTGCAAAGGTGCACTGGGGTAAGCTGGACGGTGAGAAGCTTGTGAAGGACGGGCCGCCGTCGGGGAAGGAGCATCGCAAGCCCGAGAACTACTACAAGGATGTTCTTGCAGGTGCCCGCCTTGTGGCGGATGAATGTACCAAGGATGTGATATTTGAATGAATTCGCTCGTGTTTATCCTGTGCGCTGAAAACTTGTTCATATGCGCTAAGCAATGCTTATTGAATTTAAAATATTACTTTCTGTGCGGCCGTTTATCAAAAATTGAGAGATTTCCAGTCGTCGGCTTCTGCCCCCGTGCCACTAGTGCTGGGGTGTTCGGGATAAACCTGAGCGCTCTTTTTCCCATAGTTGGGTCCTTCGAGGGAGGCGCTCAGCACAACGAACCAGGCAATCGGACTATAATGCTTGAACACTCTCACTTAGCCATAGAACTCTATAATTTTAAATTTCGGCGAAGCCCCTAGTTCGGAAGACCAAGTTCGGGGCGCTATCCACGCCTTGGCCGGACAAAGCCAGCTCCTCGCTTGAAGCGGCATAAGCCTTTAGGGACTCGAAAAACCTCTCGAACAGCGACCGGTCTCTCGCCACATCATGACAGTCAGTTTTAGCTTTCTCCACTGAGGTGCTTAACCTAGCTGAACCGGGGCACAATCGCAGTGGTTCTCCTAGTGCTACCTTAGCCGATAGAGCGGAACGTAAGGCACCAAAACATAGGAGTCGGGCAAGCCCAACTATTGACCCAAATCATGATTCGGAGCCGATGCATATAGTGCTATAAGTTCGGGGTGCCGCACTTGTGAAAGTGTACGGACTTCTCACACCATTATGAGGGGTACTGAAGCCCCTGGCGTGTTTGTCGTACCATGTTGTACGGGTGCAATCATGTCAATTAATAAACATAAATGTGAAAAGAAGATAATGCAAAAAATAGACAAGAATCTAAGCATTGTTTATAGAGAGGCTATTTATCAAAGCCGAACGATACAAATAGTCCGGTAAGCAAAAGATATTGGACTATTCAGTATGTCCTGACCAGGGGCAGGCCGCGTAATTGTATTTAAAACAGGTATACCGCTCGTAACAGAGACCACCTGGGAGTTCCATAATGCGGCATGGCTTGTCTGTTGGGGAACGTAGCATAAATTCAAAATTTTCCTACGTGTCACCAAGATCTATCTATAGAGTCATCTAGCAACGAGGGAGGAGTGGATCTACATACCCTTGTAGATCGCGCGCGGAAGCATTCAAGAGAACGGGGTTGATGGAGTCGTACTCGTCGTGATCCAAATCACCGATGATCCTAGCGCCGAACGGACGACACCTCCGCGTTCAACACACGTACGGAGCAGCGACGTCTCCTCCTTCTTGATCCAGCAAGGGGGAAGGAGAGGTTGATGGAGATCCAACAACACGACGGCGTGGTGGTGGAAGTAGCGGGATTCCAACAGGGCTTCGCTAAGCGCTGCGGGAGGAGAGAGATGTGTCACGGGAGGGAGAGGGAGGCGCCAGGCCTTAGATTGAGTTGCCTTCCCTTCCCCCCACTATATATAGGGCCAAGGGAGAGGGGGAGGGTGCAGCCTTGCCCCTTCCTCCAAGGAAGGGTGCGGCCAAGGGGGGGAGGAGTCCATCCTCCCCAAGGCACCTCGGAGGTGCCTTCCCCCTTTAGGACTCTCCCCTCCTCTTGTCCCTTTGGCGCATGGGCCTCTAGGGGCTGGTGCCCTTGGCCCATGTAGGCCAAGGCGCACCCCCTACAGCCCATGTGGCCCCCCCGGGGCAGGTGGCCCCACCCGGTGGACCCCCGGGACCCTTTCGGTGGTCCCGGTACAATACCGGTGACCCCGAAACTTGTCCCGATGGCCGAAATAGCACTTCCTATATATAATTCTTTACCTCCGGACCATTCCGGAACTCCTCGTGATGTCCGGGATCTCATCCGGGACTCCGAACAACTTTCGGGTTACCGCATACTAATATCTCTATAACCCTAGCGTCACCGAACCTTAAGTGTGTAGACCCTACGGGTTCGGGAGACATGCAGACATGACCGAGATGACTCTCCGTCAATAACCAACAGCGGGATCTGGATACCCATGTTGGCTCCCACATGTTCCACGATGATCTCATCGGATGAACCACGATGTCAAGGACTTAATCAATCCCGTATACAATTCCCTTTGTCTAGCGGTATGATACTTGCCCGAGATTCGATCGTCGGTATCCCGATACCTTTTTCAATCTCGTTACCAGCAAGTCTCTTTACTCGTTCCGTAACACATCATCCCGTGATCAACTCCTTGATCACATTGTGCACATTATGATGATGTCCTACCGAGTGGGCCCAGAGATACCTCTCCGTTTACACGGAGTGACAAATCCCAGTCTCGATTCGTGCCAACCCAACAGACACTTTCGGAGATACCTGTAGTGTACCTTTATAGCCACCCAGTTACATTGTGACGTTTGGCACACCCAAAGCATTCCTACGGTATCCGGGAGTTGCACAATCTCATGGTCTAAGGAAATGATACTTGACATTAGAAAAGCTTTAGCATACGAACTACACGATCTAGTGCTATGCTTAGGATTGGGTCTTGTCCATCACATCATTCTCCTAATGATGTGATCCCGTTATCAATGACATCCAATGTCCATGGTCAGGAAACCGTAACCATCTATTGATCAACGAGCTAGTCAACTAGAGGCTTACTAGGGAAATGGTGTTGTGTATGTATCCACACATGTATCTGAGTTTCCTATCAATACAATTCTAGCATGGATAATAAACGATTATCATGAACAAGGAAATATAATAATAATCAATTTATTATTGCCTCTAGGGCATATTTCCAACAGTCTCCCACTTGCACTAGAGTCAATAATCTAGTTCACATCGCCATGTGATTAACACTCAAGGTCACATCCCCATGTGACTAACCCCCAAAGAGTTTACTAGAGTCAATAATCTAGTTCACATTACCATGTGATTAACACTCGATGAGTTCTGGGTTTGATCATGTTGCTTGTGAGAGAGGTTTTTTAGTCAACGGGTCTGAACCTTTCAGATCCGTGTGTGCTTTACAAATCTCTATGTCATCTCCTAGATGTAGCTACCACGTTCTATTTGGAGCCATTCCAAATAACTGTTCTACTTGGAGCTATTCTAAATTGTTGCTCCATTATACGTATCCGGTATCTCTACTTAGAGCTATCCGGATAGGTGTTAAGCTTGCATCGACGTAACTCTTTACCTCGAACTCTTTATCACCTCCATAATCGAGAAAAATTCCTTAGTCCACTAGTTACTAAGGATAACTTTGACCGCTGTCCTGTGATCCATTCTTGGATCACTCTTGTACCCCTTGACTGACTCATGGCAAGGCACACATCAGGTGCGGTACACAGCATAGCATACTGTAGAGAGCCTATGACAAAAGCATAGGGGACGACCTTCGTCCTTCCTCTTTCTTCTGCCGCGGTCGAGCTTTAAGTCTTAACTTCATATTCACACCTTATAACACAGCCAAGAACTCCTTCTTTGCCGATCCATTTTGAACTCCTTCAAAATCTTGTCACGGTATGTATTCATTTGAATGTACCATTAAGCGTTTTGATCTATCCTTATAGATCTTGATACTCAATGTTCAAGTAGCTTAATCCAGGCTTTCCATTGAAAAACACTTTCCAAATAATCCTATATGCTTTCCAGAAATTCTACGTCATTTCTGATCCACAATATGTCGACAACATACACTCATCAGAAATTCTATAGTGCTCCCACTCACTTCTTTGGAAATACTAGTTTCTCATAAACTTTGTATACACCCAAAATCTTTGATCATCATCAACGCATACATTCCAACTCCGAGATGCTTACTCTAGTCCCTAGAAGGATTACTGGAGCTTTGCATACTTATTAGCATCTTTCAGGATTGACAAAACCTTCCGGTTGTATCACATACAACCTTTCCTCAAAAATCGTCGAGGAAACAATGTTTTGGCATCCTATCTGCAAGATTTCATAAATAATGCAGTAATCGCTAATATAATTCCAACAGACTGTTAGCATCACTACGAGTGAGAAAGTCTCATCATAGTCAACTCCTTGAACTTGTCAGAAAACATCTTAACGACAAGTCGAGCTTTCTTAATGGTGATACTTACCATCATTGTCCGTCTTCCTTTTAAAATCCATCTGTACTCAATAGCCTTATGATCATCAAGCCGTTCTGCCAAAGTCTACACTTTGTTTTCATACATGGATCCTCTCTCGGATTTTATGGCCTCGAGCCATTTATCGGAATCCGAGCCCACCATCGCTTCTCCATAGCTCGTAGGCTCATTGTTGTCTAGCAACATGACTTCCAAGACAAGATTACGTACCACTCTAAAGTAGTACGCATCCTTGTCATCCTACGAGGTTTGGGGGTGACTTGATCCGAAGTCTCATGATCATAAGTTTCCACTTCAATTGGTGTAGGTGCCACAGGAACAACTTCCTGTGCCCTGCTACACACTAGTTGAAGAGACGGTTCAATAACCTCATCAAGTCTCCACCATCCTCCCACTCAATTCTTTCGAGAGAAACTTTTCCTCGAGAAAGGACCCGATTCTAGAAACAATCCTTTATTGCTTTCGGATCTGAGACAGGAGGTATACCCAACTGTTTTGGGTGTCCTATGAAGATGCATTTATCCGCTTTGGGTTCGAGCTTATCAGCTTGAAACTTTTTCACATAAGCGTCGCAGCCCCAAACTTTTAAGAAATGACAGCTTAGGTTTCTCTAAACCATAGTTCATACGGTGTCATCTCATCGGAATTACGTGGTGCCCTATTTAAAGTGAATGTGGTTGTCTCTAATGCCTAACCCATAAACTATCGTGGTAATTCGATAAGAGACATCATGGTATGCATCATATCCAATAGGGTGCAGTTATGATGTTCGGACACACCATCACACTATGGTGTTCCAGGCTGTATTAGTTGTGAAACAATTTCCACAATGTCTTAATTCTGTGCCAAACTCGTAATTCAGATATTCATCTCTATGATCATATCATAGATATTTTATCCTCTTGTCACGATGATCTTTCAACTTCACCCTGAAATTACTTGAACCTTTCAATAATTCAGACTCGTGATTTATCAAATAAATGTACTCAACATCTACTCAAATCATCTGTGAAGTAAGAACATAACGATATCCACTACATGCCTCAGCACTCATTGGACTGCACACATCAAAATGTATTACTTCCAACAAGTTGCTTTCTAGTTCCATTTTACTGAAAACGAGGCTTTCAGTCATCTTGCCCATGTGGTATGATTTGCATGTCTCAAGTGATTCAAAATCAAGTGAGTCCAAATGGTCCATTTGCATGGAGTTTCTTCATGCATATACACCAATAGACATGGTTCGCATGCCTCAAAACATTTCAAAAACGAGTGAGCCCAAAGATCCATCAACATGGAGCTTCTTCATGCGTTTTATACCGATATGACTTACGTGGCAGTGCCACAAGTAGGTGGTACTTTCATTACTATTTTTTGGCATGAACATGTGTATCACTACGATCGAGATTCAATGAACCATTCATTTTAGGTGCAAGACCATTGAAGGTATTATTCAAATAAACAGAGTAACCATTATTCTCCTTAAATTAATAACCGTATTGCGATAGACATAATCCAGTCATGTCTATGCTCAACGCAAACACCAAATAACAATTATTTAGGTTTTAATACCAATCTCGATGGTAGAGGGAGCGTGCGATGCTTGATCATATCAACCTTGGAAACACTTCCAACACATATCGTCAGCTCACCTTTAGCTAGTCTCCGTTTATTCCGTAGCTTTTCTTTCGAGTTACTAACACTTAGCAACTGAACCGGTATCTAATACCCTGGTGCTACTATGAGTACTAGTAAAGTACACATTAACACAATGTATATCCAATATACTTCTATCGACCTTGCCAGCCTTCTCATCTACCAAGTATCTAGGGTAATTCTGCTCCAGTGGCTGTTCCCCTTATTACAGAAGCACTCAGTCTCGGGTTTGGGTTCAACCTTGGGTTTCTTCACTAGAGCAGCAGCTGAATTGCCGTTTCATGAAGTATCCCTTTGTTCCCTTGCCCTTCTTGAAACTAGTGGTTTCACCAACCATCAACAATTGATGCTCCTTCTTGATTCCTACTTTCGCGGTGTCAAACAACGCGAATATCTCAAGGATCATCATATATGTCCCTGATATATCATAGTTCATCACGAAGCTCTAGCAGCTTGGTGGTAATGACTTTGGAGAACCATCACTATTTCATCTGGAAGATCAACTCCCACTCGATTCAAGCGATTGTTGTACTCAGACAATCTGAGCACAAGCACAACAATTGAGCTTTTCTCCTTAGTTTGCAGGCTAAGAAAATCGTCGGAGGTCTTATACCTCTTGACGTGGGCACGAGCCTGAAATCCCAATTTCAGCCCTCGAAACATCTCATATGTTTCGCGACGTTTCAAAACGTCTTCGGTGCCTCAATTCTAAACCGTTTAACTGAACTATCACGTAGTTATCAAAATGTGTATGTCAGATGTTCGCAACATCCACAGACGACGTTCGAGGTTCAGCACACTGAGCGGTGCATTAAGGACATAAGCCTTCTATGAAGCAATGAGGACAATCCTCAGTTTACGGACCTAGTCCGCATAATTGCTACTACCAACTTTCAACTAAAATTTTCTCTAGGAACATATCTAAACAGTAGAACTAAAGCGCGAGCTACGACATAATTTGCAAAATCCCTTTTGACTATGTCCAGGATAAACAAGTTCATCTTATGAACTCCCACTCAGATAGACATCCCTCTAGTCATCTAAGTGATTACATGATCCGAGTCAACTAGGCCGTGTCCGATCATCACGTGAGACGGACTAGTCAACATCGGTGAACATCTTCATGTTGATCGTATCTTCTATACGACTCATGCTCGACCTTTCGGTCTTCTGTGTTCCGAGGCCATGTCTGTACATGCTAGGCTCGTCAAGTCAACCTAAGTGTTTGCATGTGTAAATCTGTCTTACACCCGTTGTATGTGAACGTAAGAATCTATACACCCGATCATCACGTGGTGCTTCGAAACTACGAACTGTCGCAACGGTGCACAGTTAGGGGGAACACTTTCTTGAAATTTTAATGAGAGATCATCTTATTTACTACCATCGTTCTAAGCAAATAAGATGTATAAACATGATAAACATCACATGCAATCAAATAGTGACATGATATGGCCAATATCATATTGCTCCTTTTGATCTCCATCTTCGGGGCTCCATGATCATCATCGTCACCGGCATGACACCATGATCTCCATCATCATGATCTCCATCATCGTGTCTTCATGAAGTTGTCACGTCATCTATTACTTCTACTACTACAGCTAACGGTTAGCAATAAAGTAAAGTAATTACATGACGTTTATGTTGACACGCAGGTCATAAATAAATTAAGACAACTCCTATGGCTCCTGCCGGTTGTCATACTCATCGACATGCAAGTCGTGATTCCTATTACAAGAACATGATCAATCTCATACATCACATATATCATTCATCACATCCTTTGGCCATATCACATCACATATTATACCCTGCAAAAACAAGTTAGACGTCCTCTAATTGTTGTTTGCATGTTTTACGTGGCTGCTATGGGTTTCTAGCAAGAACGTTCTTACCTACGCAAAAACCACAACGTGATATGCCAATTGCTATTTACCCTTCATAAGGACCCTTTTCATCGAATCCGATCCGACTAAAGTGGGAGAGACAGACACCCGCCAGCCACCTTATGCAACTAGTGCATGTTTGTCGGTGGAACCGGTCTCACGTAAGAGTACGTGTAAGGTTGGTCCGGGCCGCTTCATCCCACGATGCCGCCGAATCAAGATAAGACTAGTAACGGCAAGCATATTGAACAACATCAACGCCCACAACTACTTTGTGTTCTACTCGTGCATAGAAACTACACATAGACCTAGCTCATGATGCCACTGTTGGGGAACGTAGCATAAATTCAAAATTTTCCTACGTGTCACCAAGATCTATCTACATAGTCATCTAGCAACGAGGGAGGAGTGGATCTACATACCCTTGTAGATCGCGCGCGGAAGCATTCAAGAGAACGGGGTTGATGGAGTCGTACTCATCATGATCCAAATCACCGATGATCCTAGAGCCGAACGGACGGCACCTCCGCGTTCAACACATGTACGGAGCAGCGACGTCTCCTCCTTCTTGATCCAGCAAGGGGGGAGGAGAGGTTGATGGAGATCCAACAACACGACGGCGTGGTGGTGGAAGTAGCGGGATTCCAACAGGGCTTCGCTAAGCGCTGCGGGAGGAGAGAGATGTGTCACGGGAGGGAGAGGGAGGCGCCAGGCCTTAGATTGAGTTGCCCTCCATTCCCCCCACTATATATAGGGCCAAGGGAGAGGGGGAGGGCACAGCCTTTCCCCTTCCTCCAAGGAAGGGTGCGGCCAAGGGGGGAGGAGTCCATCCTCCCCAAGGCACCTCGGAGGTGCCTTCCCCCTTTAGGACTCTCCCCTCCTCTTGTCCCTTTGGCGCATGGGACTCTAGGGGCTGGTGCCCTTGGCCCATGTAGGACAAGGCGCACCCCCTACAGCCCATGTGCCCCCCCGGGGCAGGTGGCCCCACCCGGTGGACCCCCGGGACCCTTCCGGTGGTCCCGGTACAATACCGGTGACCCCGAAACTTGTCCTGATGGCCGAAATAGCACTTCCTATATATAATTCTTTACCTCCGGACCATTCCGGAACTCCTCGTGACTCCGGGATCTCATCCGGGACTCCGAACAACTTTCGGGTTACCGCATACTAATATCTCTATAACCCTAGCGTCACCAAACCTTAAGTGTGTAGACCCTACGGGTTCGGGAGACATGCAGACATGACCGAGATGACTCTCCGGTCAATAACCAACAGCGGGATCTGGATACCCATGTTGGCTCCCACATGTTCCACGATGATCTCATCGGATGAACCACGATGTCAAGGACTTAATCAATCCCGTATACAATTCCCTTTGTCTATCTGTACGATACTTGCCCGAGATTCGATTGTCGGTATCCCTATACCTTGTTCAATCTCGTTACCGGCAAGTCTCTTTACTCGTTCCGTAACACATCATCCCGTGATCAACTCCTTGATCACATTATGCACATTATGATGATGTCCTACCGAGTGGGCCCAGAGATACCTCTCCGCTTACACGGAGTGACAAATCCCAGTCTCGATTTGTGCCAACCCAACAGACACTTTTGGAGATACCTGTAGTGCACCTTTATAGTCACCCAGTTACGTTGTGACGTTTGGTACACCCAAAGCATTCCTACGGTATCCGGGAGTTGCACAATCTCATGGTCTAAGGAAATGATACTTGACATTAGAAAAGCTTTAGCATACGAACTACACGATCTTTGTGCTAGGCTTAGGATTGGGTCTTGTCCATCACATCATTCTCCTAATGATGTGATCCCGTTATCAACGACATCCAATGTCCATGGTCAGGAAACCGTAACCATCTATTGATCAACGAGCTAGTCAACTAGAGGCTTACTAGGGACATGGTGTTGTCTATGTATCCACACATGTATCTGAGTTTCCTATCAATACAATTCTAGCATGGATAATAAACGATTATCATGAAGAAGGAAATATAATAATAATCAATTTATTATTGCCTCTAGGGCATATTTCCAACATTATCTGCCTCCCTGGATCTTGCATCGTTTGTGCGACAGTCGAATTGCCGAGCAGGTCGTCCGAAGTATGGAGTCCTGAAAGTAAGAAAAAAATTAAAAAAGAATCTGGCAGCCCCTAGTACGTTTTAAGCCGTATTTTGGGCGTGCCGTTATTGTGCCCCTTCCCCTGTGCCCATGGTATTTCAAGGGCGTAGTTATGTACGCGAGGTACTGGTTTCGCTATGTCGCGAAAGCTGGGGTTGGGGCCGCATTGCTACGCTTGCTCAGAGTGTGCCAGGCGGTCCTGCTGTGGGTTACTCCGGGCGCGCTTGGAAGTGTCTGGCTTTTTAATGGCCGGACTGGAGAATTGCCTGAGAAGGCTAGTTTGTACCTCCGTTGCGAGAGCCGCCGTATGCTCCTCCGTACGGAGGGAGCGTTCGGTGTTTCCGTTGACCGTAATTACTCCTTGAGGGCCTGGCATCTTGAGCTTGAGATATGCGTAGTGCGGCACCACATTGAACTTTGCGAATGCGGTTCGTCCGAGCAGGGCGTGATAGCCACTGCGAAACGGGACTATATCGAAGATTAACTCTTCGCTTCAGAAATTGTCCGGGGATCCGAAGACCACGTCAAGTGTTACTGAGCCTGTACAGTTGGCTTCTACACCTGGTATAACGCCTTTAAAGGTCGTTCTTGTGGGCTTAATCCTTGAGGGATCTATGCCCATTTTCCGCACTGTATCCTGATAAAGCAGGTTCAGGTTACTGCCGCCGTCCATGAGGACTCTTGTGAGATGAAATCCGTCGATGATTGGGTCGAGAACCAATGCGGCGAAGCCGCCATGACGGATGCTAGTGGGATGGTCCCTTCGATCAAAAGTGATCGGGCAGGAGGACCATGGGTTGAACTTTGGGGTGACTGGCTCCATCGCGTATACGTCCCGTAGTGCACGCTTCCGCTCCAGCTTGGGAATGTGGGTTGCGTATATCATGTTCACTGTCCGCACTTGTGGGGGAAAGCCCTTCTGTCCATTGTTGTTCGGCGGCTTGGGCTCCTCGTCGTCGCTGTGCAGCCCCTTGTCTCTGTTTTCGGCCCTTAACTTGCCTGCCTGCTTGAACACCCAACAATCCCTGTTAGTGTGATTGGCTGGCCTTTCGGGGGTGTCATGTATCTGGCACAAGCGATCGAGTATTCGGTCCAAACTGGACAGGCCCTGAGTATTCTTTTTGAATGGCTTTTTCCGCTGACCGGATTTATAGCCTTTGAATCCGGCATTGACTGCCGTGTCTTCATTGCTATCGCTGCTAACATGGCGTTTTTGCTTATTCTGACGTGTCCTGCCACTTTTGTCCTTGGTATCCGAATTACCAGGGTTCTTTGATAAGTTGTTACTGCGAGCTAGCCAGCTGTCTTCTCCCGCGCCAAAGCGGGTCATGAGTGTCGTGAGGGCTGCCATGGATTTCAGCTTTTCCTGTCCCAGGTGCCGGGCAAGCCACTCGTCGCAGATGTTATGCTTGAAGGCTGCTAGGGCCTCTGCGTTTGGACAGTCAACTATCTGGTTTTTCTTTGTTAGGAACCGTGTCCATAATTGTCTGGCCGATTCCTCTGGCTGCTGAATTATGTGGCTTAAGTCGTCGGCATCCGGTGGTCGCACGTAAGTGCCCTGGAAGTTGTCGAGGAATGCGGCTTCCAGGTCCTCCCAAGAACTGATTGAGTCTGCTGGCAAGCTGTTAAGCCAATGCCGGGCCGGTCCTTTAAGTTTGAGAGGGAGGTATTTGATGGCGTGTAGATCATCGCCGCGTGCCATGTGGATGTGAAGGAGATAATCCTCGATCCATACCGCCGGATCTGTTGTGCTATCGTATGATTCGATGTTTACGGGTTTGAAACCCTCTGGGATTTTATGATCCATTACTTCATTCGTGAAGCATAGCGGGTGTGCGGCGCCTCTGTACTGGGCTATATCACGATGCAGCTCGGAAGAGCTATGTCTGTTGTGTTCGGCCCAGCCGGATTTGTTGTATCCGGAGTGAAGATCATTGTCACATGCCGTAGGGCGCCTGCGCGATCCGTAGATCGATCTTGTTTGTCTTGCCTTATCCTCCAGTATGTCTCGCAGGTCTGGCGCATTTTCCCGTGCCTTAGTTGAGCGGCGTCGGGGCATGGCTTGGGTGGAAGGCCGAGAGGCCTCTCTGCCGCGGCCGCGAGGTGGCCGGTCTGCCATGTCATGTGTTGGTGATGTAGGTCCTTCCTCCTCTGATCGGGGTAGCTGCCTGCGCTTCGGGTAACTTTTGGAGGGGCGTTCGAGTTCATACTCTTCGGCCGCAAGGACTTCAGTCCATCTGTCAGCTAGCAAATCTTGGGCAGCTCTAAGTTGTTGCTGCTTTTTCTTGAGGTTGCTTGCCGTGGCTAAAAGCCTGCGTTTAAAACGCTCTTGTTCGGTAGGGTCTGATGGTATGACGAATTCGTCGTCATCGAGGCTTGCCTCGTCTTCGGAGGGAGGCGTATAGTTATCATCCTCGACCTCTCGGTCTGCCGCTCTCTCATGAGGACTGGCTTCTCCATCTTCCTGTGCCGAATCTTGCTGAGGTGGGTGTTCTTCGGCGCTATCCGGCGTAGTATTATCTCCTGTGCCGGAATCACCGTTTTTGCTTTGGCGAGATTTAGAGCGGCGCCGCTGACGCCGGCGCTTTGGCTGTTTCTTGGGGGCGTCATCCCCCACTATTCCATCGCCATCTCCATCTTTTGGAGTATCCACCATATATATGTCATATGACGAGGTGGCTTTCCAGCGCCCTACAGGTGCTGGTTCCCGTTCGTCTCCTACATCGTCGTCCATGCCGTTGATGTCTTCGGAGCCGAAGTCAAGCATGTCGGTTAGATCGTCGATAGTGGCTACAAAGTGGGTGGTGGGTGGGTTTTGATTTTCCTCATCGTCAGTATCCCACCCTTGCTGACCGTAATCCGGCCAGGGCTCTCCTGATAAAGAGAGAGACTTAAGAGAATTCAGGATGTCGCCAAAAGGCGAATGCTGAAAGATGTCTGCGGCGGTGAACTCCATTATCGGCGCCCAATCGGATTCGATTGGCAGGGGTGCAGGGGGTTCAGAGTCCGGGGAGGAGTCCAGATCCTCAGAGTCACGGGTCATGCAGAGTGCGGGGCTAGCGTTCGGCTCGATCGCTTTTGGGATCGCAGCCCCCGAGGTGACGTCCAAACGCTCATCCTCGATTGGCGCAATAGGCTCCGAGTTAGGGGTCGGAACCGATGCGTGTGCGGCCTCGAGGACACTGTCCGGGGGCAGAGCTAGATCATGCCCCTCGAGATAGTGCGACGCGCTTGGCCGTGGCTCGAACCCGTCGAAGATCAAGTCTCCGTGGATGTCAGCCGTGTAGTTTAAGCTTCCAAACCTGACTTGATGGCCAGGGGCGTAGCTTTCGATCTGCTCCAGGTGGCCGAGCGAATTGGCCTGCAGAGCGAAGCCGCCGAAGACGAAGATCTATCCGGGGAGAAAAGTCTCACCCTAGACCGCATCATTATTGATGATCAAAGGAGCCATCGGGCCTAAAGGCGACGACACAGAGGAACTCTCAATGAAAGCACCAATGTCGGTGTCAAAACCGGGGGATCTCGGGTAGTGGGTCCCGAACTGTGCGTCTAGGCCGGATGGTAACAGGAGGCAGGGAACACGATGTTTTACCCAGGTTCGGGCCCTCTTGATGGAGGTAAAACCCTACGTCCTGCTTGATTAATATTGATGATATGGGTAGTACAATAGTAGATCTACCACGAGATCAAGGAGGCTAAACCCTAGAAGCTAGCCTATGGTATGATTGTTGTATATGGAGTTGATTGCCTACGGACTACAACCCTCCGGTTTATATAGACACTGGATAGGGTTAGGGTTACATAGAGTCGGTTACAATGGTAGGAGATCTTGAATATCCGCATCGCCAAGCTTGCCTTCCACGCCAAGGAATGTCCCATCCGGACACGGGACGAAGTCTTCAATCTTGTATCTTCATAGTCCAGGAGTCCGGCTGAAGGTATAGTCCGGCTACCCGAACACCCCCTAATCCAGGACTCCCTCAGTCAAATTGGTGCTGTTTTAACCTTTGCAAGGACTGGGCGTAGCCACACTTGGTTCAACTAAAGTTGGAGAAACTGACACCCGCCAGCCACCTGTGTGCAAAGCACGTCGGTAGAACCAGTCTCGGTAAGCGTACGCGTAATGTCGGTCCGGGGCGCTTCATCCAACAATACCGCCGAACCAAAGTATGACATGCTGGTAAGCAGTATGACTTATATCGCCCACAACTCACTTGTGTTCTACTCGTGCATATAACATCAACACATAAAACCTAGGCTCGGATGCCACTGTTGGGGAACGTAGTAATTTTAAAAAAAATTCCTACGCACACGCAAGATCATGGTGATGCATAGCAACGAGAGGGGAGAGTGTTGTCTACGTACCCTCGTAGACCGGAAGCGGAAGCGTTATGATAACGCGGTTGCTGTAGTCGTACGTCTTCACGGCCCGACCGATCAAGCACCGAAACTACGGCACCTACGAGTTCTAGCACACGTTCAGCTTGATGACGACCCCCGGACTCCGATCCAGCAAAGTGTCGAGGAAGAGTTCCGTCAGCACGACGATGTGGTGACGATCTTGATGTTCTACCGTCGCAGGGCTTCGCCTAAGCACCACTACAATATTATCGAGGATTATGGTGGAGGGGGGCACCGCACACGGCTAAGAAAACGATCACGAAGATCAACTTGTGTGTCTAGAGGTGCCCCCCTGCCCCCGTATATAAAGGAGCAAGGGGGAGGAGGCCGGCCCTAGGAGGGGCGCGCCAGGGAGTAGGATTCCTACTCCTAGTTGGAGTAGGTTTCCTCCTTTCCTAGTCCAACTTGGAGAAGGGGGGAAAGGGGGGAAGAGGGGAAGGAAGGGAGAGAGGGGCCGCGCCCCAAACCCCTTGTCCAATTTGGATTGGGCTTGGGAGGGGCGCGCGCCACCTCCTGATCCTTCCCACTAAGGCCCATTAAGGCCCATTGCTTCTTCCTCGTATTCGCGTAACTCTCCGGTACCTCCGAAAATACCCGAATCACTCGGAACCTTTCCGATGTCAGAATATAGTCGTCCAATATATCGATCTTTACGTCTCGACCATTTCGAGACTCCTCGTCATGTCCCTGATCTCATCCGGGACTCCGAACTCCTTCGGTACATCAAAACTCATAAACTCATAATATAACTGTCATCTAAACATTAAGCGTGTGGACCCTACGGGTTCGAGAATAATGTAGACATGACCGAGACACGTCTTCGGTCAATAACCAATAGCGGAACCTGGATGCTCATATTGGCTCCCACATATTCTAGGAAGATCTTTATCGGTCAGACCGCATAACAACATACGTTGTTCCCTTTGTCATCGGTATGTTACTTGCCCGAGATTCGATCATCGGTATCTCAATACCTAGTTCAATCTCGTTACCGGCAAGTCTCTTTACTCGTTCCGTAATACATCATCTCGCAACTAACTCATTAGTTGCAATGCTTGCAAGGCTTATGTGATGTGCATTACCGAGAGGGCCCAGAGATACCTCTCCGACAATCGGAGTGACAAATCCTAATCTCGAAATACGCCAACCCAACATTTACCTTTGGAGACACCTGTAGAGCTCCTTTATAATCACCCAGTTACGTTGTGACGTTTGGTAGCACACAAAGTGTTCCTCTGGCAAACGGGAGTTGCATAATCTCATAGTCATAGGAACATGTATAAGTCATCAAGAAAGCAATAGCAACATACTAAACGATCGGGTGCTAAGCTAATGGAATGGGTCATGTCAATCACATCATTCTCCTAATAATGTGATCCTGTTAATCAAATAACAACTCTTTGTCTATGGTTAGGAAACATAACCATCTTTGATTAACGAGCTAGTCAAGTAGAGGCATACTAGTGACACTCTGTTTGTCTATGTATTCACACATGTATTATGTTTCCGGTTAATACAATTCTAGCATGAATAATAAACATTTATCATGAAATAAGGAAATAAATAATAACTTTATTATTGCCTCTAGGGCATATTTCCTTCAACTTCCCCATACCCATTCGTGAGTTTCCCCCACTTCGTCTCTCTCTCTCTCTCTCTCTCTCCCTCTCTCTCTCTCTCCCTCTCTCTCAAGAACGGGGCCAGAGTCCCTCGCCGATCTCTGTCTCCGGCTGCTCTCTTTGGATTCCGACCAGTGGGATCGTTCCCCACCACTTCCTCTTGCCATGGACCAAGATTTTCCCTCAAATCCCTCTCTTTCTTGTTGGTTCTCTTGTCTCTAGGTTTTTGGGGAGATGCTTGTGTTCTTGAGATTTTAGGCCAAATCTTTGCAAGAGAAGGTTGTAGGAGAGTAGTGTTGCGTAGACATTTTACTTGATATATTGTCTCGTGGTAGATGTGATCAACCGTAGTTCTGCATTGGTTTCGCGCGTCTTCTCAGATTCAAAAGTAGGCTCGGATCTGACGCGGTGCGGTACTACCGTGCCTCTGATGTGGTACTACCGCTCGTTCGGTGCGGTACTACCGCTCCAAGCCACGGTACTACTGTATCCTCACACGGTACTACCGCGACTAGGAGCGGTACTAAAATTTTAGTACCGCATGACCAGGCGACACTACCATTGTTTTCCCTTCTTTGTAACATCCCAAAATTCTAAATTTTGGAATGTTATAATAAATAGATAGATTTGATTGATTGATTTTTTGAAAGTGAGTGAATTCGAAACTTTTTGAAAGTTAAATGAGAGGGAATAAAAGGACTTTCCCAAACTTTCGTATTTGCTTTCTGATCTCCATGAATTCAAATTCTTTTCAAATACAAAACCCTTGAGCGAAGATGATATGACTTCTTCCATTTAAATTAAATGAAAGGTTATTTGAAAATAATTGAATTTCATTTGGAAATATTTCAATTCATAAACTTCAGGCAGCTCAATGATTTTCATGAGAGAAGATAAAATGACTTCTTCAAATTATGAAATATGAGTTGGGAGTTTCAAAGATCACATTTAAAGTCCTTTTTGAATTTATTTTCAATTTGGAGTTATTTGAGTTTTATTCAAATTATTTTTCTTCAAAAATAAAATATATGGAAATTAGGGTAACATGATTCCCTATAATAGAAAATTGGAGAGAAATAAATTTGAAATCATTTTGATATTTTTAAAATGATTTTTATTGGATTTTATTAGACCAGTAGCACTCTTTGAATTATCTGAATTTGTGTGAATTTTATTTAATGCTAGGAAAATGTTCATCTTGCAGAAAATCTTTCTCTGAAAATTTTGATATATAATATGCCTATATAAAGTTTTAGTTTTATTTTCGTTTTTCAGTTTATCGCATTTTGTTTAAAAAAAACTGCGCACGCGCCTGAAATTAATTGTCGCCCATGTGCGCATCATAGTACCAGCGGGCGCCCTATTTGTTTTCTTTATCCTATATGGGCCAGGCCCAGCCAGCCTTTTCATTTTTTAGGCCGAATTTTATGTTTTAAAAAAAAACTGCAGCCGCAGCGTGCGTGCGGCCGGCCGAAGGCCTTTAGGCCCATCCGCCTTTTTTCTTCTCTGTTTCTATATTTTCGTCTACGTTTAGTCCCACATTGCCTAGCCTTTGACCTTTAAGCCTTTTTTCCACCAATAAATATAGACGCATAGAGCCTCCAAAAATTATCCGATTCGGGTTAAAATCAATATTTTGGTTTGACTAGATTCATTTAAGAAAAATATTTTTCTCTTCTCCGACGCGACTTCTGGAAGTTGTCTCCTCTCTCCAAAGTTGTCTTTTCTCTGCCTTATAAAGACATCTTTCTTTGTTTTTTCTTCTTCTTATACTTCCGTAGATTATTATTTTTAGACTAATATGATACAATAATTAGATTATCAATTAGTCTACGTATGTGACACCCCCAAAAATTTGGCCTTGTTTTAATGAATTAAAATTTTTGCCAGGAATTAAAACTTTGAATTTCTGAGCTCCATTTTTATTTTTAAATCATTTCCTTCCCTGTGATGATGAGTTTTTCCCAGAGAGAAAACTTTCCAAATATGTCATTGGACTTATTTAATCTGTCAAGAGAAACTTTCCCTTATTTAATATAACTAATTAAATAATTAAGTTGCTTGATCTTTACTTTCTTGGAAATGGTTTTTCAAGGTTATCTGGCCATATTTGAACTATAACCATTGGATAAATTCACCTAAATTTCTAACCAAAAATTGGAGATGTCATGTGATGTTTTTAAATCACTTTTATACAAAAATATCTTTTATTTATGTAATAATTTGAGCTCTGCATCAATTTTTCCTTCTCTGGTCCAGAGTACATTTTGCACTACAACCCTTTTAAATAATTCTTTCTAGCCTCCACCAAAATTATGGGATATTGGTAGTAGCATATGATTCAACATTATGCAAAAACCTAGTGCTGTTCTTTGAAAATTTTGAGTCAATCAACCTCTTTTTCATTCTGGTCCAGCCTTGTGATTTCTACTGCAACCCTATTTAATTTTGCTCCAAGATCTTGTGTTTTCTCCTGCTTGTAGACAGCCCTACCAAACCCCTAAATCCAGGAGCATGCACCCATTGGATTAATTTTGGTTCATGAAATAATGTCATTTATTTCCTGTCCAGAATTGTAGTTTTGCAAAACTTGCACTAATAAGTTTGTGCTTTTCACAAACTAACCTCACCACTCTCTCTTGCATCTAAGGAGACCCTGATCTGGAGGATTTGGCCACCCCCAAGAAGAGCCTAGGTGCCTGTGGCATTTTGTCAAACACCTGGAGAGCATAGCCAGATTTGGCATGGATTCAAGTTTACACTATGAACTTGGTCACCTAACCTAACAACAATGCCCATTCACCCTCTATCTAACCCTAACCCAGCCCTGTTTCTTCCCAGCCTCAACCGCGACCTCTAGCATGCCCTGGCATTACGTCGAGCACGTCCTGTGCACGCCCGGAGCGCGAGCAGAGCGTGCGTTTGGCACGCGTTTTGCACGTGCCGCGCCCGAGCCGACGCGTCGCGCCCCTGGCCTTGCCTCCACTGCAGAGCCACGCCACGCACGTCCCTCCTCACCACAACACGCCAAGCCGCCCCTCGCCACGTCCCCGACAGGCCAGGAGCTAGCCGCCATGGCCGCCGACAGCCCATGCTCCGTTCAGCGCCGCCCAAGCCTCTTCCGCTCGCCACCTGGCCCCTGGAACAGCGCGAGCTCATCCATGAGTGTGTCCGCTAGTGCTCGTCGCCGCCACGACGCCCTAGCTACAGAATGGCGGTCGCCGGTGACCTTATCCGCAGCCGCCGCGGAACCGCCTTGCCACGCCTATAAAAGGAGGCCCCGAGCTTCCCCGAGCACGCAGGCAACCTCAGGCCACCCCAATGGCGCTCCCCTACCTCACATTCGACCCGGGGAGGCCTCCTTCCTCATCACCGGCAACTCCTGCCGCCGCCACCGCCCCGGCCAATCCGGCACCTCCAGTACCTCCCCCTCTCCGTTTGCTTCGCCAGGAACCTCCTCATCCTCCCGTGAAACCGCCCCCCTACTCAATTTTGATCGGGAACCACCGCAGCCCCAAAATCACTTCGCCCCCGAAACCATCTCCGCCGCGAAGCTCGTCGCCGGCAACTCCATCCACGTCGGCGACCATAGCGGGTACCCCCGAGTTCGTCTCGACCTCCTGAGCACGCCCATGCACTCAGATCACCGAGGGACGCCGCCGTTCGCCGGCGAGCCTCGCCGGAGCTCCGCCCCTGTTCGGTCAGGGGGAGACGACGCGCGCGTGGGCCAGTCAAACCTGACTAGTGGGCCAGGCGGGCCCACTGTCGGTGACTCATGCGGCAGCCACGCTGGATAAGTGGAGGCGTAAAAGGCGCAAATACGTCTTCTCTGTCCGAAAGCGTAATCTCTTTTGAAACGTTTTCTTTTTCCTGATTTTATTAAAAACAGAATTTGACCAAAACTTTGACTGGTTATATGTTTTTAAATACAACTCCAAATGAAATGATTCTTTTTCCTACCTCTCTCAAATTTCACCTAGTTTATTTTAAGATTTATTTGAAAAAATTTCAGAACAACTTTTGGTGCTGTTTTTATTTTGTGTGTTAATTCTTTTATATTGCTAAAATAGGATTTTTGAAGAGAGGAGAAATGTTTCAAGTTTTGGAGTGCACCCTGCCTTTCCACACATTGAAGGCAAGCATTCTGAACCCCGGCATAATATTTTTGTGTGTTCGATGACACGTTCATAACATCACCTCACTTTGGAGAAACTTGTTATTTCATGTGATATGATCATATGCATGGGTGCATGTTATTGATTTCCATGCTGTTGGAAATGGACACATTTGTGATGATAATCACCCTCATGTGCCTTGCATGCATACCGGCAGGAACCCGGGAAAACCTCTGCCTTGGGTAGGCATGAGTTTGTCGCCGGTCTTCGTCGGGACGGTTATGTCTGGTATGGCATGGCAAGGTGATATGAGCGGTGACTCTGTTGGTTGAAATATATTCGTCATGCTAATCATGCAGGGAATACTTAAACCTCCTGAGTCGACCGTAGATCGAGTCTTGTGCCAGTAACCCCATACATGTTTCGTACTACCACTCGTCTCTACAGCAAGTAGAGTACGGTTCAGTAAGTTGTCAACCTATTTCTAGCACACACCGTACAGAGAGGCCATGATGGAAGATACCGGTTGTAGCTGGTAGGCAGGCCACCTGGTCCGGGGGCATGGGTGTTTCCGGTTGGGACCGAGAGGGGAGGCCACCCCTTAGAGCGCACGATATAAATTTGATCCCATGCTACGCGAGGTTGTAGCCTCCCCACTTAGAGTTTGCTTAACAGGTGTCGTGGGTGATTCCAGACACGTGTGAGATAAGCTGGTGTGTGCAAGTTAGGTGTGTTTTCAACAAAAAGACCATAGACGGAATTAGTCCCGATGGACTAAAGAAATCCGTTACTCGTGGGTAAAGAGTACACCCTCTGCAGAGATTAAACCTATTTGAATAGCCGTGTCCATGGTTAAGGATTACAGTCTGGGATGGGTCAAGTGTCGGTCTTAGTGTCGGTCTTCGGAGGTGAAACTGTTAACCAGAACTGGAACTACTGCCTGTGACTTGTGATAATTATGATTATTATTATTGTTGGCTAACCCGTGATATTATTGTTATTATCGAGTATCTCTGGGATGGTTCTACCTCCGGGATATTCACTATGATTGTTTATTTTAAAGCCCTTTGTGTGGTGTCGCTCAGACGCCCGACTGTGGCATTTCTTTTAAAGCCCTTTATGTGGTGTCTGTCAGACGCCCGACTGTGGCATTTCTTTTAAAACCCTTTATGTGGTGTCGCTCAGACGCCCGACTGTGGCATTTCTTTTAAAGCCCTTTATGTGGTGTCGCTCAGACACCCGACTGTGGCATTTCTTTTAAAGCCCTTTATGTGGTGTCGCTCAGACGCCCGACTGTGGCATTTCTTTTAAAGCCCTTTATGTGGTGTCGCTCAGACGCCCGACTGTGGCATTTCTTTTAAAGCCCTTTGTGTGGTGTCGCTCAGACGCCCGACTGTGGCATTTCTTTTAAAGCCCTTTATGTGGTGTCGCTCAGACGCCCGACTGTGGCATTTCTTTTAAAAGCCCTTTATGTGGTGTCGCTCAGACGCCCGACTGTGGCATTTCTTTTAAAGCCCTTTATGTGGTGTCGCTAAGACGCCCGACTGTGGCTTTGCTTGTTATTTATTTCATAAATTTTAATACTACTATGTTATTGCAATTTTATAAATAACTTGCTTGCACGCATCAGAGATTTATTTATCTTTTGTGACTGACATCATGAGCATAAAATATTTTCAGCACATCATTATTATATTATACCTGTGTTCATAATGTTTGCGAGTACATTCAAAGTACTCACTGGCTTGTCCCTGACTATTGTCTTGGCCAGATTTTCTTGCACGAAGAGGAGCGACGCGATGACAGCCCCGGAACCTAAGAAATGGAGATAGCAGCCTCGCGAAGATAGGAGTTAACCTGGTCAGCTGTTCCCGTGGGAAATGGAGTCCCATAGACACTGATGTTTCACAACCCGCTTCCGCCATCAACCACTAGAAACCATTTGTTGTACTCACAGGCCAGAATGGCCTTGTACTACATATTTTGTTTTCTGCTTGGAATTTCTGTATCAAGTTGGAGCCTCATCAGCTAACAGTAATCCTGGGGCTGATGAGCACGACGGTCTTTTCTGGAAATTTATTACCCGGAAAACCGGTCGTGACAGACTTGGTATCAGAGCCAGGCTGACCATTGGCTAATCCTATCTTAGCCAGGTCGAAAAACTTAGGCAAACCAACCCACTAGACCTTAGCCAAACCCCAGCCAAGCTTCTCGTGCAAGATAGCCACACAGTAATCCCGACACTTTTGGCAGTCGGTGCCCAACCTATCAGCCTAGCCTGTCGATCGCACACCAGTGACCAGCACCCAAGGCGCCTCATTCGCAAGCGTGCGGAAGAAGACTCCGTCCCCTTTTTCCTATAAAAAGGGCACGCTAGTCTTAACCCAGCACAGCACAGCCGCTACCCCAAACCGAGCCACAATGCCTGGACCCATAGTGCACAACGAGACCACAGCAACCAACCTTGGAGGTTTTGTGACCATCCTCGCAAACCTCACCCGTCGTGCCTATGCGTTAGAGGAGCCACCAGAATATGTTGTGTACCAAGGACCCATGAGCGGTGAAGAACGTCAATTCTGGGCCACTGTACACATCTACGGTAGGGGTATAGCACCCGAGCGCCCCTACAGGTTCACCGGAAGAACAACTTCCTTTGAGCCACAAGCCATACAACTAGCTGCTCGAGAGGCTATAGTTCATCTCAGGCACTTGTCGCCCAGAGTTAACTGTCGCTCGTTCCACTACTACCCCAGACGTGAAGGGTATGGTAGACCACCCCAAGTTGCCAACGGAGATCACGAGACAGATCCTGCATTGTTGCACCTGGTGCGCTATGTAAGTGCACTAGAGGAACTGTGCGGTCAAATCACTATTGATTTAATTGCAGCTCGTGGAAGAGCTGGTTCGTCGAGCCCCGGCGAGAGAAGAAAACGAGCCCAACGCTGACAACCCAGTCATGCTGTTTGGACAATCGATCGAGACCCCGAGATCAGCTCCAGCCATCAGCCGAGATGCTTTGATGACCCCAGAAGTGCTTCGTCGCCTTTTGGGAGCACACTCCAACGGGGTTGTGGCCAACAATCCCCGCGATGGTCATCATCACTACCCCGACCCTGCAGTTCCTCCGCCATCTCCGACTAATCCCGGCAGTGAGACACGTGGAGAAGCCTCGACATCCACCAGGCACGCCCGTTTAGACATAAACGAGGTAGACTAAGCCGTATGAGTAGTACCGAGTCTTAGTGTATCCTCACTTTGTAATCATGCGACCGTGTATATTAACGCAGCCTGTCGTTGTGCCTCTGTTTTAATAGTAGCCTTGCATATTTGGTCAGCGCATAGTTGCATATTTTTCCGGGCACAACTACCAAAACCAACCCGACGACAACCACAGTAACACGTCTCTTTATGAGATATGTGTATCTCTGACACTGACCTAACCTTTGGAGCTAAGCTGGCAAATTTATTACCTTTCACCACGGTAAAACGAATTTGGCTCCATTGTTATATAAAGGCCACCTTGTGACCTTACCCAGCAACCCTCACCTTGTGCACCACACTCACAACTTTTTCCTATCATGCCGAGCCCCAGCATTCATCTGAGAACCCCAGATGCAACCCCAGGTAGCTTTGTCAAAATATTGTGGGATTTTACCCGTAGTACCATGGGTTCTACCCAGCCACCTCAGTACGAGCTGTTCAAATCAAGGATCACCCCTTCCACCTCGGAATATTGGGCAGCAGTGCACATCCCTCCCGTAGACTCCAATCAAGATCCAACGGAAGTTTCCTTCGTGGGGAAATCTATGCCAACCCCACACTTGGCCATAGAAGCTGCTGCGAAAGAAGCGATTGCTCGCCTTCGATCCGCAGTACCCTATGCCCGCGAACGAGGATATTATTACTTTCCGAGCCGTGCAGCACCCGGAGAAGTAACGTCTTTTCCCGATGGGCGTATTGAGAGAGACCCAGTTCTGGCCAACCTTATCCAGTACATCATCGCTCAAGAGCATTTGAACCAACGAGTGATGGATTATCTCCAGGATCTCACTGATCTGAATCCTCAGATTGCCATCGGCAGACCACTGAGGCCCGACCCGGAGAGACGCATACATCGACTGGTCAATCCACTTTCCCCGATAGAAGAGGAGTGTATCCCAGTACCAGAGACATTTTCTAGGGACCCCGTCCAGTTACCGTTTCCATTTTAGACGTCGCTGCAGTGTTCATTATTTGCAACATTTATTTATGTGTGTGACCTATGCGTGATATCCTGAGTTTGTACGACGAGTCAAATATTTGGCTTCTACTAATGTATGTAGTTTTTGTTGTGGTTTATACTCCTTTAAATTAACTGTTTTTCCTTGCAAAATTCTGGAGTGAGATTTCTTTTCCATGAGTTGCTACATCTACACTTTCTCACGGCGTGGATGTATTAACTTCACACAGCACCAGGTAGCAGACTCACAACCATTACCATTCGAACACATACACTGTTTGCAAAACTTTGCAACGGTGTTACATCTAGCTAATCACCCCCCTAACAACAGTTAGCACCCGGCACACCCCATCTACTCCTCATGATCACCACCACCGTGGAGAGCCAACACCCGAGCAGCAGCGTCGCGACGATCGTCGAGGATCATCGCGCACAGGAGCACAGAGAGCCCCAGCAGTGTCGCCAGCCCTCCGCATATCAGGATCGCAAACCAGTCCGGCATCGCCTCCGCCATTAGGGCCTAACCCGAGCTTTTGTAAGCAGAAGTGAGGCCAGGTGTGAGGAAGAAGAGAGAGGCACCCCGGCCATTTTATAGCTCGAGCTCGGTGTATGGTGGGCGAAGTCCACCAACGCCGCTCGTCGCCGATCGCCGGTGTTCGGAGTCGAATCCGCGAGCAGTGCCGACAGCGCGCTGGCCCGCGAGGTGAGTGCACGCTGCACCAGCAGCTAGCACGCCGCGCACTACCACGGTACGGCCTAGATGCCCTACACACTAGGCGTCACCGGTGGAGAAAGCGCGCGGGAGAGAGGAAGAAGAAAGAGCGAGAGGGAGTAGAAGAGACTGACAGTGGGCCCCGGGTCCACCTGTCGGCCAGAGAGAGCACTGTGCTCTCGGGTACGACCAGCGTATATTTAAATTTAGAAGTTATTCTAAATTTTTATCCAGCGTAGAAATCTCATGTTTTTGTCCCGAACCGTAGACTTTTCCACGCAGGACCAGTTTTCACACTGTGGTTTTTCACCACTTATTGCCCTCTCACTAAAGCCACATCTTTATTGTGTAGTATTTTCTTAACACAGCTTTTAACAAATCTCGAGGACGAGATTTTTCTTAAGGGGGGTAGTGTTGTGACACCCCCAAAAATTTGGCCTTGTTTTAATGAATTAAATTTTTTGCCAGGAATTAAAACTTTGAATTTCTGAGCTCCATTTTTATTTTTAAATCATTTCCTTCCCTGTGATGATGAGTTTTTCCCAGAGAGAAAACTTTCCAAATATGTCATTGGACTTATTTAATCTGTCAAGAGAAACTTTCCCTTATTTAATATAACTAATTACATAATTAAGTTGCTTGATCTTTACTTTCTTGGAAATGGTTTTTCAAGGTTATATGGCCATATTTGAACTATACCATTGGATAAATTCACCTAAAATTCTAACCAAAAATTGGAGATGTCATGTGATGTTTTTAAATCACTTTTATACAAAAATATCTTTTATTTATGTAATAATTTGAGCTCTGCATCAATTTTTCCTTCTCTGGTCCAGAGTGCATTTTGCACTACAACCCTTTTAAATAATTCTTTCTAGCCTCCACCAAAATTATGGGATATTGGTAGTAGCATATGATTCAACATTATGCAAAAACCTAGTGCTGTTCTTTGAAAATTTTGAGTCAATCAACCTCTTTTTCATTCTGGTCCAGCCTTGTGATTTCTACTGCAACCCTATTTAATTTTGCTCCAAAGATCTTGTGTTTTCTCCTACTTGTAGACAGCCCTACCAAACCCCTAAATCCAGGAGCATGCACCCATTGGATTAATTTTGGTTCATGAAATAATGTCATTTATTTCCTGTCCAGAATTGTAGTTTTGCAAAACTTGCACTAACAAGTTTGTGCTTTTCACAAACTAACCTCACCACTCTCTCTTGCATCTAAGGAGACCCTGATCTGGAGGATTTGGCCACCCCCAAGAAGAGCCTAGGTGCCTGTGGCATTTTGTCAAACACCTGGAGAGCATAGCCAGATTTGGCATGGATTCAAGTTTACACTGTGAACTTGGTCACCTGACCTAACAACAATGCCCATTCACCCTCTATCTAACCCTAACCCAGCCCTGTTTCTTCCCAGCCTCAACCGCGACCTCTAGCATGCCCTGGCATTACGTCGAGCACGTCCCGTGCACGCCCGGAGCGCGAGCAGAGCGTGCGTTTGGCACGCGTTTTGCACGTGCCGCGCCCGAGCCGACGCGTCGCGCCCCTGGCCTTGCCTCCACTGCAGAGCCACGCCACGCACGTCCCTCCTCACCGCAACACGCCAAGCCGCCCCTCGCCACGTCCCCGACAGGCCAGGAGCTAGCCGCCACGGCCGCCGACAGCCCCTGCTCCGTTCAGCGCCGCCCAAGCCTCTTCCGCTCGCCACCTGGCCCCTGGAACAGCGCGAGCTCATCCACGAGTGTGTCCGCTAGCGCTCGTCGCCGCCACGACGCCCTAGCTACAGAATGGCGGTCGCCGGCGACCTTATCCGCAGCCGCCGCGGAACCGCCTTGCCACGCCTATAAAAGGAGGCCCCGAGCTTCCCCGAGCACGCAGGCAACCTCAGGCCACCCCAATGGCGCTCCCCTACCTCACATTCGACCCGGGGAGGCCTCCTTCCTCATCTCCGGCAACTCCTGCCGCCGCCACCGCCCCGGCCAATCCGGCACCTCCAGTACCTCCCCCTCTCCGTTCGCTTCGCCAGGAACCTCCTCATCCTCCCGTGAAACCGTCCCCCTACTCAATTTTGATCGGGAACCACCGCAGCCCCAATATCACTTCGCCCCCGAAACCATCTCCGCCGCGAAGCTCGTCGCCGGCAACTCCGTCCACGTCGGCGACCATAGCGGGTACCCCCGAGTTCGTCTCGACCTCCTGAGCACGCCCATGCACTCAGATCACCGAGGGACGCCGCCATTCGCCGGCGAGCCTCGCCGGAGCTCCGCCCCTGTTCGGTCAGGGGGAGACGACGCGCGCGTGGGCCAGTCAAACCTGACCAGTGGGCCAGGCGGGCCCACTGTCGGTGACTCACGCGGCAGCCACGCTGGATAAGTGGAGGCGTAAAAGGCGCAAATACGTCTTCTCTGTCCGAAAGCGTAATCTCTTTTGAAACGTTTTCTTTTTCCTGATTTTATTAAAAACAGAATTTGACCAAAACTTTGACTGGTTATATCTTTTTAAATACAACTCCAAATGAAATGATTCTTTTTCCTACCTCTCTCAAATTTCACCTAGTTTATTTTAAGATTTATTTGAAAAAATTTCAGAACAACTTTTGGTGCTGTTTTTATTTTGTGTGTTAATTCTTTTATATTGCTAAAATAGGATTTTTGAAGAGAGGAGAAATGTTTCAAGTTTTGGAGTGCACCCTGCCTTTCCACACATTGAAGGCAAGCATTCTGAACCCCGGCATAATATTTTTGTGTGTTCGATGACACGTTCATAACATCACCTCACTTTGGAGAAACTTGTTATTTCATGTGATATGATCATATGCATGGGTGCATGTTATTGATTTCCATGCTGTTGGAAATGGACACACTTGTGATGATAATCACCCTCATGTGCCTTGCATGCATACCGGCAGGAACCCGGGAAAACCTCTGCCTTGGGTAGGCATGAGTTTGTCGCCGGTCTCCGTCGGGACGGTTATGTCTGGTATGGCATGGCAAGGTGATATGAGCGGTGACTCTGTTGGTTGAAATATATTCGTCATGCTAATCATGCAGGGAATACTTAAACCTCCTGAGTCGACCGTAGATCGAGTCTTGTGCCAGTAACCCCCATACTTGTTTCGTACTACCACTCGTCTCTACAGCAAGTAGAGTACGGTTCAGTAAGTTGTCAACCTCTTTCTAGCACACACCGTACAGAGAGGCCATGGTGGAAGATACCGGTTGTAGCTGGTAGGCAGGCCACCTGGTCCGGGGGCATGGGTGTTTCCGGTTGGGACCGAGAGGGGAGGCCACCCCTTAGAGCACGCGATATAAATTTGATCCCATGCTACGCGAGGTTGTAGCCTCCCCACTTAGAGTTTGCTTAACATGTGTCGTGGGTGATTCCAGACACGTGTGAGATAAGCTGGTGTGTGCAAGTTAGGTGTGTTTTCAACAAAAAGACCGTAGACGGAATTAGTCCCGATGGACTAAAGAAATCCGTTACTCGTGGGTAAAGAGTACACCCTCTGCAGAGATTAAACCTATTCGAATAGCCGTGTCCATGGTTAAGGATTACAGTCTGGGATGGGTCAAGTGTCGGTCTTAGTGTCGGTCTTCGGAGGTGAAACTGTTAACCAGAACTGGAACTACTGCCTGTGACTTGTGATAATTATGATTATTATTATTGTTGGCTAACCCGTGATATTATTGTTATTATCGAGTATCTCTGGGATGGTTCTACCTCCGGGATATTCACTATGATTGTTTATTTTAAAGCCCTTTGTGTGGTGTCGCTCAGACGCCCGACTGTGGCATTTCTTTTAAAGCCCTTTATGTGGTGTCGGTCAGACGCCCGACTGTGGCATTTCTTTTAAAGCCCTTTATGTGGTGTCGCTCAGACGCCCGACTGTGGCATTTCTTTTAAAGCCCTTTATGTGGTGTCGCTCAGACGCCCGACTGTGGCATTTCTTTTAAAGCCCTTTATGTGGTGTCGCTCAGACGCTCGACTGTGGCATTTCTTTTAAAGCCCTTTATGTGGTGTCGCTCAGACGCCCGACTGTGGCATTTCTTTTAAAGCCCTTTGTGTGGTGTCGCTCAGACGCCCGACTGTGGCATTTCTTTTAAAGCCCTTTATGTGGTGTCGCTCAGACGCCCAACTGTGGAATTTCTTTTAAAAGCCCTTTATGTGGTGTCGCTCAGACGCCCGACTGTGGCATTTCTTTTAAAGCCCTTTATATGGTGTCGCTAAGACGCCCGACTGTGGCTTTGCTTGTTATTTATTTCATAAATTTTAATACTACTATGTTATTGCAATTTTATAAATAACTTGCTTGCACGCATCAGAGATTTATTTATCTTTTGTGACTGACGTCATGAGCATAAAATATTTTCAGCACATCATTATTATATTATACCTGTGTTCATAATGTTTGCGAGTACATTCAAAGTACTCACTGGCTTGTCCCTGGCTATTGTCTTGGCCAGATTTTCTTGCACGAAGAGGAGCGACGCGATGATAGCCCCGGAACCTAAGAAATGGAGATAGCAGCCTCGCGAAGATAGGAGTTAACCTGGTCAGCTGTTCCCGTGGGAAATGGAGTCCCATAGACACTGATGTTTCACAACCCGCTTCCGCCATCAACCACTAGAAACCATTTGTTATACTCACAGGCCAGAATGGCCTTGTACTACATATTTTGTTTTCTGCTTGGAATTTCTGTATCAAGTTGGAGCCTCATCAGCTAACAGTAATCCTGGGGCTGATGAGCACGACGGTCTTTTCTGGAAATTTATTACCCGGAAAACCGGTCGTGACAACGTATTTATACTTTAGACCTTAACCGTAGCTAATTTTCTATCGTAAAACAGCTTGGCCCTGATTTTTTTAAATAGCCATAACTTTTTACTCGTTTGTCCAAATCCAACGAAACGAACGCCCACTTCTTCGTTATGATCCCCTCTATCCAGTAATCCAACTCAAACATGTTTTTGGAAGATTAAAATTTGAAATTAGATCAGATTTGAATTTGAACTTCGTTTGATCATAACTTGAGTTTCGAAACTCTGATTTAGTTGATTCTTTTTGCAAATCGAAGCTCTTGACCTAAACTTTCTGATAAGGCCAAATTCACTTAATTTTGGTACTGTTAGAAATTGTTTTATGTTGCAAGAGTTATTTGCTTGGTTTTGACGTTTTCCGAATTGTTTTCTTTGTTCTCTCCGATCTTTGAGTGATTGCTTATGTGTGGTTACTATTGCTTGCTTACGATAGATTGAACGGAGTGTGACGAGTAGAACTATCAAGAGTTTTGAGTGCGAATCATCTACATCTATGCAAGTTCACACTTTGATCATACCCTTTATCACCTAGTTTTTATGCATCAGTTCCAATCCTCAAACATTGCATGGTTAGGATGTCATTAACATGTGGGTTGGGAAGTAGATGATGAGGTAGAACCTATTGCCATTTTATTATCAAACCCTAGGAGTTACTTATACGTTATGCTTATATCGCTATGCTATGCACGTAGACGTGGATTGGTTTGAGAGAATTCATGAAAGATGTGAGAGATTATTGTTAACTAAGGTTTAACTTAAGGTGGCTACTTTAATACACATATGGGTGGATTGGTTGGGGCACCCCGGGGATATACCAGTGGACTTGCCCGGACACCTGGGGATATACCAGTGTTGTCCTAGGAGATCCCGGGGTTACCGTGTGATCATCCTATGGTTCGCCACCCAGGCTCAAAGGGATCATAAGATTATTCATGCTAGAAACTTCCGTGTGCAGCCACAAGCTATTATGGGCTCTACCATAGTTGAGTAAGTTACGTGAAGCTCTTGAAGAGGTGGATCGGCATGTAGTGGGTTTTGTAGGTTTGGTATGGTCTACCCGGAGTAGAGAGTTAATGTTTCTGAAAGACTGTGTCTCGGTCATCCGTTTCTCAAACATCATGTAGTGCAAGAAATCCAACAGAGGTGATCGAGTCTTGTGGGGAAAAGTGCGCAAACCTCTGCAGAGTGTACAATCTAATCATGGTTAGCCGTGTCCCCGGTTATGGACAATCTTGAGTCTCTGGTACTTGGATTATCATATTGATCTCATCACGTTACTTAAATAATTTGTTGGGTTAATGATTATTATTTTGGGATTGAGTTGGAGGAACCTTCTCAATATTTTCAACCAACTTTGTAGTTAAATAAAATGTATTCCTTTGTAGTAGGGAAAAATTGGCTTTTCACAAAAACTATAACCATAGAGCTTTTCCACCAGCCATATATGCATGTAGTGATAGCTATTATTCATCATTATCCTCTCGTGTGAATTTGCCAGTACATTCAATGTACTGACCCTTTGTGGCTGCAACGTTTCATGTTGCAGGACTTCTTACGATGAGTAAGTGATACGTTAGGGTTACGATTTCTACACTCAACTTTGCCGTTGGTGTTGATGGGAATCCACAACCTTTGTTACTTTCGCTATTTGGATAGAGGTAATAGTATTTACGTTATTTTATACATGTGATTTACCTCTGTTATAAATCCTTGAGTACTGTGTGTGTCAGCATACCGATCCAGGGATGACACTTAAGCACAGAGACTTGACCGTCTGAGGTCGGGTCGCTACAAGATGGTATCAGAGCACATGTTGACTGTAGGACGTGACCCCTAGAAACTGGCAAGCCCATAGGAAAGATTTTCTCTATAACTTTCTTTTCAAAAAAGATCTTTTACCTCTCCTCTCTTCTGAGATTATTCAAATATTCCCTTTAGTGAGACCATACCCCTTTCCCCTTTTGACCACACGAAGATTCGACTGATGAGACCACTCCAAGAAGTATAAGATATCGGACAACTGAGACCATTCAGAATGAAGAGGATTTTACCATACATTATAATAATGGAAACTGCAACGGTTGAAGACTCCAAAGACTAGGAGAATTTGAAGGCCCTGTACAATTTCTAGATTTGTATGACCTAGGAAGGCACCCCTTATGGAACTTGGCAGACTATGGAAGCTGTCAATACCCGAGATCAAGGTGTATTGGAGAAAGACCGGAACATGGAGAGTTGAGAACTCAAAGTTTTGTCAAGAAAACCCTAAGGCAGGAGATATCAACTATGGAAGATAGCTCATGGCAATGACAAGGGCAGAAACACGGTTATCCGTGATGTCATCGCCACTAATACTATGGTCACCGAGCTGAGCTAAGCATGCATTTCTTCGGAAGGATTGGATGGTAGAAGGCTGATGGAGCACCTAACAGTAAGATGAAGTTTTAACCTTAGCTGGTGTATCGCCAGAATCTGGAGTAGTACATCAAGAATTTTAAGATGGAGCTCCAGGAAGCCGTATTAGACAAGGAAGCATTTCGTGAAGAACTCAGGAACCAGAAGCTAAAAGTAGCCAAGCTAGAGGAGCTACAACCTCGAGATACCGGAGATTTGTCAGGAACTGAAGGACAGTAGGACCATGGCTCATGCCAAGGATGTTGAAACCCAGAAGTTTGGAACGCAACTCCAGAATATTAAAGGACGTCATGAGAGACTTTGCGTCAATAGAGTTGATCTAGCAAAAGAACTTGAGAAAGACAAGCATGATCGGAACAAGCCATTGGAGGCATGAGCAAGGCTTGAAGAGTTTGGAGACGTTGAAGATTCATTGACCTTTAGAAGACCAAACCCCTGTTATATACCTACGTTAGATGCGATGTTTGTGAGCTGTCATTTGTTTGATGTTTTTCCGACAGCCACAGATGAAATCTGTCTTTTCAAAACCATTGTTTGTATTGTGCATCCCTCTCCCTCTCTCTCATCTCGCCCCAAAACCCTTGGACCCAATAGAGGATGAATGGAGATGAGCTTGTATTTTCTGGACCGATGAGTCAGTTGGAGACAGACCGATGGATTTAGAACATGGAGGATCACATGGAGAATAACCCTATAGTTGGAAATGATATGACCCAGCATGCTCTTCAGTGCTTTGAAAGAGGTGCTGCTACTTGGTGGAGGATGTACCAAACCATGAATGGATGACAAGGAGTAACCACTTGGAGAGAATTTAAGTTGACTTTGCCAAAGTTTCGGTTTGTGTCCCAGAAGTTGAAGCCTTACGGAAAGGATATGAAGAAATCTTATGCATGCAAGATTTGTGGAGAAATAGGACACACCCATAAAGAACACAATGATGAATGCCCTAATTGTGAAGGAAGTCACCCAGTTGAAGAATGCCCAACTACGCAGATTACTTATTTCTTGTGTGAAGGGACTACCCACTATCCTGCTCAGTGTCACATTTACCCCATGGTACAACGAACCATCCAGCAGAAGAAAGAAGTAATGAAAGGAGCCCTCATGGAAATTTTAGAAGAAGCTGTGATGGAGGACACACCTAAAGAAGACCCGAGTAAACCCTGCACTAAGTCTTGATATTCATGTGGAGAAGAAGGACACATCTCCCAAAATTGTTTGAATGGGGATTTAGTAGAATTCTCGATAGAGGAAGTAGAATATGACCCACAAGAAATAGAAGCCATGATCGGCATGGAAAGGTCCAGGAAGAGAAGCAGATTGGATTCCAGGAAGGACCTGAGTCATATCACCTGTTACAGGTGCAAGGAGTCAGGGCACTACCTCAACAGTTGCCCAAAAAGGAAACCTCGATACTTGTCAGAAGTAATATGTTTTAGTTGTAATGGAGCAGGGCACTTTGCCAGAGAATGCCCCAAGGAGAAGGAAACTTGTGCTAGATAGTTGAGTTTGCAACAAAAGAAATGGAGTAGCAGAAGTGAGAACATTTTCTTGAGGTGTTGAGTTGAGACATGTAATGGAAAAGCGAGAGATTGTGATCATTTGAGAATGAATAAAGTTAGCATCGTTGGTACTAATATGGATTTATGAGTTGTTACTCTATGAAGAAGAATTTTGGCCATTTTGAGGATATGAGAAATATGGTCTATGGAAGATTTGTGCATTTTAAGGGTGGGAGTACCCTGTAAGAACCGTTGACCCATGGAAAAGATAAGGATACTCCACTGAGTGGATTTCGGACAAAATGAATACGAGTTTTGTCTCGATATGTGTGATACCCAAGAGTATGTAGGATAAAGTTGGAGACCGTCAGTTGTTTGGACCAAATGTGATCAAGGAGTCAGAAGAGAATGTTAAGTTGGTTCGAGATAGACTGGAGGTAGCTCAGTCCAGGCAGAAGAGTTATGCAGACTAAAAAAATGCAAGGAGGTAGTCTATGAAATTGGAGACAGAGTCTTCGTGTGTCCCCTCTGCGTGGAGTTAAACGAATTGGAGTTAAGGGAAAGTTAGCCCCGAGATTTGTAGGACCATACCGAGTTTTGGAGCGTATGGGAGAAGTGGCCAACAAGTTGGAGTCACCCGAAGGACTGTCAGGAGTTCATGATGTGTTTCACATTTCCCAGTTGAAGAAGTGCCATGCAGAGATGGCCAGTATTCCCCTGTAAGGATGCTTGACCCTGGAAAGGATAATGATGTTCCACGAAGTGGAGTATGGACTCCATAAGTATAAGTTATATCTCGGTATGTGGGATAACCCACGAGGATGAAGAGATGAATTACTATTGGATATAAAGGAGGTATGATGTTGGAAATATGGATCAAGGGAAATTCCATGATGAGTCCGAGTAATCATGTCCTAGTTTGGTGCCAATAGAAGGAAGGGAGACAATACAATTGGATGGATTTTAAGTATGCTAGGAAGCTGGAAGCTGGATGTTGGAATAACGATAAGTTTCCCAGAGGATAAGTTCAAGGTTTACAAGCGATGAGATGGGCCATAACCCACAGGCCAGCCAAGGAACAAGCACACTCTTGCTGAAGGAAAAACCCTGGAAGAAGTTACGTTTATCGGCAGACGATCTTATAGAGTAACGCAAAACCTGAGGGTTGTGAAGGAACGATAGATGTTTGTTTGGCTTGCAGAATTAATGGATTTAACCGAACTTGGTTCGTCGACAAGAGAAATTCTGCAATGCTTGTGAGGATGACCGAGTGTTAGAATGCGAGATTCACTAAATCGTATACAAGGTAATGATTTGGGTGCGGGATGGATTGATCACCATACCGACTTACTCTTATTATTTGCCTTGCTATATGGGATGGTAAATCTGAGTGACTTACCTATAGTAGAGAGACGACGATCAAACCTTGTTTAAACCCTAGAATGGTATAAGAATTTTTCCCTTGTACAAGGCAGATTTTGCCAACCGTAGGTTATACGGTGAGGATCAACCCAGACCCATTTCCTGCAGGAGAAACCATAAATTGTTGACCACCATGAGATATCGATTAGTTGTTTAGTACTGGCGCCAGACCCGTCAGGTAAGAAGACCCAGTCTCGGAATAACCTTACCAAGATGAAAGGACAAAAGAATTGAGGAAAAGGTTATGCCGTTACCGGAAGAGCCCAGAGAAAGGAATTACACTGAAGATCTGAGAAGACCGGCCCTGTCAAGAATAAGTATGGAGTATATGAGTTTTGATGGAACCGTAACCATGCTTCTAAGGGTGGTAGCACCCCAAACCCCCTCTTGCGACAGTTGATGGATTTTGAGAAGACCCTGACCCTAACCTATTTCTTTCTAGCCTCTCCAAATCTCGAGGACGAGATTCATTTTAAGGGTGGTAGGTTTGTAACATCCGAAAATTCTAAATTTTGAAATGTTATGATAAATAGATAGATTTGATTGATTGTTTGATTGATTGTCTGAAAGTGCGTGAATTCGAAACTTTTTGAAAGTTAAATGAGAGGGAATAAAAGGACTTTCCCAAACTTTCATATTTGCTTTCTGATCTCCATGAATTCAAATTCTTTTCAAATACAAAACCCTTGAGCGAAGATGATATGACTTCTTCCATTTAAATTAAATGAAAGGGTATTTGAAAATAATTGAATTTTATTTGAAAATATTTCAATTCATAAACTTCAGGCAGCTCAATGATTTTCATGAGAGAAGATAAAATAACTTCTTCAAATTATGAAATATGAGTTGCGAGTTTCAAAGATCACATTTAAAGTCCTTTTTGAATTTATTTTCAATTTGGAGTTATTTGAGTTTTATTCAAATTATTTTTCTCCAAAAATAAAATATATGGAAATTAGGGTAACATGATTCTCTACAACAAAAAATTGGAGAGAAATAAATTTGAAATCATTTTGATATTTTTAAAATGATTTTTATTGGATTTTATTAGACCAGTAGCACTCTTTGAATTATCTGAATATGTGTGAATTTTATTTAATGCTAGGAAAATGTTCATCTTGTAGAAAATCTTTCTCTGAAAATTTTGATATATAATATGCCTATATAAAGTTTTATTTTTATTTTCGTTTTTCAGTTTATCGCATTCTGTTTTAAAAAAAAACTGCGCGCGCGCCTGGAACTAACTGTCGCCATGTGCGCATCATAGTACCAGCGGGCGCCCTATTTTTTTCTTTATCCTATATGGGCCAGGCCCAGCCAGCCTTTTCATTTTTTTAGGCCGAATTTTGATTTTTTTTAAAAACTGCAGTCGCAGCGTGCGCGCGGCCGGCCGAAGGCCTTTAGGCCTATCCGCCTTTTTTCTTCTCTGTTTCGTATATTTTCGTCTACGTTTAGTCCCACATTGCCTAGCCTTTGACCTCTAAGCCTCTTTTCCACCAATAAATATAGACCCATAGAGCCTCTAAAAATCATCCGATTCGGGTTAAATCAATATTTTGGTTTGACTAGATTCATTTAAGAAAAATATTTTTCTCCTCTCCGGCGCGACTTCTGGAAGTTGTCTCCTCTCTCCAAAGTTGTCTTTTCTCTACCTTATAAAGATATCTTTCTTTGTTTTTTTCTTCTTATACTTCCGTAGCTTATTATTTTTAGACTAATATGATACAATAATTAGATTATCAATTAGTCTACGTATTTATACTTTAGACCTTAACCGTAGCTAATTTTCTATCGTAAAACAGCTTGGCCCTGATTTTTTCAAATAGCCATAACTTTTTACTCGTTTGTCCAAATCCAACGAAACCAACGCCCACTTCTTCGTTATGATCCTCTCTATCCAGTAATCCAACTCAAACATGTTTTTGGAAGTTTAAAATTTGAAATTAGATCAGATTTGAATTTGAACTTCGTTTGATCATAACTTGAGTTTCGAAACTCCGATTTAATTGATTCTTTTTGCAAATCGAAGCTCTTGACCTAAACTTTATGATAAGGCCAAATTCACTTAATTTTGGTACTGTTAGAAATTGTTTTATGTTGCAAGAGTTATTTGCTTGGTTTTGACGTTTTCCAAATTGTTTTCTTTGTTCTCTCCGATCTTTGAGTGATTGCTTATGTGTGGTTACTATTGCTTGCTTACGATAGATTGAATGGAGTGTGACAAGTAGAACTATCAAGAGTTTTGAGTGCGAATCATCTATATCAACATTGCAGGCAAGTTCACAATTTGATCATACCCTTTATCACCTAGTTTTTATGCATTAGTTCCAATCCTCAAACATTGCATGGTTAGGATGTCATTAACATGTGGGTTGGGAAGTAGATGATGAGGTAGAACCTATTGCCATTTTATTATCAAACCCTGGGAGTTACTTATACGTTATGCTTATATCGCTATGCTATGCACGTAGACGTGGATTGGTTTGAGAGAATTCATGAAAGATGTGAGAGATTATTGTTAACTAAGGTTTAACTTAAGGTGGCTACTTTAATACACATATGGGTGGATTGGTTGGGGCACCCTGGGTATATACCAGTGGACTTGCCCGGACACCTGAGGATATACCAGTGTTGTCCTAGGAGATCCCGGGGTTACCGTGTGATCATCCTATGGTTCGCCACCCAGGCTCAAAGGGATCATAAGATTATTCATGCTAGAAACTTCCGTGTGCAGCCACAAGCTATTATGGGCTCTAGCTTAGTTGAGTAAGTTACGTGAAGCTCTTGAAGAGGTGGATCAGCAGGTAGTGGGTTTTGTAGGTTTGGTATGGTCTACCCGGAGTAGAGAGTTAATGTTTCTGAAAGACCGTGTCTCGGTCATCCGTTTCTCAAACATCATGTAGTGCGAGAAATCCAACGGAGGTGATCGAGTCTTGTGGGGAAAAGTGCGCAAACCTCTGCAGAGTGTACAATCTAATCATGGTTAGCCGTGTCCCCAGTTATGGACAATCTTGAGTCTCTGGTACTTGGATTATCATATTGATCTCATCACGTTACTTAAATAATTTGTTGGGTTAATGATTATTATTTTGGGATTGATTTGGAGGAACCTTCTCAATATTTTCAACCAACTTTGTAGTTAAATAAAATGTATTCCTTTGTAGTAGGGAAAAATTGGCTTTTCACAAAAACTATAACCATAGAGCTTTTCCACCAGCCATATATGCATGTAGTGATAGCTATTATTCATCATTATCCTCTGGTGTGAATTTGCCAGTACATTCAATGTACTGACCCTTTGTGGCTGCAACGTTTCATGTTGCAGGACTTCTTACGACGAGTAAGTGATACGTTAGGGTTACGATTTCTACACTCAACTTTGCCGTTGGTGTTGATGGGAATCCACAACCTTGGTTACTTCCGCTATTTGGATTGAGGTAATAGTATTTATGTTATTTTATACATGTGATTTACCTGTGTTATAAATCCTCGAGTACTGTGTGTGTCAGCATACCGATCCAAGGATGACACTTAAGCACAGAGACTTGACCGTCTGAGGTCGGGTCGCTACATTCTTCCTTGTGGCATTTATCCCGTATGATTTCTACTTGTTTCCCTTGCTTTGACGTGGTCTTTGCATTGATTCTTCTCGCTCTTTGTGTGTGCTTTCTCTTGTGTCTTAGGTGGTGGCTCTCGCCGTTCCAATCCCAACCGTGACACTGGCTCCAAGCGACTGTGCAATCCTCAAGATGAAGCACCAAAGGGCTCCAATGCCCCCAAGCGCAATGTCAAGACCACTGCCAGCAAGCAAAAGGAACCTACTAAGGGCATGGACGAGATTCCCCTCAATGAGTACGTTGAACACCGGAAGATCAACCCTTAGGTGAATGCTCGTGCTATCGTCAGAGGCACTGAGTTGTTTTGGACCAAGCAGCAGGCTCTCATTTATCTGGATGTGATCAAGAACAAGCAGAATACCTTCGTGGATGTCAAGTGGATAGACATGAATCACATGAGGAAGGACAAGTTTTGGGAGTATTTTGGAGAAGCTCTGGATTTGGTGGAGCAGTTCGCTATTGAGCCTGTGATCTCCTTCCACCTTGACTATGACCCTGAGCTTATCTGTTAGTTCTTTGCCTCAGTTTACTTTCACCCCGGGGATGAGCGGAGGATGACCTGGATGACCAATGGCCGTCAGTTCTCTGTTACCTGGAAGGAGTTCATGGGTCTGCTCCACGTTCCTGATGACGGGTTTCACACACCCGTTGGTGTTCGCCCCCACGCCAATTCTGAGTCTGCTAACAAGAACTTGCTTTAGCCGTACTATGTTGAGAAGGTGCTTCCCAGTGGCAAGTCGACTTGGATGCTGAACTCTTTTCTGGATATCATGCATCGCATCTTCCGCAACACTCTGTTCCCTCGCATTGGCGACAAGGACAAGGTTCATTCCTATCTGGTGGACATGATGCTCCTGTGCGCGGAGGTACGTTCGTCTTAGACTCAGCCACTTGATGTATCACACATCATGTGGTGTGAGCTTCGGTTTGCGGTGTACACCTGCAAGGTACCTATCTATGGACCATACCTGTTTCTATTGATCTCCATGACTTGGGAGAAGATGTACCTTGGTGATGAGTTCCTTGCTCCAGACTGGATTCGGCATGAGTCCATCAGTCTCCGCGTCAAGCCCAACTGGGCCAACACTACTACTTGTGCTGAGGCGTGTGCTGCTAGGAGGGTTGTTGGTGAGGAGGAGGCTGGTGCAGAGGATGTTGCTGAGGACCGTGCTGCTAGGTCTTCCCCACCTTCCTCTAAGCCGTCATGGGCCAAGAAGTTGAAGGACAAGATGAAGACTCTCTTCTGCATCCAGGCGAAGGGGCAGTATAGGACTCACGTGGCATCCAAGGAGAGTCGCCACCGCGACAAGAAGGTCATGAGGCTCTTTGGAGAGGATGTCTCTGGCGGTTCTGAGGATGCCATCACACTAGAGGCTGCTTGGATGGCGAAGCAAGGTTTCAAGTGGACTAGTTCTGAGGAGGACATCGAGGAGACCATCCCCACCGCCGAGTCTGACGAGGAGCACGAGGAGCATTGGGATGATTTCTCTGCCTGAGCCACCCCTTGTGTGTAGGTGTCCTCTCTGCCTTTTTGGCGTCTCGATGCCAAAGGGGGAGAGAGTGTAGATATTTGCGTGTTTGCGAGTCATGTGTCGTGTTTGGTGTGTTTGCTTTGTCGTTTGGACCTTGTTTGCCTTTGTTTGGTTTGTGCCTTTGAGACTTATCCTTCATATGGTGTAAGACATATGCACTCTATTCTATCTTAGTGAGCTTATGTTTGTGCTATCTTGTCTAGTGTTAGCCTTACTACTGCAAGATATGCCTTGTCTCTATAATATAGGGGGAGCTTTGATCCTAGTATGTGTGCTGTGCAGTCCAAAGCACCCATCTAGTTGGCACACATCAAGGGGGAGCCCGTCTATATTCTAGAGAGGAGGGGTTTGCGTTTGCTTAATATTATTTCCCTTGTGCAAATCCCGTATTGTCATCAATCCACCAAAAAGGGGGAGATTGTAAGGGCATATTTATCCCTAAGGTGTTTTGGTGATTGATGACAATGCGTTTGCGGACTAATCGTGTGTCTTGAGTTTCCCAGTCGTTTCTTCACTAGGCACAAGACGGTTTGGTGTCCCTCGAATACTATTGAAGACGGCCTTTTTCTACGTTTCTTTTTGGTGGATTTGAGTCGTAGGAAAGCCGTACTATTAAGAGGGGGTCCGCGTCGGAAAGGTTCGGGTGGAATCATCACGTACACGTTGCTTCCTAGTCCCCTCCTTTCCCCTGCACCTTGGAGCATCCTCCGCTTGTATCTCTTTACCTTGTTCTGGCTGCTGTGTTGGCTTGCGGTAGTACTGCTCCCTGGTGAGCGGTAGTACCGTGCTATGGCGCGGTAGTACCGCAGGTGCCCACGGTAGTACCGCTCCTTTGGAGCCGTAGTACCGTGACCCCCAGGCCAAGTACCGCTCCCTCGCGGTAGTAGGCGCGGATGTAATTTTTTACATCCGCGCTACCACGGTAGTACCACAACCCTTCCGCGGTAGTATCGTGCGCGGCCTGGCTCAGCTGCCAGGCGGTAGTACTGCTCCTCTGCGGTAGTACCGTGTCAGATTTTTGCTACGTCCGTTTTCCAGTGGAAGTAGGCATGGATGTTCTGTTATCCACGCTCTTCCCAGGCTTGGGGTTCCCTGCCTTGCGGTAGTACCGCAAGGGGGAGCGGTAGTACCGTGTCTGTGGAAGTACCGTCCTCAGCCCTTGTGCTTAAGGTCTGCCCTAGCTACTGTTGCTGCTACGGTAGTACCGCGGCTCCTCACGGTAGTACCGCGTGGCCTCACGGTAGTACCGCTGATTTGGAGTGGTAGTACCGCTGGTCGCGGGCTGGTGGGTGGATAACGGTTGGTCTTTCTTCCTTAGCTATATAAGGGGTGTCTTCTTCCTCGTGTTGACTACCTCTTCTAACCCTAAGCTCCATTGTTGCTCTAAGCTCCATTTTCACCCGATCTCACTCCCTAGCCAATCAAACTTGTTGATTTGCTCGGGAGTGGTTGAGAAAGCCCCGATCTACACTTCCACCAAGAGAAATTTGATTCCCCCCACTAATCCCTTGCGGATCTTGTTACTCTTGGGTGTTTGAGCACCCTAGACGGTTGAGGTCACCGCGGAGCCATAGTCCATTGTGGTGAAGCTTCGTCGTGTCGTTGGGAGCCTCCAATTGAGTTGTGGAGATTGCCCCAACCTTGTTTGTAAAGGTTCGGTCGCCACCTCCAAGGGCACCAATAGTGGAATCACGACATCTCGCATTGTGTGAGGGCGTGAGGAGAATACGATGGCCCTAGTGGCTTCTTGGAGAGCATTGTGCCTCCACACCGCTCCAACGGAGACGTACTTCCCTTCAAAGGGAAGGAACTTCGGTAACACATCCTCGTCTCCACCGGCTCCACTCTTGGTTATCTCGTGCCTTTACTTGTGCAAGATTATTTGTGATATATCTCTTGCTTGCTTGTGTTCCTATCTTTGTTGCATCATATAGGTTTCTCACCTAGTTGCATATCTAGACAACCTACTTTGATGCAAAGTTTAAATTGTTAAAGAAAAGCTAAAAATTGTTAGTTGCCTATTCACCCCCTTCTAGTCAACCATATCGATCCTTTCAGAAGTTTCCTTGGTCACGCCGGTTTTTATAGGAGGTTCTTTATGGACTTCTGAAAAATTTCTCGGCCTCTGACTAATTTATTACAAAAAGATATACCATTTGTTTTTGATGATGGTTGCGTAGAAGCATTTGAAATACTTAAGAAAGCATTGATCTCTGCACCTATTGTTCAGCCACCTGATTGGAATTTACCCTTTGAAATTATGTGTGATGCTAGTGATTATGCTGTAGGTGCTGTTCTAGGGCAAAGAGTTGATAAGAAATTAAATGTTATTCAATATGCTAGTATAACTCTAGACAATGCTCAGAGAAATTATGCTACTACTGAAAAAGAATTTTTGGCAGTCGTATTCGCTTGTGATAAGTTCAGACCTTATATTGTTGATTCTAAAGTAACTATTCACACAGATCATGCTGCTATTAAATATCTTATGGAAAAGAAAGATGCTAAACCTAGACTTATTAGATGGGTTCTCTTGCTACAAGAATTTGATTTGCATATTATTCATATAAAGGGAGCTGAGAACCCCGTTTCAGACAACTTGTCTAGGCTAGAGAATGTTCTTGATGACCCACTACCTATTGATGATAGCTTTCTTGATGAACAATTAAATGTCATAAATGCTTCTCGTACTCCTCCATGGTATGCTGATTATGCTAATTATATTGTTGCTAAATTTATACCACCTAGTTTCACATACCAACAAAAGAAAAAGTTTTTCTATGATTTGAGACATTACTTTTGGGATGACCCACATCTTTATAAAGAAGGAGTAGATGGTGTTATTAGACGTTGTGTACCTGAGCATGAACAGGAACATATCCTACGCAAGTGTCACTCCGAAGCTTATGGAGGGCACCACACTGGAGATAGAACTGCACATAAGGTATTGCAATCTGGTTTTTATTGGCCTACTCTCTTCAAGGATGCCCGTAAGTTTTTTGTATCTTGTGATGAATGTCAAAGAATTGGTAATATTAGTAGACGTCAAGAAATGCCCATGAAATATTCACTTGTTATTGAACCATTTGATGTTTGGGGCTTTGATTATATGGGACTGTTTCCCGCCTCTAATGGATATACACATATTTTAGTTGCTGTTGATTACGTTACTAAGTGGGTAGAAGCTATTCCAACTAGTAGTGCTGATCATAACACCTCTATTAAGATGCTTAAAGAAGTTATTTTTCCAAGGTTTGGAGTCCCTAGATATCTAATGACTGATGGTGGTTCACATTTTATTCATGGTGCTTTCCATAAAATGCTTGCTAAGTATGATGTTAATCATTGAATTGCATCTCCTTATCACCCATAGTCTAGTGGTCAAGTAGAATTGAGCAATAGAGAACTCAAATTAATTTTGCAAAAGACTGTTAATAGATGTCGAAAGAATTGGTCTAAGAAACTTGATGATGCATTATGGGCCTATAGAACTGCAGATAAAAATCCTATGGGTATGTCTCCGTATAAAATGGTTTATGGAAAAGCATGTCACTTACCTCTCGAACTAGAACATAAAGCATGTCTCCGAGATCAATGACAAACAGCAATGTTGACCTCTTTGGGCCAGCAACGGAGGAAGAGATGGAGGCTGATTTGAAGAGGATAGATGCCATGGAGGACGATCAAGAAGTCACTTCTCGCTTCCAAGATGGATTCACAATGGGGGAACTACAGAGCTCAGCTATCCCAAACTTGGTTATCCCTTCCAATGTTAGATTTCTTTCTTATGAAAATATGAAGAAGAGTGTCACTTGTTCTCCTGCAGCTATGCAACACCCTTGGGTGCAAGGAGCTTTGGTCGTTACAGGAAAGCTTCAAAAGGAAATAATGGACCTCAAGCAGCATGTCAATAAGCTCGAGGGGGAGAATTGTATCCCAAGGGGCATCATCGCCAACAATATCACATCACCATCCCCGAAAAAGGAGACATAATCATATGGGTATGGGCACTCCCTTTGGCAACTGCCAAGCTTGGGGGAGTGCCCCGGTATCGTATTACCATCACAACTTTTATCTTTACCGTTTTTCTTAGTTCGATCCTTTTGGTAATATCTTGATCTAGTAGCATAAAGTTTTAGTATGATCTAGTTGTGAGTTTTGCTTTATGATCTTTCTATGTAATCGAGTCCGTGAGCTATATATATAATAAAGATTAGTGTTGAGTCAAGGGCTTGATTATTTTTCCATGATCTTGAGTGAATAAAATAAAATAGAAAGAATAAAAAGAAACAAATAGATCATATGGATCTTATGGAGAGTAATGAGCTCACATAGAAAGAGTATGATGAATAAAATTTGTTGAGAGTTGACAAACATAGTTTTGGTCATCGTTGCAATTAATAATAAGAAGTAATAAAGAAAGAGAGGTCTTCACATATAAATACACTATCTTGGACATCTTTTATGATTGTGAGCACTCATTAAAATATGACATGCTAAAGGGTTGACGTTGGACAAGGAAGACAATGTAATGGGTTATGTTTTCTTACATCTGAGATAAATTATATTGTCATGGATCATCCAACATGATTGAGCTTGCCTTTCCCCCTCATGCTAGCCAAATTCTTTGCACCAAGTAGAGATACTACTTGTGCTTCCAAACACCCTTAAACCAGTTTTGCCATGAGAGTCCACCATACATACCTATGTATTGAGTAAGATCCCTCAAATAAGTTGTCATCGGTGCAAGCAATAAAAATTGCCCTCTAAATATGTATGACTTATTAGTGTGGGATAAAATAAGCTTTATACGATTGTGTGATACGGAAGAAATAAAAGCGACAGACTGCATAATAAAGGTCCGTATCACAAGTGGCAATATAAAGTGACATTCTTTCGCATTAAGATTTTGTGCATCCAACCATAAAAGCGCATGACAACCTCTGCTTCCCTCTGCAAAGGGCCTATCTTTTACTTTTATCTCCTACCTTGCATAAGAGTCATGGTGATCTTCACCCTTCCTCTTTAAATTTTATCTTTTGGCAAGCACAACATGATGCAAAGATCCTGGTATATATGGCTAATTGGATGTAAATTTTCATGAAGTATTATTGTTGACATTACCCTTGAGGTAAAACGTTTGGAGGCAAAACTATAAGCCCCTATCTTTCTTTGTGTCCGATTAAAACTCCATACCCATAAGTATTGCATGAGTGTTAGCAATTGTGAAAGACTATATGATAGTTGAGTATGTGGACTTGATGAAAAGCTCTTATATTGACTCTTTCCTATGTTATGATAAATTGCAATTGCTCCAATGACTGAGATTATAGTTTGTTAGTTTTCAGTGAAGTTTATGATTCATACTTGAAATTGTGATTGAATTTCTACTCTAGCATAAGAGAACATATGGCAAGAATTATATAAGTTGTTGTTCTAAGAATGATCATGATGCCCTCATGTCCGTATTTTATTTTTATCGACACCTCTATCTTTAAACATGTGGACATATTTTTTGATTTCGGCTTCCGCTTGAGGACAAGCGAGGTCTAAGCTTGGGGGAGTTGATACGTCCATTTTGCATCATGCTTTTATAACGATATTTATTGCATCATGGGCTGTTATTACACATTATGTCACAATACTTATGCCTATTCTCTCTTATTTTACAAGGTTTACATAAAGAGGGAGAATGCGGCAGCTAGGATTCTGGGCTAGAAAAGGAGCAAATATTAGAGACCTATTCTGCACAACTCCAAAAGTCCTGAAACTTCACGGAAGTCATTTTCAGAATATATAAAAAATACTGAGCGCAAGAAGTTCCGGAGGGGGGCCACACCCTGCCCACGAGGGTGGGGGCGCGCCCCCTACCTCGTGGGCCCCCTGGTGGCCCTCTGATGCCCATCTTCTGCTATATGGAGTCTTTCGACGAGGAAAAAATCATAAGCAAGCTTACGAGACGAAACTCCGCCGCCACGAGGCGGAACCTTGGCGGAACCAATCTAGGGCTCTGGCGGAGCTGTTCTGCCAGGGAAACTTCCCTCCGGGAGGGGGAAATCATCGCCATCGTCATCACCAACGATCCTCTCATCGGGAGGAGGTCAATCTCCATCAACATCTTCACCAGCACCATCTCCTCTCAAACCCTAGTTCATCTCTTGTGTCCAATTCTTGTCTCTAAGTCTGGGATTGGTACCTGTGGGTTGCTAGTAGTGTTGATTACTCCTTGGAGTTGATGCTAGTTGGTTTATTTGGTGGAAGATCATATGTTCAGATCCTATATGCATATTAATACCCCTCTGATTATGAACATGAATATGCTTTGTGAGTAGTGACGTTTGTTCCTGAGGACATGGGAGAAGTCTTGCTATTAGTAGTCATGTGAATTTGGTATTCGTTTGATATTTTGATGAGATGTATGTTGTCTCTCCTCTAGTGGTGTTATGTGAACGTCGACTACATGACACTTCACCATTATTTGGGCCTAGAGGAAGGCATTGGGAAGTAATAAGTAGATGATGGGTTGCTAGAGTGATAGAAACTTAAACCCTAGTTTATGCGTTGCTTCGTAAGGGGCTGATTTGGATCCATATGTTTCATGCTATGGTTAGGTTTACCTTAATACTTTTGTTGTAGTTGCGGATGCTTGCAATAGAGGTTAATCATAAGTGGGATGCTTGTCCAAGTAAGGGCAGTACCCAAGCACCGGTCCACCCACATACCAAATTATCAAAGTACCGAACGCGAATCATATGATCGTGATGAAACCTAGCTTGATGATAATTCCCATGTGTCCTCGGGAGCGCTTTTCTCTATATAAGAATTTGTCCAGGCTTGTCCTTTGCTACAAAAAGGGTTGGGCCACCTTGCTGCACTTTATTTACTTTTGTGACTTGTTGCTCGTTACCAATTATCTTATCACAAAACTATCTGTTACCTATAATTTCAGTGCTTGCACAGAATACCTTGCTGAAAACCGCTTATCATTTCCTTCTCCTCCTCATTTGGTTCGACACTCTTACTTATCGGAAGGACTACAATAGATCCCCTATACTTGTGGGTCATCAGGGTACTGCACTCCAGCTGAAGAAACGAAGAATGAGCGCAAGGTGCGCATACAGAGGATAGAGAGGAGATGGGCACGGGAATGGAGGGAGTACATATATGTCACTCCTAAGTACATGAAGAAATTTGCTTTACACCCTCCTTGCCCAAGACCTCCATTGGCACCTGGACAAATTGCTGATCCCACTAGCCTCAAGCGCGATGAGTACTATCATGATGGATGGGCCAAGAGGCAAGCCAAGTTGGACAAAGTGGCTAAGGAAGCTGTGAGAAAATTCAATAAAGACTCTGCTGCAGCCGCTGCTGAGGCCTCTGCTAGCAAGCCTAAGAAGGCTATGCCCAAGAAGCATGCGCACAAGCCCAGTTCCTCAGCTGCAATGCCCTCACGGCCAAGCTCGTCAAAGCCCTCACGACAAATCCCTCAGGCAGCTCCAGTCCCCACCGCTACAACATCTTGAGCTGCTGCTGCAAAGTCCTCAGCACCTGCGCGCCTCACCTCGTGCCAAAGGACAACTAGAATCTCAATTGCTTCCAGAGCATCTACAAGTTCTTCAGCTCCTCCTCAGTCTTCAAGCGGCCCAACTTTGCTGAAGAGAAAGGCCACTGTTGGATGAGGCACATGGCCAAGTCCTCACAAGAAGTAGGTCGCCTTCCATGTACCGTCTAGTGAAGACGAAGCTGATGATGAGGAATTAGAAGAAATCATTAGAGATAGACATCAACGGGCTGCTAGAGCCAAAGGCTCCAATGTGCCTCTTCTGCTGGATCCCAAGTTGATCCTAGACTTCATTGATCTCTGGCACAAGGACCCCAACACTCCTATGCCTGATTTAAATCTCACACCTGGCCAGAATCACATGTTGACATCCTTCATAGGCAAAGAAAAATGGAAGTTTGAGAAGGCCAAGAAGCTAAAGAAGGCTCGGTACAAGAAGAGAATCTTCTGAAGAAGAACGTTGTCAAAATGACAACTGATGAACTTGTGACCATACAAGCTGAGATCAAAGCACTCAGTGATGAATTTGACGTATACCGTGCAGATTGGCTGGGAGCCAAGGTCAGGTTCGTCAACATGGCGAAGCGATTCACCTCAAATGTTGCAGCCCCAATGCAACATGAAATTCCTCAGGTTGAAGAATCTGCTCAGCCTACTGAAGAACATGCCAGCACCGGTAATGAAAATCTAGCTGCCGAAGAAAATGAAAGCACCAGGGAAACCTCTAGTGTTGCACCTGAAGAACAAGCTAGGCCCGTTGAAGCATCTGTTACAGCGCCTGAAGAGACTGACCAAGCCAGGACAACCGCATCAGTTGTGCCCGAAGAAACTGAACCAATTTCCCGTGCTCCTCCGGCACCAATAACAAGCATCAACCTTCCTTCTGCATCAGAAGCAAAGAAAACCAAGGCTGCGGAGCGAGCAGCTGTGAAGAAAAGAAAAGAATCTTCTTCCTCAGAGTCTTCAACTCCAAAGAAAGTGAAGACTTTGACAAGCTCCTATGAAAATCCCATAGATGATGTTCCATTGTCAAGCATGCCATCAAAGGAGATTGTTCCCTTTGGTGAGGAATATGTGATTCCCAATGAATCAGATGAAGAAGATCCCCCTGCTGCTGCATCAGAGCAGTTGGATGAAGAAATTGAAGTGGATGATATCCCTTCAACTCCACTGGTATCCTCGCGCATGCCTCAGTTCACTACTGAAGAGGCCGGTGTTGAAGAAATATATGAGGAATATGAAGACATGGACATTGGGTGTACCACTCCAATTCTGAATGATGACTACTGGGAAAGTCATCACCCGATTCACCACTTTTCACACCTCTGCAACAGATTCCTCAGTCCCCTTTTCAGACTGAAGAAATTCACACGGGCTCTGAAGAACATCAAACATCTCTCCTCACTATTCCTGAAGAAGTTCCAACCACTTGCGCTGATGAAAATGTTGCTGTAGAGATGGAGGCCAAGGCTGCTAAAGAAATTGCAACCAAAATTCCTCAAACTGTGGCTCCAGAGACTTTGATTCAAGAGGCTGTGACGACTTCAATAGTTAATCTTCAGGCCAAGCCTCAGAATCCTCACTCCAAGAAGCAGAAGTTCAAGGCTGATGACTTCTTTGCTAAGCACATTTTCTTCACGGATTATAATTCATATGACTCTGCAAGACCTAGACGCAAGCGCTTCTGGACAGCCAGTCAAATGAACTTCTATTCCTCACTGTTGTTCAATAAAGACAAGATCTTTGACCATGAGCAAATTCTTCATGTGGATATGGAGTCATTGCCCTGCTTCACCCTAGTCCTCAGTGTTCTTCATGATGCTGGGCTGCTCAACCTTTGCACCGACTGGAATGAATAACTCATTCTTGAATTCTATGCCACGTTGCACACCACCAGCAACGTTGAAGACGTCAATTCATGGGTATTGTACTAGATGACTGAAAATACTCACTACAAAGCACCGACCTCTGAATTGCTTCATGCCGTCCCAGTCAATCCTCCCACTGAAGGTGCAAGGCAGATCTATGATGAACCTGAACTGTCCAACCATCTGATGCAAGTGCTGATGAAGCCTTTGAAGCCAGGCCAAGCTCCAAGGATCCAATTCCTTGTCAAGGAACTTCTCTATGTGCCAAGGACAATATATAGGATATTGACCAAAACCCTCAGTCCAATCAAGGACCACAACTCTGATGATGAAGAAGTTGTTGGCATCATGAAGAATCTGCTTTTCAACATCATACATGGTATTCCTATCAACTACCACGATTTCTTCATGAGGACTTTGGCCAATGTCGCTCTATCACCATTTGAATTGAAGCCTTACGCTCCCTGGATCATGAGATTCATCAGATCAAGGTCTTCAATTCATTACAAGGCTGATTTACAAAATCACGTCAGCTATTTGCCCCCAATTTAAGTCCTCAAACAGACTACTTCCTCAGTTGATGAGAAGGGCAAGGCTGCTGTTATTGATGAAGGCACTCGTCCATTGGATGGCCAGTTTCGCAAAGCTGCATCCTACTCCACCAATGATGACTCTGCCACTCATGACACTGCCACAAATGCTTCAAGGAAATTTCCTCAAGCCACTGCTCCAAGGGTGATGACAGATCATGAGCTTATCCTCAGTCTTCATCAGAAGGTCGATCACAACCACAAATGGGTCAAACGTCAGTTTGGTTCAATTCTTCAAAACATGATAGTCACTCAAAATACTGTGAAGAAGAATCACTACTATCTGCATGAAGTCTTTGACCGCACCTGGGCTATTCTGTCTAACCTCTACAGTGCTGAAGATCTCAAGAAGATGGAAATTCAACAGGACTTTGACTGGGCACAGCCACCTTCAAAGAAATTCAAGAAGGTCAAAGTGCCTCAGCTAGTTTCCAGTTCATATTCTTCATCACGCGAGACTGATGAACATGAAGACTTGAACGACACTGCGGCAGGCCCTACTCCAACGGACGACCCCAACAACGCTGGCGCTCCTCCATCGACTTCATGATGATATTCTTCAGGGGCATTAGTCCTCACTTTTCTTCCCTTTTGGTCATTCGATGACAAAGGGGGAGAAATTTGAGTTAGTCTTCAAGCGGGTCTCATTATATGGGTGTTTTTGCTAAGTTACAACTCTCGTTCTTCTGAAGCATTTGTTGGATCGAGTTGTAAACTTAAGTCCGATGGTGGTCTGATACTTTTGCTATGTTTTCTGCATGCTATTTCCTCATATATGTTAATGCACGCATGCTGAATTACATCAGTCACCATATTTCATCATGCATTTGAAATTCTTCATATTGGATGTTAAATGCGTGTATGAATTACAAGATATAGGGGGAGATCTCCATGATTCTATTCTACAATGTGCATTTGCTCTTCAAGGCAAATTCCTCACATATGCACATCTTCAGGGGGATTTCTTCTATATCTTGCGATCAAATTCCTCAATGTCAGTATTTACACTTCCTATGTTTATCCCTGTTGAAAATTTAACCTATATTGTCATCAATCACCAAAAAGGGGGAGATTGTAAGTGCATCTAGTGCCCCTTAGTGATTTTTGTGTATTGAAGATTTATAGGTTAATGGACTAATGCGTTTGTGAGTGTACACAGGTCTATAAGTCTATGAGGAGATTGATATTTACAGAGAAAGCTGAACCCCAAAAATGAATGTCTTCAACTGAAGGCTTTGGCTTTCTGAAGAAAGTAAAGAAATTGGTGTGACCTTGAAGACTTGATATTCATGCGAGGAATATGAAGCGTGAATACTTTTGTTTTCGTAGTTTCATTTTCTCTTTCTTGAGTCATAGGAAACACCATACTGTTAAAGGGGGTCGAGGTAAAACTAAGGAAAAGTTTCCAAGTGATTCTCATCTCAAAATCCTACACCTACCAATCCTTTCGAGTGAAGCCATTGTAAATCTCATAAGCTCAGTCAATTTCTTCAGTGACAGAGACAAATATCTTATGGTCTCTGAGGAATTTGTTCTGGCTGAGGAGTTAGGAATTCGCCAGTGCGGATTGCCTACAAGTGAGGAACATGATAGCCCCGAGGAATTTGATAGCCAAATTTCTGACCGTTGATGTGCTATGCGCTAGCTGTCCCAAAATATCTACCCACCTAATGGTCATATCATTGAAGGGCATTTATGTCTTATCACATCGGGCTGCTCCCTAGGCTATAAATAGCCGCCCCTACAACCACTAGCTGGTTGGCTGCTCCGCGAGAAACTGACACTTGTCATTGAGAGCATCCCATCCTCCGAGGACTTTGAGCCAAATTCATCAAGTGAGGAAAAACCCAAACCCCAATGCTACCTCTTGAGCACTGCGTTGGTTTTCCCTTGAAGAGGAAAGGGTGATGCAGCAAAGTAGCGTAAGTATTTCCCTGAGTTTTTGAGAACCAAGGTATCAATCCAGTAGGAGGCCACGCACGAGTCCCTCACACCTACACAAACAAATAAAATCCTCGCAACCAACACAATAAAGGGGTTGTCAATCCCTTCACGGTCACTTACGAAAGTGAGATCTGATAGATATGATAAGATAATATTTTTGGTATTTTTATGATAAAGATGCAAAGTAAATAAACCGAAACAAAAACGGCACCAGAAATAGCTTGTTAACGGGAGATTAATATGATGAAAAATAGACCCGGGGGCCATAGGTTTCACTAGTGGCTTCTCTCGAGAGCATAAGTATTACGGTGGGTAAACAAATTACTGTTGAGCAATTGACAGAATTGAGCATAGTTATGAGAATATCTAGGTATGATCATGTATATAGGCATCACGTCCGAGACAAGTAGACCGACTCCTGCCTGCATCTACTGCTATTACTCCACACATCGACCGCTATCCAGCATGCATCTAGAGTATTAAGTTCAAAGGAACAGAGTAACGCTTTAAGTAAGATGACATGATGTAGAGGGATAAACTCATGCAATATGATATAAACCCCATCTTGTTATCCTCGATGGCAACAATACAATACGTGCCTTGCTGCCCCTACCGTCACTGGGAAAGGTCACCGCAAGATTGAACCCAAAGCTAAGCACTTCTCCCATTGCAAGAAAGATCAATCTAGTAGGCCAAACCAAACTGATAATTCGAAGAGACTTGCAAAGATAACCAATCATACATAAAATAATTCAGAGAAGATTCAAATATTGTTCATAGATAAACTTGATCATAAACCCACAATTCATCGGTCTCAACAAACACACCGCAAAAGAAGATTACATCGAATAGATCTCCACGAGAATCGTGGAGAACTTTGTATTGAGATCCAAAAAGAGAGAAGAAGCCATCTAGCTAATAACTATGGACCCAAAGGTCTGAGGTAAACTAGTCACACATCATCGAAGAGGCTATGGTGTTGATGTAGAAGCCCTCCGTGATCGATGCCCCCTCCGGCGGAGCTTCGGAAAAGGCCCCAAGATGGGATCTCATGGGTACAGGAGGTTGCGGCGGTGGAATTAGGTTTTTGGCTCCGTATCTGGTAGTTTGGGGGTACGTAGGTATATATAGGAGGAAGAAGTACGTCGGTGGAGCAACATGGGCCCCACGAGGGTGGAGGGCGCGCTTGGGGGGGGGGGGGGTAGGCGCGCCCCCTACCTTGTGCCTTCCTGGTTGATGTCTTGACGTAGGGTCCAAGTCCTCTGGATCACGTTCGTTCCGAAAATCACGTTCCCGAAGGTTTCATTCCATTTGGACTCCGTTTGATATTCTTTTTGTGCGAAACTCTGAAATAGGCAAAAAAAACATCAATTCTGGGCTGGGCCTCCGCTTAATAGGTTAGTCCCAAAAATAATATAAAAGTGTATAATAAACACCATTAATCATCCAAAATAGAATATAATATAGCATGAAGCAATCAAAAAATATAGATACATTGGAGACGTAAGCATCCCCAAGCTTAATTCCTCCTCGTCCTCGAGTAGGTAAATGATAAAAAACAGAATTTTTGATGCGGAATGCTAGTTGGTATAATTTTTTAATGTAACCCTCTTAATTGTGGTATGAATATTCAGATCCGAAAGATTCAAGATCAAAGTTTAATATTGACATAAAAGCAATAACACTTCAAGCATACTAACTAAGCACTTATGTCTTCTCAAAATAACATGCCAAAGAAAGTTCATCCCTACAAAATCATATAGTTTAGTCATGCTCCATTTTCGTCACACAAGAATGCTCTCATCATGCACAACCCCGATGACAAGCCAAGCAATTGTTTCATACTTCAGTAGTCTCAAACTTTTTCAACCTTCATGCAATACATGAGCGTGAGCCATGGATATAGCACTATGGGTGGAATAGAATATAATGATGGGGGTTATGTGAAGAAGACAAAAGGAGAAAGTCTCACATCAACACGGCTAATCAACGGGCTATGGAGATGCCCATCAATTGATTCTAATGTAAGGAGTAGGGATTGCCGTGCAACGGATGCACTAGAGCTATAAATGAATGAAAGCTCAACAAAAGAAACTAAGTGGGTGTGCATCCAACTTGCTTGCTCATGAAGACCTATGGCATTTGAGTAAGCCCATTGTTGGAATATACAAGCCAAGTTCTATAATGAAAAATTCCCACTAGTATATGAAAGTGACAAAACAAGAGACTCTCTATCATGAAAATCATGGTGCTACTTTGAAGCACAAGTGTGGAAGAAAAGGATAGCAGTATTGTCCCTTTTCTTTTCTTTTTTTGGGGCCTTCCTTTTTTTATTTGGCCTTTTTTTCTTTTCTTTTTTTGGGACAATACTCTATGACTGATGATCATCACACTTCTATTTATTTACAACTCAATGATTACAACTCGATGCTAGAACAAAGTATGACTCTATATGAATGCCTCCGGTGGTATACCGGGATAGCAATGAATCAAGAGTGACATGTATGAAAAATTATGAACGGTGGCTTTGCGACAAATACGATGTCAACTACATGATTATGCAAAGCAATATGACAATGATGAACGTGTCATGATAAACGGAATGGTGGAAAGTTGCATGGTAATATATCTCGGAATGGCTATGGAAATGCCATAATAGGTAGGTATGGTGGTTGTTTTGAGGAAGATATAAGGAGGTTTATGTGTGAAAGAGCATATCATATCACGGGGTTTGGATGCACCGGCGAAGTTTGCACCAACTCTCAATGTGAGAAAGGGCAATGCACGGTACCGAAGAGGCTAGTAATGATGGAAGGGTAAGAGTGCGTATAATCCATGGACTCAACATTAGTCATAAAGAACTCATATACTTATTGCAAAAATCTAAAAGTCATCAAAAACCAAGCACTACACACATGCTCCTAGGGGGATAGATTGGTAGGAAAAGACCACCGCTCGTCCCCGACCGCCACTCATAAGGAAGACAATCAAAGAACACCTCATGTTTCAAATTTGTTACATAACGTTTACCATACGTGCATGCTACGGGACTTGAAAAGTTCAACACAAGTATTTCTCAATTTCACAACTACTCAACTAGCACAACTTTAATATCACTACCTCCATATCTCAAAACAATCATCAATCATCAAACTTCTCACACTCATAAGAAAGTTTTTTTACTAGTCTCAAATACTTAGCATATTAGGATTAATTTCCCAATTTAGGCAAATTACCATGCTGTTTAAGACTCTCAGAATAATATAAGTGAAGCATGAGAGAATAATAGTTTCTATAAAACAAATCCACCACCATGCTCTAAAAGATATAAGTGAAGCACTAGAGCAAAAACTATATAGCTCAAAAGATATAAGTGAAGCGCATAGAGTATTCTAATAAATTCTGAATCATGTGTGTTTCTCTCAAAATGTGTGTATAGAAAACATGATTGTGTCAAAATAACAAATAAATACTCAAATAATACAAGACTCTCCAAGCAAAACACATATCATGTGGTGAATAAAAATATAGCTCCAAGTAAAGTTACCGATGGAAGTAGACGAAAGAGGGGATGCCTTCCGGGGCATCCCCAAGCTTTGGCTTTTAGGTGTCCTTAGAGTATCTTGGGGTTCCATGGGCATCCCCAAGCTTAGGCTCTTGCCACTCCTTGTTCCATAATACATCAAATCTTTTACCCAAAACTTGAAAACTTCACAACACAAAACTTAACAGAAAATCTTGTGAGCTCCGTTAGCGAAAGAAAACAAAACACCACTTCAGGGTACTGTAATGAACTCATTATTTATTTATATTGGTGTTAAACATACTGTATTCCAACTTCTCTATGGTTTATAAACTCTTTTACTAGCCATACATTCATCAAAATAAGCAAACAACACACGAAAAACAGAATCTGTCAAAAACAGAACAGTCTGTAGTAATCTGTATCTAACGCAAGTTTTGGAACCCCAAAAATTCTAAAATAAATTTCTGCACGTGAGGAATTTATCTATTAATCATCTGCAAAAATAATTAACTAAATAGAACTTTCCAAATAAAAATGGCAGCAGTTCTCGTGAGCGCTAAAGTTTCTGTTTTTTACAGCAAGATCAAAAAGACTTTTCCCAAGTGTTCCCAACGGTTCTACTTGGCACAAACACTAATTAAACACAAAAACACAACCAAAACAGAGGCTAGATAAATTATTTATTACTAAACAGGAGCAAAAAGCAAAAAACTAAAAATAAAATTGGGTTGCCTGCCAACAAGCGCTATCGTTTAACGCCCCTAGTTAGGCATAAAAGCGTAGATAGATCTAGGTATTGCCATCTTTGGTAGGCAATCCATAAGTGGCTTGTGACGCCCCCAATTTGACCGTACACTAATCATACACACAAATGTTTATGATCAAGATCAAGGACTCACGGGAAGATATCACAACACAACTCTAGACACAAAATAAAATAATATAAGCTTTATATTACAAGCCAGGGGCCTCGAGGGCTCGAATACATAATCTCGAATACACAAGAGTCTGCGGAAGCAACAATATCTGAGTACAGACATGAGTTAAACAAGTTTACCTTAAAAAGGCTAGCACAAAAACAACAACGATCGAAAAGGCAAGGCCTCCTGCCTGGGAGCCTCCTAACTACTCCAAGTCGTCAGCGGCCGTCACGTAGTAGTAGGCACCCTCGGGGTAGCAGTAGTCATCGGTGGTGTCGTCTAGCTCCTGGGATCCGTCATCTGGTCGCAACAAATGGGTATGGGGGAAAAGAGGTAGCAAAGCATCTGTGAGTACTCATCCAAAGTACTCGCAAGACTTACATCAGATCTAAACTAAGTATGCATCTGTATCAAAGGAAATGGGCTGTATCTGTGGACTAAACTGCAGAATGCCACAAGAGAAGGGGAAAGCCTAGCCTATCGAAAACTAGCATCTTCAAGCATCTTCAAACATCTTGCAGCATATAGAAGAGTACAGATCAACATAATATAAAGTAGTAGTGTTATCAACCTCGGCCAGAGATCCTTTCTCGACTCCCTGCGAGAAAGCAATCCGAAAGCCATACTATCCATTTCTCATCACAATCCAATTCTCATAACCATTTCTCGTCTCAAGTATCCAGTTCTAGTTGTATCGATCGGGATACAACTCCAAGTGTCCATTACCATAGGACAGGCTATCGATAGATGTTTTCTTCCCTGCAGGGGTGCACCAACTTACCCACCACGCTCGATTAACTCTGGCCAGACACACTTTCCTGGGTCATGCCCGGCCTCGCCAAACAATACGCCGCAACCCGACCTAGGCTTAATAGAGAGGTCAAGCATGCCGGACTAAACCTATGCCCCGAGGGGTCATGGGCCATCTCCCCGGGAACTCCTGCACGTTGCGTGGGCTGCCGGTGAGCAGACCTAGCTACCTCCTTCAAAAAGGTAGGTGCTTACCAGTCCAACCCGACGCGCGCCGCTCAGTCGCTGACATCTATTAAGCTTCGTATTATGTATACGACGCAGAACACCCATACAATGCCCACGTGATGGTTAGTGCTATCAGGCCAGGGGACCCTCGGATCAAATATCGAAATCGTAGTGGATTAGGAGCACGCGGTAACGAGCAGAGACTCACGATCGATGTGACCCCATCGCCCCGTTTCGAGTACTTGCGGCAAGGGCTAAGAATGCCCGTCCATGCCTCGTAAGTATCTCGCGGGCACCTTCCAGGTCAACCCGACTCCACATCACTCGCTATCACATGGCTCAGGGTAAAGTCATAGTAACTATAGTAACTGTGTGTCTAACACCAAGGGGAAAACCTAAGGAATCACCCCCGGTGAATTCCACTCGATGTTGTCATCAAGGTGAACGTAAGAGGATCCACCCTCGAGGTTCATGTTTGATGGGTTGCACGACAGAGCCGTAACGGAAGTGGTTAAGGAGGAAATCACCCTCGATGACCTCGACCGTATAGCTACACTACGGAGATCTCATTAGGAGTGATATAAAAGGTTCCACCCTCGGCACTGGATGGTAACTGTAAGTGCATCTAGTGCCCCTTAGTGATTTTGGTGTATTGAAGACTTATAGGTTAAGGGACTAATGCATTTGTGAGTGTACATAGATCTATAAGTCTATGAGGAGTTTGATATTTACAGAGAAAGTCGACCCCTAAAAATGAAGTTCTTCGACTGAAGACTTTGGATTTCAGAAGACTTTCTGAAGGCTTTGAAAATGAAGAAATTGGCGTGGCCTTGAAGACTTGGTATTCATTCGAGGAACATGAAGCGTGAAGACTTTTGTTTTCGTAGTTTCATGTTCTCTTTCTTGAGTCATAGGAAACACCGTCTGATTAAAGGGGGTCGAGGAAATACTAAGGAAAAATTTCCATGTGATGCTCAACTTAAAATCCTACACCTACCAATCCCTTCGAGTGAAGCCATTGGAAATCTCATACAGTCCAGTCATATTCTTCAGTGACAGAGACGAAGTTCTTCTGGTCTCTGAGGAATTTGTTTTGACTGAGGAGTTAGGAATTCGCTAGTGCGGATTACCTACACAGTGAGGAACATGATAGCCCTGAGGATTTTGCTACTCAAAATTCCGACTGTTGCTGTGCTATGAGCAAGCTGTCCCAAAATATCTATCCACCTAATGGTCATATCATTGAAGGGCATTTATGTCTTATCATGTCGGGCTGCTCCCTAGGCTATAAATAGCCGCCCCCTACAACCACTAGCTGGTTGGCTGCTCCGAGAGAAACTGACACTTGTCATTTGAGAGCAACCCATCCTCCGAGGACTTTGAGCGAATCATCAAGTGAGGAAAAACCCAAACACCTACAAACCCCAAGTGATTGAGCGTCACTGAAGAGATTGATCCTGTGTGGATCCGACGCTTGTTACCTTTGAATACTATGCTTCTTCCATACGGTTAGGCGTCATGGTCTAGAGCATCTAAGAGGAATTGTGGATCGCCGAGTGACCAAGTTTGTGAAGGTTCGGAAGTCACCTGAAGACTTACCACGAGTGATTGGGCGAGGTCTATGTGACCTTAGCTCAAGGGGAATACGGTGAGGACTGAGTGTCCTGAGCTACGTGTTCAGGACTGGGTGTCAGGGACTGTGTGTCCTCAGGTTTAAATACCTAGCCGCTCTAACCAGATGTACAACTGAGACAGCAGTTGGGACTGGTCTACCAAATCATTGTCTTCACCAAGCTTACCGGTTCTATTTCCTCAACTCTTTCATTTCCTCATAACTATGTTGTGTGCTTGTTCATATCTGTGCTTGAAGACTTTGACTGAAGATTTTCTCAATTTCCTCAGTTTAATTTCTTTAGTCTGTTTGTCTTCATCCTGTGTTATCCTGTGCTTACGCTTCCTATACTCTATGCCTGTCTTCATTTCATCATGATGACTATGCTTGTGTTCTGTTATGTTTCCTTTTGAGTACTTATTCCGCTACTAGCAGTTCTTCGCTAAGGAATTTCCTCACCTACAAATTCCTCGGTGAATAATTCATAAAAATCGCCTATTCACCCTCCTCTAGTCGATATAACGCACTTTCAGTAACTCTACAGAGTCGTACAACTAGGGGGGTGATGTGCGGTGTCGGGGCCTGGACGTCGATCACGTTGATCGAGTCATTGAACATAAAGCGAGGCAACTAGGACAAGGTGGGGGGTCACTGATGGATCTCTAACCAACCTATACTAAGCAGTTTAGGATAAGCAGGTAAGGTATGAAAGCAGGTAACAAAAACAGGCTATGCATCAGAGTAGGATCATACATAAAGCAGTAGCAGTTCTAATGCAAGCATGAGAGGGAAAGAAATGGGTGATATCAGAATGCTCAAGGGGGGTTTGCTTGCCTGGAAGCTCTGCTGAAAAAGAAGAAGTGTCTTCGTCGACGTAGTCGATCACAGGGGCATCAGGAGCGGTCTCGGGGTCTACCAGAGAGAAGAGGGGGAAGAAACAATAAATATAAAAGCAAACATAGCACCACAAAGGATAACGTGGCAATATGCTGTGCCGGGTGTGACCTAACATAAGACTACACAATATAGGTAAAGGGGGAATTCAACCGGGAATGGATACCCGGTGCTTTGCGTTTTCAGACCGATGAACCGGAAGGGGAAAGTTGCATGTTCGCTATGCTAGGGATGTGTGGCGGACGAGCGGGCTGCGTATCCAGATTCGTCTCGTCGTTCTGAGCAACTTTCATGTACAATGTTTTCCCATCCGAGTTACGGTTTATTTTATATAAATTTTAAAAGATTTAAATCAGTTTTAGGATTTATTTAATTATTTTAATTCAACATTATCCAGAACAGTGCATGCTGACGTCAGCAGTCAAACAGTCAGTTGACTAAGTCAAACTGACATGTGGGTCCCACTGTCATACACTGTTTAATTAACTAACAATTAATTAGGTTAATTAGTGATTAGATTAATCTAATTATGATTAATTAACTTAATTAATCAATTAACTAATTTAATTATTTTAATTAATTTAATTTATTTAAATCATTTTTTATAAACTTTCTGGGTGCTGGGGCCCGCGTGTAAGTGGCCCAGGGCCTTGCGGGCACACGGGTGCAGGTGGGTGTCGGGACCCGGCTGGGCACCCGAGCGGGGCAAGCCGACGCGGCCATCTTCGGCGACGGCTGGAACGGTGGGTGGGCTCGGCAGAGGCACCGACGTCGAGTGGAGCAGCGTCGGGGCTCGGCCTCGCAGCGCGTGCGACGAGGACGGCAAGGCATGGCCGTCAGCGGGCGGCGTAGCCGAGCGCGGGGTGGCGGGCGCGTTCGCGTTTGCGAGGAGGGGCGAGCCAAGGCGGGAGTGCCATCGCGCGCGCGCAGTCGATGCGGGCGGCGGGCGACGCGCAGGGGCGGCAGAGGCGGGGCCCGGTCGACGATGTTCGCCGGCGAGCAGCCTCAGCGGGGCTCGGGGGCAGTCGAAGCTCAGCCCGGGAGCGGAGGGCCGCGGTGAAGCTGGCGAGGCGTGGGCGCGCAGGTCACGGGGCCGGGCACGCACGCTGGGCGCGGCCAGCGCGAGGTGAAGCGAGGCAAGGGCCGAGGCGCGTGAGGCGGCATGGTGCAGCCGCGGTGGCAGCACAACAGCGGGCAGCAGCGCAGGCGGGTGGCGGCACGGTGCAGCGGAGTAGCAGCGCGCGCGGCAGAGCGGTAGAGGCGGGACGCGGGCGCACAGACGGGCGCAGTCGCCGCGCGGCGAGCGTGAGCATGCAAGCAGAGGGGGAGCGGTGCGGCGGAGGAGCAGGACGGTGCTCGCGAGGGAGAGGGGAGGACGCGGGCTCACTGGGGGCGTAGGGCACGGGCAGTGGGGCGCGGGGACGAGGACGTAGATGGTGAGGCGAAGCGGAAGCAGGCCAGCATGGTAGCTCCTGGCGGCGGCGAGTTCCGGTGGGCATCGGGGGTCGACGCTCGGTGGGGAGGCAAGCCGGCGACGAGGAGGACGGGGGCGCGTCGACGATGGAGATGCGAGCGGCATCGTTCTGGCAATGGGATCCGGGGAGGCGCGGCGTCAGGCCCGATCCCGTTTGGATCGAGGGAGAGGTAGAGTGGGGGCGCGAGTGGGGGGGAGTGGTGTGTCGGTTAGGGTTTCGGGGTAGGGGGTTTATGGAGTGAGGGGGTGTCGGTGTCAAAACCGGCGGATCTCGGGTAGGGGGTCCCGAACTGTGCGTCTAGGTCGGATGGTAACAGGAGGCAGGGGACACGATGTTTTACCCAGGTTCGGGCCCTCCTACACGAGATCCGCCGGTTTTGACACCGACATTGGTGCTTTCATTGAGAGTTCCTCTGTGTCGTCACTTTTAGGCCCGATGGCTTCTCTGATCATCAACAGCGATGCGATCCAGGGTGAGACTTTTCTCCCCGGATAGATCTTCGTATTTGGCGGCTTTGCACTGCGGGCCAATTCGCTTGGTCATCTAGAGCAGATCGAAAGCTACGCCCCTGGCCATCAGGTCAGATTTGGAAGTTTGAACTACACGGCCGACATCCGCGGAGACTTGATCTTCGACGGATTCGAGCCACAGCCGAGCGCGCCGCACTGTCACGATGGGCATGATTTAGCTCTGCCGCCGAACAGTGCCCTGGAGGCCGCACCTGTGTCCGCTCCGACCCCTAGCTCGGAGCCGATCACACCAACCGAGGATGGGTGGTTAGACACCGCCTCGGGGGCTGCAATCTCTACGGCGATCGAGCCTAACACCAGCCCTATTCTCTATGAAGCCCGTGACTCCAAGGAGCCGGACTCCTCTCCAGACTCCGAGCCCTCCGCGCCCCGACCGATCAAACCCGATTGGACACCGATCATGGAGTTCACCACCGCGGACATCTTTCAGCACTCGCCCTTCGGCGATATTCTGAATTCACTAAAGTCTCTCTCTTTATCAGGAGAGCCCTGGCCGGACTATGGTCAACAAGGTTGGGATGCGGATGATGAAGAAATTCAAAGCCCACCCACCACCCACTTTGTAGCCACTGTCGATGATTTAACGGACATGCTCGACTTCGACTCCGAAGACATCGACGGTGTGGACGCCGATGCAGGAGACGATCAAGAACCAGCGCCTATAGGGCACTGGAAAGCCACCTCGTTGTATGATATATACATGGTGGACACCCCAAAAGAAGGCAATGGCGATGGAACAACGGAGGATGACCCCTCCAAGAAGCAGCCTAAGCGCCGGCGTTAGCGGCGCCGCTCTAAGTCCCGCCAAAAACAAAAATGGTGATTCTGGCATGGGGGATAATAACACCCCGGACAGTGCCGAAGACAACCACCTCCAGCAAGATTCAGCACAGGAGGATAGAGAAGCCAGCCCTCACGAGAGAGCGGCAAACAGAGAGGTCGAGGACGATAATTATATGCCTCCCTCCGAAGACGAGGCAAGCCTCGACGACGATGAATTTGTCGTGCCGGAGGATCCTGTCGAACTAGAGCGTTTCAAATGCAGGCTTATGGCCACGACGAGCAACCTCAAGAAAAAACAGCAACAGCTTAGAGCTAATCAAGATTTGCTAGCCGACAGATGGACTGAAGTCCTTGCGGCCGAAGAGTATGAACTCGAACGCCCCTCCAAGAGCTACCCAAAGCGCAGGTTGCTACCCCAATTAGAGGAGGAAGCACTTAAACGTACATCACCAACGCATGATGCGGCCGACCGGCCACCCCGTGGCCGCGATAGAGAGGCCTCTCGGCCCTCCACTCAAGCCGCACCCCGGCGCCGCTCAAAAACTACCAAGGCATGGGAAAATGCGCCAGACCTGCGAGATATATTGGAGGACAAGGCAAGGCAAACAAGATCGATCTACGGATCACGTGGGAGCCCCACGACACGAGACGGTACTCGTCACGTCGGATACAGTAAATCCGGCCGGGCCGAACACAGTAGACAAAGCTCGTTTGAGCTGCGTCGTGATGTAGCCCAATACAGAGGCGCCGCACACCCACTATGCTTCACAGATGAAGTAATGGATCATCAAATCCCCGAGGGTTTCAAACCCGTGAACATCGAATCATACGATGGCACAACAGATCCTGCGGTATGGATCGAGGACTATCTCCTTCATATCCACATGGCCCGCGGTGATGACCTACGCGCCATCAAATACCTCCCACTCAAGCTTAAAGGACCAGCCCGACATTGGCTTAACAGCTTGCCAGCAGAATCAATTGGTTGTTGAGAGGACCTGGAAGCCGCATTCCTCGACAATTTCCAGGGCACTTATGTGCGACCACCAGACGCCGATGACCTAAGCCACATAATTCAGCAGCTAGAGGAATCGGCCAGACAATTCTGGACACGGTTCCTAACCAAGAAAAATCAAATCGTCGACTGTCCAGACGCAGAGGCCCTAGCAGCCTTCAAGCATAACATCCGTGACGAGTGGCTTGCACGACACCTAGGACAGGAAAAGCCGAAATCTATGGCAGCCCTCACGACACTTATGACCTGCTTTTGCGTGGGAGAAGACAGCTGGCTAGCTCGCAGCAATAACATGACCAAGAGCCCTGGTAATTCGGATACCAAGGACAGCAATGGTAGGTCGCGTCGCAACAAGCAAAAGCCCCGCATTAACAGCGACAATGCTGAGGATACGGCAGTTAATGCCGGATTCAGAGGCTCTAAACCCGGTCAACGGAAAAGGCCATTCAAAAGAAATACTCCGGGCCCGTCCAGTTTGGACCGAATACTCGACCGCTCATGCCAGATACTTGGTACCCCCGAAAAACCAGCCAATCACACCAACAGGGATTGTTGGGTGTTCAAGCAGGCAGACAAGTTAAATGCCGAAAGAAGAGACAAGGGGCTACATAGCAATGACGAGGAGGAGCCCCAACCACCGAACAACAGTGGACAGAAAGGTTTTCCCCCACAAGTGCGGACGGTGAACATGATATACGCAACCCACGTCCCCAAGAGGGAGCGGAAGCGTGCGCTAAGGGACGTATACGCGATGGAGCCAGTCGCCCCAAAGTTCAACCCATGGTCTTCTTGCCCAATCACTTTTGATCGAAGGGACCACCCCACTAGCATCCGTCATGGCGGATTCGCCGCATTGGTTCTAGACCCAATTATTGACGGATTTCACCCCACTAGAGTCCTTATGGACGGCGGCAGCAGCCTGAACCTGCTTTATCAGGATATAGTGCGGAAAATGGGCATCAATCCCTCGAGGATTAAACCCACCAGAACGACCTTTAAAGGCGTCATACTAGGTGTGGAAGCCAACTGTACAGGCTCAGTTACACTTGAAGTGGTCTTCGGATCACCGGATAATTTTCGAAGTGAGGACTTAATCTTCGACATAGTCCCATTCCGCAGTGGCTATCACGCACTGCTCGGGCGAACCGCATTTGCCAAGTTCAATGCGGTGCCGCACTACGCATACCTCAAGCTCAAGATGCCAGGCCCTCGAGGTGTCATCACGGTCAATGGAAACACCGAACGCTCTCTCCGAACGGAGGGGCATACGGCGGCTATCGCAGCAGAAGTACAAAGGAGCCTCTCAAGGCAATTCTCCAGTCCAGCCATTAAACGTCCGGACACCGTCAAGCGCGCCCGGAGTAACCTACAACAAGACCACCTGGCACGTTCCGAGCAAGCATAGCAATGCGGCCCCAACCCCAGCCCTCGCGAACTTGCGAAACCAGTGTTGCGCGTACATAACTACGCTTTAGAAATACCATGGGCACAGGGGGAGGGGCACCATCACGGCACGCCCGAAACGCGGCTTAAACCGCACTAGGGGCTGCCGATTTCTTAAATTTTCTCTTATTTTCAGGACTCCATTCTTTGGAAGGCTTGTTCGGCAGTACAATTGCCGCACAAACGATACAACTAGGGAAGCAGAAAGCTATGCCGCACTACGTAACTCTAAGGTGGTCTCTATAACGAGCAGTATACCTGTTTCGCATAACATTCCGTAGCTCGCCCCTAGAAAGGACATATTTGATAGTCCCATCTTTTTCTTATTGCACTATTTGTATCATTCTACTTTGATCGCAACTTTTTTAAATAAACAATGCATAGCTTCCATCTATTATTGTATTACCTTTCTTTACGAATATATGTTCATTAATGACATATTGCACCCGTACACTTTGGTACGGCCAATATGCCAGGGGCTTATGTACCCCACAATATGGTGTGAGAAGTCTGAACACTTTCACAAGTGCGGCACCCCGAACTTATAGCATTATATGCATCGGCTCCGAATCATGTCTTGGGTCAATAGTTGGGTTTGCCCGGCTCCTATGTTTTGGTACCTTACGTTCTGTTATATCGGCTAAGGTAGCACTAGGAGAACTACTGCGATTGTGCCCCAGTTGAGCTGGGCTAAGCACCTCAGTAGAGAAAGCTAAAACTGATCGTCATGATGAGGCGAGAGCTGGTCGCTGTTCGAGAGGTTTCCGAGTCCCTAAAGACTTATGCCGCTTAAAGCGAGGAGTCAGCTTTGTCCGGCCTAGGCGTGGATAGCGCCCCGAACTCGGTCTTCCAAACACTAGGGGCTTTGCCAAAATTTAAAATTATATAATTCTATGGCTAAGTGAGAGTGTTCAAGCATTATAGTCTGATTGCCTTATTCGTTGTGATGAGCGCCTCCCTCGAAGGACCTAAGAATGGGAAAAAGAGCGCTCATGTTTATCCCGAACACCCCAGCACTCGTGGCATGGGGGCAGAAGCCGATGACTCGCCATCTCTCAAATTTGATAAACGGCCGCACATAAGGTAATATTTTAAATTCAAAAGCATTGCTTAGCGCATATGAACAAGTTTTCAACGTACAGGATCACAAATGCGAGTTTACTCAAAAATTACATCTTTGGAGCATTCATCCGCTATAAGGCGGGTACCCTTTAGGACGCCCTCATAATACGCTCCCGGGATGCGATGCTCCTTGCCCGGCGGCGGCCCGTCCTTCACCAGCTTCTCCGCATCCATCTTGCCCCAGTGCACTTTAGCATGGGCAAGCACCCTACGGGCACCTTCGATGCAGATGGAGCGCTTGATTAATTCAAGCCGTGGACAGGCATCCACCAGCCGCCTCACCAGCCTGAAGTAGCTCCCAGGCAGAGCATCTCCAGGGCATAGCCGAACTATGAGGCCCTTTATGGCCTGTTCGGCAACCTTGTGGAGCTCGACCATTTGCTTCAGCTGGTCGCTCAAAGGCACCAGGTGTCCGGCCTCAGCATACTGAGACTAGAACACCTTCTCCGTTGAGCTCCCCTCTTCGGCTCGGTAGTAGGCGGCGGCATCTGACGCACTGCGGGCAAATCTGCGAACGCTCCTGGAGAGCTCCAGACTCGGGTAAGTAATAAGTAATTCACTTTCACGTGCTTGCTTTGCATAGTGAATGCCTTACCCGCCGCTATCTTCTTCATCGCGTCAATTTCTTTGAGGGCTTTCTGGGCTTCGGCCTTTGCAGACTTCGCACTTTTGAGGGCTGCCGCAAGCTCGGACGCTTGCGTCTTTGAGTCAAGCTCCAAACTCTCGTGTTTTTTCATGAGAGCCTGGAGCTCTTTCTGCACCTCCTCCACCCGCGCCTCCTGCTTCTCTCTCTCCGTGCGCTCCGCGGCCGCCCTATTTTCGGCCTCAGACAACACTTGCTTAAGGGTTGCCACCTCGGTCGTGGCCCCTATAATAGCACGTTGATCCTGTCATTTTTTGCAACCACATTTCTCTATATAATTGCACAAGGTATTACTTACCTTCCTTCTCCTCGAGTTGCCTCTTGGCATGGCCGAGCTCGTTCTCGGAGCACGCGAGGTTTTGCTTCAGCGTATCCACCTCCGCAGTCAGTGCGGCGGAGGCCAGCAGCGAAGCCTGCATACGCATATTGACTTGATTATGTTAGACTCCTGCGAATGTTATTAGATCCTCTATTCGGCTTTTCTTTCCGAACGCCGAACAGAGCATCAGGGGCTACTGTCTATGCGGTAATATTTTACATACTTTACCTACCTCAAAGCCTGTTAGAAGGCTGGCACATGCTTCAGTCAGTCCGCTCTTGGCGGACTGAACCTTCTGGATCACCGCACTCATAATAGTGTGGTGCTCCTCGTTGATGGAGGCGCCGTTAAGCGTCTCCAGCAAATTGTCCGGTGCCTCCGGTTGGACGGAGGTCACCCACTCGGTAGGCTCGCTCCTCTTGGAAGGAGGCTGCCTACTGGAGTCCGGAACCATTGAAGGTTCCGGTGCGGTGTCCGGCTCAAGGCCGGACTCGGAGCCCTTGGGGGTTTTATCCCCTTTGCGCCTGGAGTCCGGGAGGTCGCCTTGCGGCGCCTCCAGGACCACCTCCTCCTGGCTTGGAACCTGTTGGGACAGCACCTCGGCATCATCCGTAGGGTGGGGGGAGGTAGCCGTCGGAAGCGAATTCACATCCGACGAATCCAGGGAACCGCTCGACGACATGTCGAGCCGGTCTTTGAGTGGACTGCATAAACATGTTCGACATAAGGAAAAGCTGTGCAATGGAAGAATACTATGAATCACTCTAGTATCCGGACACTTACGATCTCGCCAGGGGCTTGGCCCTGTGCAGCCACTCCTCTTCGCCGTCGTTGGCATTGGTGGAGCCGTCCGGAGGAAGGGTTTTCCCCTTCTTGGACCCTTCGGCCTCCCCAGTTGGGGCGGCCTTCCTTTCCTTCTCTCCCCCCGCATGAGGGGGAGAGGTTTCTTCTTCCTCCTCCTCGTCTTCACGGGAGGAGTGCATCTTGAAGTCGTCGGATGATGAATCCGACACCCCCAGGCGCTGGGCACTCTTCTGAGTCCCCATGGCCTTCTTCTTGGCCTTCTTCTCCGGCACCACATAGGGTGCCGGAACCAGCAGCTTCGCCAAGCGAGCGTCCGCTGGGCCTTCGGGCAAAGGAGCCGGACAGTTGATCTGTCTGGGCGTCTCCTGCCAATCCTGTCAAAGGTAAGGGAGCTTAAGATCCCGCATGGAGTCCAACTATGAAAAACTAATACCATGTAAAAGGTAAAAACAGCTTACCGCACGAGCGCGACGCTGCGTGCTGAATCCGCGATCCTCGGTAGCGGATGCGGGGGCCTCGGCGCCCTTGAAAAGCACCTTCCAGGCATCTTCGTACGTTGCGTCGAAGAGCCTGCTTAGAGTTCGGTGCTGCGCTGGGTCGAACTCCCACAGGTTGAAAGCCCGTTGTTGACATGGGAGGATCCGGCGGATGAGCATAACCTGGACTACGTTGACAAGTTTGAGCTTCTTGTCCACTAGGGTTTGGACGCATGTTTGGAGTCCGGTCAGCTCTCCTTCTTTACCCCATGACAGGCCCGTTCTTTCCAGGAGGTGTGCCGCGTAGGGGGTTCGGATCGGAACTCAGGGGCTGCGACCCATTCAGGGTCGCGCGGCTCGGTGATGTAAAACCACCCCGATTGCCACCCCTTTAGGGACTCCACGAAGGAGCCCTCAGGCCATAGGACGTTGGGCATCTTGCCCACCATGGCGCCTCCGCACTCCGCCTGAGTGCCGCGCACCACCTTCGGCTTGACATTGAAATTCTTGAGCCATAGGACGAAATGGGGGCGGATGCAGAAGAAAGCCTCGCACACGACGATAAACATCGAGATATTGAGGACAAAGTTCGGGGCCAGATCGTGGAAATCCAGGCCATAGTAGGACAAATGGGTGGAGAGAGAAGCCCAGTCCGTGGAGGAAATGGGGGAGGAACACCACCCTCTCATGGGGCCTAGGGGTGGGGATGAGCTGCCCCTCTTCGGGAAGCCGATGCGCAATGTCGTTAGACAAGTATCCGGCCTTCCTCAGTTTTTTGATGTGTCCCTCCGTGACGGAGGAGACTATCCACTTGCCTCCCGCTCCGGACATGGCTAGAGAAGGTTGAGGTGGGGTGTGCCGACTTGGGCGCTGGAGCTCGAGTGCGCGGAAATGGATAGGCAAAGGAGGAAGAAGGCGTGGATGAAAAGGTGGATCCTTATCCCCTTATATGGGCGGACGCGACTATGTGCCCCCACCAGCCTGGTAAAACTCGCTTATCTCCCAAGCGCCTTAGTTAATGGCGAGGTTGGGTTACCCACACCCGTATTGATGAGAATCCCGGAATAAGGGGACACGATCTCTGCTTTAACAAGACGTGCCAAGGAAACCGCCTCGCTAAACGCGCTGAGGTGGGATAGTAAAACGATTCGAATAAAGACTTGGCCGTGGTGTGATGTCACGCTACGGAATACGTCAGCAAATTAGATTTGTGTAAATATTATTCTCTCTATGGCAATATGTGGAAACTTATTTTGCAGAGCCGGACACTACCTTTGTGTTCAAAATCTTCTATGAAGTATTTGGAGGAGGAACCCGCCTTGCAATGCCGAAGACAATATGCGCGCCGGACTCGTCGTCATTGAAGCCTGGTTCAGGGGCTACTGAGGGAGTCCTGGATTAGGGGGTGTCCGGATGGCCGGACTATACCTTCGACCGGACTCCTGGACTATGAAGATACAAGATTGAAGACTTCGTCCCATGTCTGGAAGGGACTTTCCTTGGCGTGGAAGGCAAGCTTGGCGATACAGATATGTAGATCTCCTACCATTGTAACCGACTCTGTGTAACCCTAGCCCTCTCTGGTGTCTATATAAAATGGAGAGTTTTAGTCTCTAGGACAGACAACAATCATACCATAGGCTAGCTTCTAGGGTTTAGCCTCTCTGATCTCGTGGTAGATCTACTCTTGTACTACCCATATCATCAATATTAATCAAGCAGGACGTAGGGTTTTACCTCCATCAAGAGGGCCCGAACCTGGGTAAAACATCATGTCCCCTGCCTCCTGTTACCATCCGACCTAGACGCACAGTTCGGGACCCCCTACCCGAGATCCGCCGGTTTTGACACCGATAGGGGGGCGTCCTGGGCCTGGCCTGGTTGGCCCTTTGCCAGTTGGGCTGGCCAGCTAGGCCACAGATGGCCCAGGGGGGGCTTTCTCCCTTTTTCTTTTTTTGTTTTAGTTTTATTTTTTTATTTTATTTATTTTCAGAGCATTTAGCCATTTTGTAAAAAGTTGATTTCCCACTAATATTACCAAATGATTATTTACAACAACTTGAACATTTTTGTTTGCATGTTTGATAATTTTGAAACTTGACTTTAATTTAAATTTGAATTTGGACCGGATTCAAACCAACTTGAGTTTAACAACAGTAATCATGATGACATGGCATCATTAGCAAGGAAATTACTGTAGCTTAATTATCCGGGCGTCACATGGCTCTCATAATAGATTCATATGGTAATTTAATTTTCTTTCTATGTAAGTGTTCCATGCCTTTCCTTAACGGAAATTGGAATCTAATATTCCCTTCCTTCATATCAATAATTGCACCAATCGTTATAAGGAAAGGTCTACCAAGAATAATAGGACATGAAGGACATGAAGGATTGCAATATATATCAAGAACAATAAAATCTATGGGCACATAATTCCTATTTGCAACAATAAGAACATCATTAATTCTTCCCATAGGTTTCGTAATGGTGGAATCCGCAAGGTGCAAGTTTAAAGAGCAATCATCAAAATCACGGAAACCTAGCAAATCACACAAAGTCTTTGGAATCGTGGAAACACTAGCACCCAAATCACACAAAGCATAGCATTCATGATCTTTAATTTTAATTTTAATATTAGGTTCCCACTCATCATAAAGCTTTCTAGGGATAGAAACTTCCAACTCAAGTTTTTCTTCATAAGATTGCATCAAAGCATCAACGATATGTTTGGTAAAGGCTTTATTTTGACTATAAGCATGTGGAGAATTTAGCACGGATTGCAACAAGGAAATGCAATCAATCAAAGATCAATTTTCATAATTAAATTCCTTGAAATCCAAAATAGTGGGTTTAGCAACATCTAGGGTTTTAATTTCTTCAATCCCACTGTTACCAATTTTTGCATCAAGATCTAAAAACTTTGAATTTTTGGAAGGCCTTTTAGGTAAAGGTGGATCATATTCAGTCCCATCATTATCAAGATTTATATTGCAAAACAAAGATTTAATAGGGGACACATCAATAAATTTTAGATCTTCATCTTTATTTTCATAGAAACTATAGAAACTAGAAGAACACGCTTTCACAAAACAATCTTTCTTGGCACGCATCCTAGCGGTTCTTTATTTGCACTCATCAATGGAAATTCTCATGGCCTTGAGAGACTCATTGATATTATGCTTAGGTGGAATAGATCTAAGTTTCAAAGAATCAACATCAAGAGAAATTCTATCAACGTTCCTAGCCAATTCATCAACTTTAAGCAATTTTTCTTCAAGCAAAGCATTGAAATTCTTTTGTGAATTCATAAAATCCTTAACACTAGTCTCAAATTCAGAGGGCATCTTATTAAAATTTCCATAAGAATTGTTGTAGGAATTACCATAATTATTAGAGGAATTACTAGGATACGGCCTAGGATTAAAGTTTCCTCTATACACATTGTTACCAAAATTATTCCTACCAAGAAAATTCACATCCTTAGACTCACTATTATTATCAATCAAAGTAGACAAAGGCATATCATTAGTATCATAAGAAACACTTTCATTAGCAAATAATTTCATAAGTTCATCCATCTTTCCACTCAAAACATTAATTTCTTCTATCGCATGCACTTTCTTATTAGTAGATCTTTCAGTGTGACATTGAGAATAATTAACCATAATATTATCTAGGAGTTTAGTAGCTTCTCCTAAAGTGATTTCCATAAAAGTGCCTCCCGCAGCCGAATCTAAAAGATTTCTAGAAGCAAAATTCAATCCGGCATAAAAGTTTTATAAAATCATCCAAAGATTCAAACTATGTGTTGGGCAATTACGTATCATTAATTTCATCCTCTCCCAAGATTGTGCAACATGTTCATGATCAAGTTGCTTAAAATTCATAATATCGTTTCTAAGAGAGATGATCTTAGCGGGAGGAAAATACTTAGAGATAAAAGCATCTTTGAACTTATTCCATGAATCAATACTATTTTTAGGCAAAGACGAAAACCAAGCTTTAGCACGATCTCTAAGCGAAAAAGGAAATAGCTTCAATTAAACAATATCATTATCCACATCTTTCTTCTTTTGCATATCACACAAATCAACAAAGTTGTTTAGATGGGTAGCGGCATCTTCACTAGGAAGGTCGGAAAACGGATCTTTCATGACAAGATTCAGCAAAGCAGCATTAATTTCACAAGATTCAACATCGGTAAGAGGATCAATCGGAGTGTTAATAAAATCATTGTTGTTGGTATTAGTAAAGTCACACAATTTGGTATTATCTTAAGCCATCATGACAGGCAAGCAATCCAACACACAAGCAAGCAAGAAACGGGCAAAAAGAGGCAAATAGGGAAAGAGAAGGAGGATGGGGAGAGAGGGCAAATAAAACGGCAAGGGTGAAGTGGGGGAGAGGAAAACAAGAGGCAAATGGAAAATAATGTAATGCCGGGGATAAGGGTTTGTGATGGGTACTTGGTATGTTGACTTTTGCGTAGACTCCCCGGCAACGGCGCCAGAAATCCTTCTTGCTACCTCTTGAGCACTGCGTTGGTTTTCCCTTGAAGAGGAAAGGGTGATGCAGCAAAGTAGCATAAGTATTTCCCTCAATTTTTGAGAACCAAGGTATCAATCCAGTAGGAGGCCACGCACGAGTCCCTCGCACCTACACAAACAAATAAAATCCTTGCAACCAACGCAATAAAGGGGTTGTCAATCCCTTCACGGTCACTTACGAAAGTGAGATCTGATAGATATGATAAGATAATATTTTTGGTATTTTTATGATAAAGATGCAAAGTAAATAAAGCGAAATAAGAACGGCACCAGAAATAGCTTGTTAACGGGAGATTAATATGATGGAAAATAGACCCGGGGGCCATAGGTTTCACTAGTGGCTTCTCTCGAGAGCATAAGTATTACGGTGGGTAAACAAATTACTGTTGAGCAATTAACAAAATTGAGCATAGTTATGAGAATATCTAGGTATGATCATGTATATAGGCATCACGTCCGAGACAAGTAGACCGACTCCTTCCTGCATCTACTGCTATTACTCCACACATCGACCGCTATCCAGCATGCATCTAGAGTATTAAGTTCAAAGGAACAGAGTAACGCTTTAAGTAAGATGACATGATGTAGAGGGATAAACTCATGCAATATGATATAAACCCCATCTTGTTATCCTCGATGGCAACAATACAATACGTGCCTTGCTGCCCCTACTGTCACTGGGAAAGGATACCGCAAGATTGAAGCCAAAGCTAAGCACTTCTCCCATTGCAAGAAAGATCAATCTAGTAGGCCAAACCAAACTGATAATTCGAAGAGACTTGCAAAGATAACCAATCATACATAAAAGAATTCAGAGAAGATTCAAATATTGTTCATAGATAAACTTGATCATAAACCCACAATTCATCGGTCTCAACAAACACACCGCAAAAGAAAATTACATCGAATAGATCTCCATGAGAATCATGGAGAACTTTGTATTGAGATCCAAAAAGATAGAAGAAGCCATCTAGCTAATAACTATGGACCCGAAGGTCTGAGGTAAACTACTCACACATCATCGGAGAGGCTATGGTGTTGATGTAGAAGCCCTCCGTGATCGATGCCCCCTCCGGCGGAGCTCCGAAAAAGGCCCCAAGATGGGATCTCATGGGTACAGGAGGTTGCGGCGGTGGAATTAGGTTTTTGGCTCCGTATCTGGTAGTTTGGGGGTACGTAGGTATATATAGGAGGAAGAAGTATGTCGGTGGAGCAACATGGGCCCCACGAGAGTGGAGGGCGCGCCTAGGGAGGGGGGGTAGGCGCGCCCCCCTACCTCGGGCCTTCCTGGTTGATGTCTTGACGTAGGGTCCAAGTCCTCTGGATCACGTTCGTTTTGAAAATCACGTTCCCGAAGGTTTCATTCTGTTTGGACTCTGTTTGATATTCTTTTTCTGCGAAACTCTGAAATAGGTAAAACCAGCAATTCTGGGCTGGGCCTCCGGCTAATAGGTTAGTCCCAGGAATAATATAAAAGTGTATAATAAATCCCATTAATCATCCAAGACAGAATATAATATAGCATGAAGCAATCAAAAATTATAAATACGTTGGAGACGTATCACCCAACACCTTCAAACCCAAAGTGATTGAGCATCACTAAAGATATTGTTCCTGTGCGGAACTGACACTTGTTACCTTTGAGGACTGTGCATCCTCCAGACAGTTAAGCGTCATGGTCTAGAGAATCCAAGAGGAAATTGTGGATCACCGAGTGACCGAGTCTATGAAGGTTTGGAAGTCACCTGAAGACTTACCACAAATGGTTGGGCGAGGTCTGTGTGACCTTAGCTCAAGGAGAATACGGTGAGGACTGTGTGTCCGGGACTGTGTGTCCTCAGGTTTAAATACCTAGCCACTCCAACTAGATGTATGACTGTCACAACAGTTGGAACTGGTCTACCAAATCACTGTCTTCACCAAGCTGCTGATTCTTTTTCCTCAACCCTTTCATTTCCTCATTTTTGTGTAGAAGCACTTGATCGTTATTGTTTGAAGACTTTGACTGAAGACTTTCTCAATTTCCTCAATCCTATTTCTTCAGTCAGTTTGTCTTCATCCCGCTTATCCAGTGTTTACGCTACTTGTACTCTGCTTGTTTTCATTTCATTATGATGACTGTGCTACTACTCTGTTATGCTTGCATCTGAGTACTTATTCCGCTGCTAAGTAGTTCATTGCTTAGAAATTTCCTCACCCTGAAATTCCTCAGTGAAGAATTTTTAAAAATCGCCTATTCACCCCCTCTAGTCGATATAACGCACTTTCAGAGCCCCTTGCGGGAAGGCATAGTCTAGAAATACCTGCTTCATCCAGCTCGATGCCACAACTCTCACTTAGCCTCTTAGGTAATTTCTGTAAAAAACATATATGATAAATGAGCATGTCATATTACTACACCAAGAACATATCACATTAGTAAGCATATCACATTACTACACTAAGCATATCATCAGATGCTACACTAAGCATATCACAACATTAATACACACTAATAAGAATATGATGCATCACATATTACTACACTAATTAAGAATATCATCAAATTCTACAGTAAGCATATATCATCACATTACTACACTAAGCATATCATCAAATTCTACACTAAGCATATATCATCATATTACTACACTAAGCATATCAAATTACTACACTAAGTAACATACCATGACATGGCAGTTAACATTCGTCCTTGTCAGGCGGGTCACGAGTGGCATCCCGACGTAGTCATCACGTGGAGTAGGTTTGTACCAGAGGTTGGCCTATTCATCCTCGCCCAGACTCATTCTTTGGGTAGGGGGCTTCATCAAGTGGGTCCTCATCATCTTCGTCCTCCGAGTTCATGTAGATAACAACCAGACTTGGAGTTTGTCTTCTGAAGGAGAAGCTGATCAATTCACCCCCAGTGAGATGCATGTGGGTGATGAAATGATCCCATTCATCTCATCCAATCTGGGATATCTTTCATCCCTTCTTGACCTCCATAGTGTAGGGCCCTCCAGGAGCATGGAAGATCACAGTGTCTCCGGTAATGAGCTCATTGAACTCCAATCTCATATTGCAAGGGACAATCTATATAAGAAATATCAAAAACCACACGCAATGCATTACTGGAAATAGCAACAAAAACAAAAGAATTAATTGTTAGAAGGTTCATATAATGTGTTACCACTGCACGTGCACACTCGACATGATGGTGGATGTGTCATTCTACACAAAACATATTGAAAACTAAGTATATAATTAGATTCTACAGTAGTGAATTAACACTAGGTATAATCAGTTTCTACACTATAGTGCTAAATATAATTCTACACTAGTAATTGTATACACAAATAAACAAATTCCATGGAGGGAGATACTGTAAGTGCATCTAGTGCCCCTTAGTGATTTTGGTGTATTGAAGACTTATAGGTTGAGGGACTAATGCGTTCGTGAGTGTACACAGGTCTATAAGTCTATGAGGAGTTTGATATTTATAGAGAAAGTCGACCCCTAAAAATGAAGTTCTTCGACTGAAGACTTTGGATCTCTGAAGACTTTCTGAAGACTTTGAAAATGAAGAAATTGGTGTGACCGTCAAGACTTGGTATTCATTCGAGGAACATGAAGCGTGAAGACTTTTGTTTTCGTAGTTTCATTTTGAAAGTGCGTTATATCGACTAGAGGGGGTGAATAGGCAATTTTTATGAAAGTCTTCGGAACATGGGAGTTTTGATGACAAACGATAAAATTAAACCTATTACCATGCAGCGGAAGGTAGACTACACTAGGCAAACCATAGTCAAGTATTCAATGAAGTGAAAGCACAAAGACTAATAGCAGCTAGGTAGTAAGGATCAGGTAGGAAGATATTGTGAAGCCAAACAGAACACGCAGTCACTCAGTGAAGACAAATGATAGAGCAAACATACAATGACTTCACAAGGAGTAACAGTAAGTAAAGTGAAGTGAAGATGAAACCAGTGACTCGTTGAAGACAGTGATTTGTTGGACCAGTTCCAGTTGCTGTGACAACTGTATGTCTGGTTGGAGCGGCTAGGTATTTAAACCTTAGGACACACAGTCCCGGACACCCAGTCCTGAACACGCAGCTCAGGACACCCAGTCCTCACCGTATTCTCCTTGAGCTAAGGTCACATAGACCTCGCCCAATCACTCTGGTAAGTCTTCAAGGTAGACTCCCAAACCTTCACAGACTTTGTTCACCGGCAATCCACAATGTCTCTTGGATGCTCAGAACGCGACACCTAACCTGCTGGAGGATGCACAGTCCTCAAGTGTAATAAGTCTTCAGATCACACAGACAAGAAGACTTAAGTGATGCCCAATTCTCTCTGGCTCTGGTGGTTAGGGCTTTATCCTCGCAAGGAATTCTCTCTCAAAGGCTTCGAGGTGGGTTGATCTCAAACGACAAAAGCTGTACTTTCAATCTGAGCAGCCAACCATTTATGGTTGTAGGGGGTGGGCTATTTATAGCCACTTGGCAACCCGACCTGATTTGTCCAAAATGACCCTGGGTCACTACGGAACTGACACGTGTTCCAATGGTCAGATTTCAAACTCACACGGTAACTTTACTTGGGCTACAAGCAAAGCTGACTTGTCTGACTCTGGACAAGATTCGCTCTCATAGTCTTCACTCGAAGACATAGGTTTTTGGTTTAGGCATCACTTCAGTCATTCTGACTGGTTCTCTTGGACCCCACTTAACAGTACGGTGGTTCCTATGACTCAACACAAAAGAAAAAGAACTACGAAAGGTCTAGTCATATAGTGTCTTCTCTTGTCATAGTATTCAATGTGAATATCTTCATATACCACCTTTGACTTCAATGTCTTCATACATTTTTAGGGGTCATCTCTGGTAGTAAAACCGAATCAATGAGGGACTTCTACCTGTGTTATCCTGCAATTCTCACAAACACATTAGTCCCTCAACTAGGTTTGTCGTCAATACTCCAAAACCAACTAGGGGTGGCACTAGATGCACTTACAATCTCCCCCTTTTTGGTGATTGATGACAAACTAGTTGAAGTTTTCAACGGGGAATATAATCTATGAAATTGTAAAGGATAAGGAATTGTTTTCATAAGTTGCAATGGCTCCCCCTGAAGATGTGCATATAAGTTAATTTGCTTTTGGAATGCAAATGCACATGGCAGGTTGTACTTGTGGAGATCCACTTCAACTTATGATGACAATCCACTATGCATGTGAAAGTATATGAAGATAATGACATGCATAATGGAAAATGGGCGTCTGCAGAATGAGCTAAGTGCGGAATTTATCGTCGCACATGCAGAATTTATCTTTGCAAAACAAGGTGGAAAATAAGTAGCAGATGACCATCTAGTTTAAGTGTTACAACTCATAAGAACCAAATGTAGAAAAAACAAGAGTTGTAAGCACGAAGCAAAATATAAGGCACCCGCCCATATGGACCCGCTTGAAGACTATCAATCTCATATGCTTCTCCCCCTTTTGTCAGTAATGACCAAAAAGGTTTGAAGACATAGAGCCTCTACTCGTTCCCATGAGGAGTAGGTGAAGTAGCAGGGTTGTTGGTGTTGTTTGGCGGTGCAGAAGAGCTTGGAGGTGCTGAAGGAGGTGGCGGTGTAGTAGCATCGTATTCTTCCTCAATAATTCTGGCAGTCACTGTGGCAGCAGAGGAAGAGAACTTAGAGTCTTCAAGGGATGGAGTTCCTAGCAGCACAGCCCTTCGAGGAGGTGTGGAGTCAAACTTGAATCTCTCAGTGAAGCCATCCTCTTGAAGATCAGCTTCAGAACACATCATCGTGAGCCCTTTCCATGTGCGGCGACAGGTTTCATGGGCAACGAAAGCATTCTTGGTGGCAAGATTTCGAGTGCGATTAACATCCACCAAGAGGCTTTTCATCTGATGCTTCAGCCAGTCATGATGCCTATCCTATTTCTGATGTAGAGCCACAAGAAGCTCTCGGTCGTTGAGAACACGAGTGCGCTTCTTGGGTCTTGGAGCAGTGGCACTATCAGTGGCTTCAGTGGAAGCAGGGTGTGGTGCACGTGTAGTGCCAGCCAAAGGATACACCCGAGAAACTGCTTCAACGCCTTCAACGTTCTGAGTAAAACTCTGATGTTCTGCATTTTGAAGACTTAGAGGTTGCTTGGCAGGCTCAGAATATATGGCTTCAGTAGACATGTCCATGTTAGGCAAGAAGATCCGATGGTTGCGGGCTGAGGGCTGATACGAGATGGCGGAGTGTAGCTTGATCAGCCGCATGACCCAAGGGGCGTAGAACTTCAAACCAAACAGATCAATGCCTGATGCAGCAAGTTGGCGTATGAAGAAGTCCTCGGCATTGAAGCATTTACCATGAAGTATATAGAAGACCAAAGTCTTCATTGCACCCTGAAGCTTGGCATTTGGAGAGTGCCCTTTGATAGGCCAGAGAGTTCGCCTGATGATGTGATAGATGGTTCTTGGCAGATACTCAAGGTCTTCAACGAAGAACTCTGTGGGATAAGCAGCATCTTGGGGCAATGGCTTCATCATGCTGAGCATCTGACTCATATCAGGTTCTGGCCGCTGAAAGATGCTCTCAATAGCTTCAGCATGCAGCTGACAGCCTTGCTCGAAGAGATCGCCAGGAGTGGGCAAGCCAGTGAGCTCAATGATGTCAAATGCATTGGCTTCGTGATGAACGTTGCCAGTCATCCACTCCAGGACCCAAGTCTTCGGATCTCTGCTGTACCCTCTGATGTGAAGTGTGGCATAGAATTGAAGCAACATCTCTTCATTCCAATGCTCTTTGTCAGTAATGAACGGCAGCAGTCCAACTTCCTTGAAGCAATCTAAAGCTTCTTCCAGACAGGGCAGACCAGCTATAGCTTCAACGTCAAGGCGCTTGTGTGGGAAGATGCGACCTTGGTTGTATAGAATGCAAGAGTAATAGCTTCGCTGAGGATAGATCCAGAACCGATCAGATGATATCCTTTCCCTTGAGTAGGGGTTCCTGGAGCTATTGAAGAACGTGTTGTCTGCCCTGAAGCCATTGATGTTGAAGGAGCCAGGTGCTGATGCAGGACCTGGAAACCTTGGCAGTCTTAGGATTGGCTTCTGGACCTGAGGCCTGTGCTCAACATGATAGTTGAATTGGGGACCGGCAGCAAACTCAGGAACAGAAGTGGCGGGATCAGTGGCTTCGCTGTCTTCTGAAGCTTTTGTTGGGGAGGGATCCACATTAGCTTCATTGGTGGTTGTGGCAGCCTCACGATTTTCATCCTCCACTTGACTAATTGGAGGGTCGGTCACAAGCACATTCTCCTAGAGAACTGCTTCTTGGTGGGACAGGGGAGTGGGATCTTGTGGGACTCCTTCTTCTGCGGCTGATGCAGCCGGAATGTCTTCAGCAGAGACTTGAGGCCTTGGACCTTTGCGAAGCCTGCGGAGCACAGACGACGCCTGTGGAGTTGGAGTGGGCTGGGCCTCATAGTCTTCTTCCTCTTGTGGGTGATCCGCCCATGAAGCATCCTGTGCAATTGGCGTCAGTGGACGACCAATGCTGATGAGTTCGTTGTTTTCAAACTGAGGAAGGACTGCACCATCGACTACATTGTCATGATGACCAATGTCTTCAGCAGCGAAGGGATCAGCTGCTGGAATGTCTTCAGCTTCATGAGCCTCTGTGGAAGTAGGATCATGAATTGTCAGTTGTCGTTCCGCTTCAGGATAGACCATAGAAATTGGTTCAACTATCAAGGGCTCTATGGAAGCAGCCCGATTTTTCTTGGTCTTCCTCTTCTTCTTGGAGGGGGCAGTAGGAGAGGCTTCAGAGTGTTTCCTCTTCCTGGCTTCAGCCTCAGCAGTCCTTGTCTTCTTGAGCTCTGAAGCTGTTGACCGGCTTTTTGGCTTTGAGCCAGTCAGTCTAGTTGGGAAGACAATCGGAACTGCTTTTTGCCTTGGTGCATCAGGTTCAGCCGTAGCAGGCTTCTTCTTCTTCTTTGCGGCCATCCTAGGGTCGATGCCAGGACGCCCAAGTGCCTTGCGCTTCTTAGCCTCATTAGGCTTGCACACATCTGTCAGCCAGAGTCTTCATGCGCTCACGCGAACCCTGAGCTTCTGCACACTTCTTCACAAAGGCTTCCTTGAGCTCGTGCATCATTGTCTTGAAGTTCTTCACTTCTTGCACGCTGAGCTTGGCCATATGCTTCTTGAACTGAGCCTTTTCATAGTCAATCTTCTGCTTCAGTTCAACAATGCGCTGGGCAATAGCAAGTTCTGAAGCAATGGCGCCTTGGAAGGCGACACTGAGGCCAATGGGTAGCTGCAGATCTTCAAAGCTGATGTTTGGCGTGTCAAACCACTCGACAATGAAGTTGTGGATGATGGTGACATCAAAGAGAGGCAGATCATTGAAGATTTATGCTTCTTCTTTGCTCTTGATGAGTTGCTCAAGAGCGTCATCTGCAAGATCTTCATCACTTGACAAATCAATGTCGTCATTGCGTAGAATGGCAGCAGCTGTTAGCTCTTTGCCAGTGTGAGACAGAGGCATCTTGGCCTTCTGGGCTTGGAGACGCGTGATAAGTCTTCAGACTGCACACTGTCTTCAGGAGGTGCGGTTGCCAGTGGCTTCGCCCTTGAGACTTTTGGTGAAGGGGCAGGCTTTGAAGCTTTTGGCTTCTTCAACTACTTTGGCTTCGGCACTGTAGGCGCGTCATCAGACTCAGTGTCAGCTGCAGGCTCATTCACTGCAGTCCCTTGAACCAAGATGTAGGTGATGAGGCCTTCAAGGTTGGCGAAAGGACCGATGACATTGGGTTCTGCATGTCGTGTGCCATCTGCCCTTGGAGATGAGGGACCAGGGTTGAAGTCTAACCCAAAAGTCTTCTTGTTCTGCTTCACTGAGTTCTGAGCAAACTGGAAGTTGCGCTTGAACAGATTGTCGTCACGACACCATAGCAGTGACGACGAGTGTGCATCAGCAGGCTGTGGTCCACGGACCATGCATGGATAGAAGCCTTGAGCAATGGCTTCATCTCTGGACCTGGGTAGAAGATTCTTGAATAGGATGTCTCCCCACGGTCTCTTGATGGCGTTTTTCTCAGCATACTCCTGGGTCACAAATCTGTATTTGATACATTGTTCTGCCCAATATCTTCGAATCCATTGGATTCGGGTCTTGCGCTGACTGTAATCCTCTTCAGGATCTGTCTTGTACATTTCTGAGAGTTCATCTGGCAGATCTCTGGAGGTCTCACCACGACGCCTTCTGCCACCCTTCCTTGCTGCTTTCTCTGAAGCCATAAACTTTAACCTGAAAGGCTTCAAGACGTTCAAAGGCTTCAAAGGTTTTCGTTTGCTGGACCAACAGGAACTGGCTTCGGGAGAATTTATGTGATGCTGTAAGAATTCTGCAAATGAATGCAGACTATGAGAACCGAAGGATTCTCCCACGGACATGTACCTGTGACAGCATTAAGGTGCGAGGGAAGGGGAAGAGGTCATATGCATTCTCAGAAGATTTTGAAGACAAATCAGTTTAGAAGACATTGACCTCATCGTGCGAAGACATTCACTCACAGATAAGAAGTTGGTTCCAGATTTGTACGAATCCACAGATCAGTACAAGTGAGGAATCTAACTACTTTGTGAAGCACAAGTGAATATACTAGGCATGTTATGAGATGCAGTATGAGAGAGATCTAGCTTGTGTGAACAGAAACTGCTTGTGGTAGAAAGTGACAAATCCATAGGATCAATGGTGCTGTAAAAGAGGAAGTTTTATTTACCACACTAAGAACTGCTAGACGGAGTGTAAGATGAGGCCGAGCAGTTCGATCTTCCGTGCCCTAACTTGGCGACGGAGGACACCTACGGCGACGGCGGAGAGGACGATGTCCGCGGTCGGCGTGAAGACGGCGTCGGAGAGGTTGCGGCAGCGAAGCGCTTCGTCGCCGGCATCATCGTGGGCTAGCGGTGGCGCTAGGGTTCGTGCGAGGGTGGAAGAAGAGATAATGACCGCTGTGAGTGTGTATTTATAGGCATAGGGGCGGCACTGTGCTATTACACAGGTGCCCCTGGCGATTCGCATCTAAGGAACACGTGGCCATTATGCAGAATTTTGGGGTTTTTTCCACGTCCCACGCACGCCTGGATTGTCGGGTGGTCGTTCCTACTTCTCCGGATTTCATGTGGAGGAATGAGCATTGAAAACGGATTTAATGGTTGTCTCTACATCTTCTACTGACAAGGACGTAGAGAAGACATTCGACAGTTTCAATAGAATGCATATGACTTGGGGAGATAGAGTTTGAGATAGAAAGCATAGAGAGGTTAGGGTCCGATCACATTCACTTAGTTCAAAAGATTCAACACGAAGACATAGCTATAAGTGAATGCTGTAGAGGATAGAACACCAGTATATATATATATATATAATCAACATAGTGAAGATAATCATGAATATATGTTGAGATCGAAGCCAAACCAAATGTGAAGACATTGCAAGGTAACGCCATGAGTGAAACACTTCAAAAATAGAACGTTTGGTGGTGGCGTTACCCACCGTATAGGAAGTATTAGACCCAGACACGGCGCACAATTATCGTGGCGCTCCGAAGTCAAATTCCACATTAATGTATTCACACTTAGAATGTATGTCTTCATTGATTGAAGATATACTTTACTTCGTGTGTTGCACATCTAAGTCATCAATATGCATAAGGGTTAGGATGTGTGCCTGATCACAGGACATTTGAGGATTCCAGGATATTTAGCTCACACCGTAACTTGCAAAACCTCTTCTCATCCAAGGGCTTGGTGAAGATATCTGCCAATTGCTCTTCAGTGTTGACGTGTATGATATCAATGTCTTCCTCCACAACATGATCTCTGAGAAAGTGATGACGAATTTCAATGTGCTTTGTCTTCGAGTGGTGAACTGGGTTGTTGGCAATCTTGATGGCGCTTTCGTTGTCGCAGTAAAGTGGCACTTGCTTCAGATGAATGCCATAGTCCTTGAGTGTTTGCTTCATCCACAGAGGCTGAGCACAGCAAGATCCAGCAGCAATGTATTCAGATTCAGTAGTGGAGAGAGATACACAGTTCTGCTTCTTTGAAGACCAACATACAAGTGATCGTCCCAGAAAGTGACATGTGCCTGATGTAGACTTGCGATCAAATTTGTCACCAGCATAATCAGCATCCGAGAATCCAACCAGATCAAACTCTGAGCCCTTTGGATACCATAATCCTAGAGTTGGGGTGTGAGCCAAATATCGAAGAATTCGCTTCACAGCTAAGTGATGCGACTCCTTTTGTGCCGCTTGAAATCAAGCACACATGCAAACACTAAGCATAATATCTGGCCTAGATGCACATAGATAAAGTAAAGAACCAATCATGGAGTGGTATACCTTTTGATCGAACTCTTTACCATTGTCGTAAGGACCCAGATGATGTTTGGCTGGCATTGGTGTTGTGAAGCCTTTGCAGTCTTGCATACCGAACTTCTTCAGGCAATCTTTGAGATACTTCTCTTGAGATATGAAGATGCCATTGCATTGTTGTCGTATTTGAAGACCGAGGAAGAACTTCAGCTCCCCCATCATGGACATCTGATATTGCTCTTGCATCATATATCAAAACTCTTCACTGTACTTCTGATTGGTGCAGCCGAAGATAATGTCATCCACATATATTTGGCACACAAATAGTTCACCATCATATGTCTTCGTGAAAAGAGTGGGATCTAGGGAACCAGGTATGAAGCCTTTTCTCTTCAGGAAGTATTTGAGTGTGTCATACCAGGCCCGAGGGGCTTGTTTGAGGCCATACAGTGCCTTGTTGAGCTTGTATACCATGTCAGGATGTTTTGGATTTTCAAAGCTGTAGGATCGAAAGTATGTCTAGAGGGGTGGGTGATTAGACTACTTGACCAAATAAAAACTTAACCTTTTCCCAATTTTAGTTCTTGGTAGATTTTAGCTATTGTAGGACAAGTCAAGCAATCATCACACAATTCAAGCAAGCATGCAAAGAGTATATTGGCAGCGGAAAGTAAAGCATGCAACTTGCAATAATGTAAAGGGAAGGGTTTGGAGAATTCAAACACAATTGGAGACACGGATGTTTTTCCCGTGGTTCGGATAGGTGGTGCTATCCTACATACACGTTGATGGAGACTTCAACCCACGAAGGGTAACGGTTGCGCGAGTCCACGGAGGGCTCCACCCACGAAGGGTAATGGTTGCGCGAGTCCACGGAGGGCTCCACCCACGAAGGGTCCATGAAGAAGCAACCACCCACGAAGGGTCCACGAAGAAGCAACCTTGTCTATCCCACCATGGCCATCGCCCACGAAGGACTTGCCTCACTAGCGGTACATCTTCACGAAGTAGGCAATCTCCTTGCCCTTACAAACTCCTTGGTTCAACTCCACAATCTTGTCGGAGGCTCCCAAGTGACACCTAGCCAATCTAGGAGACACCACTCTCCAAGAAGTAACAAATGGTGTGTTGATGATGAACTCCTTGCTCTTGTGCTTCAAATGATAGTCTCCCCAACACTCAACTCTCTCTCATAGGATTTGGATTTTGTGGAAAGAAGATTTGAGTGGAAAGCAACTTGGGGAAGGCTAGAGATCAATATTCATATGGTAGGAATGGAATATCTTGGTCTCAACACATGAGTAGGTGGTTCTCTCTCAGAACATATGAGTTGGAATTGTGTATGTGTTCTGATGGCTCTCTCCATGAATGAAGAGCAGGTGGAGGGGTATATATAGCCTCCACACAAAATCCAACCGTTACACACAGTTTTCCAATCTCGGTGGGACCGAATCAACAACCTCGGTCGGACCGAAAAGGTAAACCTAGTGACCGTTAGAGATTTTCGGTGGGACTGACATGCAACTCGGTAGGACTGATATGGTTAGGGTTTGGGCATAACATAATCTCGGTGAGACCGATTACACAAACTCGGTGAGACCCAGTTTGGTAATAAGCTAACCAGAGAGTTGGTCAGGCAAACTCGGTGGGACCGATTTGCTCTTTCGATGAGACCGAAAAGTTACAAAAGGGAAACAGAGAGTTTACATTGCAATCTCGGTGGGACCGATTCGCTCTTTCGGTGAGACCGAAAAGTTACGAAAGGGAAACAGAGAGTTTGCAATCCCATCTCGGTGAGACCGAGATCCCTATCGGTAGAACCGAATTGCTAGGGTTTGGCAGTGGCTTATGACAAGTGAAACTCGGTGGCGCTGGATAGAAAGAATCGGTAGGACCGAGTTTGGCTTAGGGTTTAGGTCATATGTGGATATGGGAAAGTAGTTGAGGGTTTTGGAGCATATCACTAAGCACATGAAGCAAAAGGCTCATTAAGCAACACCTCATCCCTCCTTGATAGTATTGGCTTTTCCTAAAGACTCAATGTGATCTTGGATCACTAAAATATAAAATGAAGAGTCTTGAGCTTTTGAGCTTGAGCCAATCCTTTGTCCTTAGCATTTTGAGGGTTCCACTCTCACATCCATGCCATGCCAATCATTGAGCTTTCCTGAAATAGTCATCTTGGAATAGCATTAGCTCAATGAGCTATATGTTGTTATGAATTACCAAAACTACCTAGGGATAGTTGCACTTTCAATCTCCCCCTTTTTGGTAATTGATGACAACATATAGATCAAAGCTTCAACAAATGATAATAAGCATGAAATATATCGTTGCTTTGAGAAGTATGTGACAAGTAAGAGCTCCCCCTAAATTTGTGCATATTTAAAATTTGCTTTGGACTGCAAATGCACAAAGAGTTAGAGTCATGGGTTACTCTTCCATGTCACATACATCTTGGTGGAGCGCTTAAAATGATAAGAATGAAATACATGTACTCATCACCAAGAATAGTGAATGATCACATAAGATAGATAAGATGATAATATTAAGCAAACATTAAGTGTAGCTTATGATCAGACACATGATCATCAATGTCTCACGAGCAATGACATAGTATCTCACACAAAAGCAAACAAAGTTCAAAAAAAATACCAAATAAAACAAGAGAGAATAAAAGCAACACTCTCTCTCGAAGCCTATGATCTATACATTTTCTCCCCCTTTGGCAACAAGTTACCAAAAAGTTCCTAGAAAATGCATAGTGCTAAGTCGACACTCAGGCTTGATCTTCAGGTGGTGGTGGAGTCCAGAGCACTCCAAGGACGAAGCCTTCTGTAGACGTGGTCGGAGTCGAGGCTGAAGTGGACGCTGGAGCTGGTGGAACTGAGGCTGTAGCTGGTGTAGACGTGGTGGCTCTGGGGTCAGCAACTGGCACTACAGACGACCTCGGACCTCGTGGCACTCTGGCAAAGGCATCAGTTGTAGTCTTGCCTCTCCTCTCCTGCATGTCATCCTGGAGCTGCTCCACGGCAGTCTGAATCTTTGTCACTTTGACATCCAAGTCATAGAACTTTTGTTCCATGATCCTCTCTTCTTTCTCTGTCTCGTGGCAGCTTTAGGCAGATTGCTAGGGGTGCTCCTGCTGCCATCATCTGAGGAACTTGAGGGACTAGTGCCCTCACTCATCTGCACTTGCTGCTCTGACAAGTCATGGCTATCACTTTGGTCTGACATGATGCAAACTCTGACTGCTGACCCTGTGAATAGGTTATAGATGAGATAGAGTGGATGAGCATCACAAAATGCAGAGATTTTTGCAAAAGAATAATTCAAAAAACTTAGTTTTAGTTTCCCACTGAAAGCATCTCGGATCTACCGATTTCTAAACTCGGTGATACCGAAGCAGTTTTGGCACCTAAACTAGTGAACTCGATCAGACCGAGTCACAGTTTGGTGGCACCGAGACTGCTAGGGTTTTACAGAGTTCCAAAATTGGTCACACCGATAAGTAATTCTCGGTCAGACCGAGTCTCACTTGTGCAATGGCATAAGCCAAATCGGTGGGACCGAGTTTTTCAACTCGGTGGGTCCGAGATGGTTTCGGCGGAAACCTAACCCTAAAATTTTCGAATTAAACCTAATCTACGAGTTCATTGACTGGGTAGAAGTTTAACAAACGTGGCAAGAATCATGATGATCACAATGTGCTAAGAATCGGATTGGGGAATAGCACAAAGATCGAGTCCATACCCTAGTTCGGCGGAGACTCGCTACGGCGGCAACGGCGGGGTTGAATTTCTATTGACGGCGACGGAGACCAGCGACTGGAGGCGGCTGGTGGCGAGGAGACGATCCGGAGACCAAGTTGGCAGAGCAGGCTATCGCGCGGGCGAAGGGGTTTGGAGAAATTTCCAAATTTTTTCCCGTGACTATATATAGCCCGACCCTGTCGGTGTGACCGAGTGGGACAACTCGGTGGCACCGAGATGCAAAACTGTATACAGTTGTTGCAACTCGGTGTGACCGAATGGTTCAAATCGGTTGCACCGAGATCGAAAACCTAGATCAACTTAATGATCTCGGTAGGACCGAAAGTAGGGTATCGGTCAGACCGAGAATCATAAAGAGGTTTTGGAAGTTTAAGTCTATGACGAATCGGGGACTCCGAGCGCTCCTCACACAGAGTGGTTCGAATCTGACTTGATCAAATTTTGTGATGTAGCATGAATAGAGTTTGAGACGAGAAAAGCATAGATAGCTAGAGGAGGTTCTTAGGCATTCTTGTACATCCACTTGGCAAAAGGAAATAAAACCAAACAATCAAAACAACAAGTGGATGTCCTCGACTGAGTAAAATATGCAACCAGCATGCTCACACAATAAGATGGCAAATGAAATATGTGACAAGGCATGCACAACCAATTCTAGCATCTATCAAGCAATTTGCGATGACAAGGTCATCTATATATGAGTATATTGACTTAGGAGTCAAGTGAGAACACTTGATCATAGGTCATACTCATCGTTTAAGCTCAAGTGGGGTTACCACTTTTACATAAAGCATTGTTGTGTTCACATCTTTAGAGTTGCTTTAGCTCAAGTCTTAGAGTAAAGCTCCCCCTAGATGTGATATCCCCCCTTAGAGGGATGAACTAACCTCGGGTTTTGTCGATGATGACTTCATGTAGATGTTGAAGATGTGGATGCTCAATGTTGATGTAGATCACTTGGAGCTATCCATTTGAGTGAATTGCACTTTAGTCCCACAAGGAACAAACAAGGATATCCATAGACATAGAGTGATGCACACACAAGATGATGTCCATGAAAACTTTTAGGTTACCTTGTCCCTTGTCTTACCAACAAGAGGGTTTGTGACTCCTTGAACTAGTGCAAGATGTGGAAGTTGATTGCACTTGTTCTTGCCAAAATGATAAGAGTGAAGTATGTTGGCAGAGTCACCCTCAAGAACTCTCTAGTTCTTCTTCTTTTGGATCCACACCATCTTGATGGGAATCCTTGGAGTTGTAGTCGTACTTGATGAAGTGGAACTTGAAGTAGTCTTGGGAATCCACTTGACTAAGGTCTTAGGAGCTTCTTCAAATGCATCAATTTCCTCTTGAAGCTTGTCCTTGCCTTTTTGCTTGTAGTCTTGTGGTGGAAGATCATCTTGAGCTTGTGTCCCCTTGAAAGAAGTATCATACTTCTCTTGTTGAGGAACAAACTTTGTCTTGGGGTATTGATCTTCTTCCCACTCAACTCCATTGGCATTGAACTTTCGTTCAAAACCAACACCTTGATTCTTTCGGTGCATTCCTTGCTTGCGCACAATTTCCTCGAATTGCTTACTCCCGGCAAGGCTTTTGTACACTCCTTTCTCTATAATTCCCTTCAATAAGCTATTTTCTTGCTCAAGTGTAACTTGGCTAAGAGAATCATTAGTGGAATCAAGAGAACTACTAGAAGCAACAATATTGGATTTAGCATGATCATTGTTACTGCTAGAGGAAGAATCTTTCTTGTTCTTGTTACTAGATTTGACTTGAGGCATGTAAGTGGATAAGAGTAAACGGTTGGCAATGTAAGAAGAACTTTTCTTGCGGAGATCATCATTGATTGCTTTTAAGAACTCATGCTCTTGCTCAAGATTGAGCTTTTCAAAGCGTAATTTCTCATGAGCTCTTAAAAGTTCTCGATGATCTTCGAAGATAGTTTCATGAGCTAACTTAAGAGTGTTTAGTTCTTTAGTTAGAGCCTCAATCTTCTCCTTATCATTGTCATTCGTTTTATCTTGATTAGCATGATTAATTGACGTTTCATCATAGTATTCATCACTAGAGTTGTCAACAAGCAAATCATCACCTAACAAGTCATCTTCATCACTATTGAAATCAACATACTCGGGGTGTGTTACCTTAGGACCTTTGGCCATGAAGCATCTTCCAATTCCTTCATTTGGTGAGTCAAATATGTCGTAGGAGTTGGTTGACACAAGTGCTAGACCGGCAACACCTTCATCTTGAGTATCTTCGGAGTCGGAGTGATAGCATCTCTCGGAGTGGCTGTCGGAGTCGGAGCCGGATACCCATTCACCAACATGAGCTTGATGTCTTCATTTTGTGTAGCTCCTTGATGATTTTTCCTTCCTTTCCGAATCCTTGCTTCTCCATGAGTATCTTCGTTCATAACAATCATCTCTACTCCTTCTCACTCTTGGTGGTGATTCTTTGCTTCTTCTTTTTGGAGAATCTTCTCTTCTCTTGTAGGGAGCCGTACACTCATTGGAATAGTGTCCGGGTCTTCCACAACTGTAGCAGTTTCGATCTCAACTAGAAGATCTTTTGTCATTGTAGGACCTTGACTTGAAGCTTCTATCTTTGCTTCTACTCTTGTAGAACTTGTTGAAGTTCTTCACCATTAAGCTCAATTCTTCATTGAAGTTTTGTTTCTCACTTGATGATGTAGGGGCTTCACATGAGGCTTTGTAGGCACCACTTGATTTGTTGTGAAGTTCCTCTTTATCCTTAAGTGACATCTCATGAGCAACAATTCTTCCAATCACCTCCGTTGGCTTGAGATCTTTGTAATTGGGCATCATTTGGATCAATGTGCACATGGTATCATATTTTCCACACAAGGCTCTTAGAATCTTCTTGATGATGAATCTATCGGTCATCTCTTCACTTCCTAAGCCGGCAATCTCATTTGTGATGAGAGCAAGCCTAGAGTACATTTCAGCGACACCTTCACCATCCTTCATTTTGAACTTGTCAAGTTGACTTTGAAGCACATCCAACTTGGATTCCTTGACGGAGTCGGTACCTTCGTGCATATCAATCAAAGTGTCCCAAATTTCCTTTGCATTCTCAAGACGGCTGATTTTGTTGAATTCTTCGGGGCACAATCCGTTGAAGAGAATATCACAAGCTTGAGCATTGTATTGCAACATCTTCAACTCATCCGCGGTAGCTTCACGGTTTGGTTCTTTCCCATCAAAGAAGTCACCTTGCAAACCAACACACACAATAGCCCAAACGGCGGGGTTATGTCCAAAAATATGCATTTTCATTTTATGCTTCCAACTAGCAAAATTAGTACCATCAAATTAAGGACCTCTATGGTGATAATTTCCCTCGCTAGACGCCATACTCTCCTAGGTTGTGAAACCAAGGCTATGACCACCAAATGCTATGGAGATCAAAGCAAATGGAGACCAAAGCTCTGATACCACTTGTAGGATCGAAAGTATGTCTAGAGGGGGGGGGGTGATTAGACTACTTGACCAAATAAAAACTTAACCTTTTCCCAATTTTAGTTCTTGGCAGATTTTAGCTATTGTAGGACAAGTCAAGCAATCATCACACAATTCAAGCAAGCATGCAAAGAGTATATTGGCAGCGGAAAGTAAAGCATGCAACTTGCAAGAATGTAAAGGGAAGGGTTTGGAGAATTCAAACGCAATTGGAGACACGGATGTTTTTCCTGTGGTTCGGATAGGTGGTGCTATCCTACATCCACGTTGATGGAGACTTCAACCCACGAAGGGTAACGGTTGCGCGAGTCCACGGAGGGCTCCACCCACGAAGGGTAATGGTTGCGCGAGTCCATGGAGGGCTCCACCCACGAAGGGTCCACGAAGAAGCAACCACCCACGAAGGGTCCACGAAGAAGCAACCTTGTCTATCCCACCATGGCCATCGCCCACGAAGGACTTGCCTCACTGGCGGTAGATCTTCACGAAGTAGGTGATCTCCTTGCCCTTACAAACTTCTTGGTTCAACTCTACAATCTTGTCGGAGGCTCCCAAGTGACACCTAGCCAATCTAGGAGACACCACTCTCCAAGAAGTAACAAATGGTGTGTTGATGATGAACTCCTTGCTCTTGTGCTTCAAATGATAGTCTCCCCAAGACTCAACTCTCTCTCATAGGATTTGGATTTTGTGGAAAGAAGATTTGAGTGGAAATCAACTTGGGGAAGGCTAGAGATCAAGATTCATATGGTAGGAATGGAATATCTTGGTCTCAACACATGAGTAGGTGGTTCTCTCTCAGAACATATGAGTTGGAATTGTGTATGTGTTCTGATGGCTCTCTCCACGAATGAAGAGGAGGTGGAGGGGTATATATAGCCTCCACACAAAATCCAACCATTACACACAGTTTTGCAATCTCGGTGGGACCGAATCAACAACCTCGGTCGGACCGAAAAGGTAAACCTAGTGACCGTTAGAGATTTTCGGTGGGACTGACATGCAACTCGGTAGGACCGATATGGTTAGGGTTTGGGCATAACGTAATCTCGGTGAGACCGATTACACAAACTCGGTGAGACCGAGTTTGGTAATAAGCTAACCAGAGAGTTGGTCAGGCAAACTCGGTGGGACCGATTTGCTCTTTCGGTGAGACTGAAAAGTTACAAAAGGGAAACAGAGAGTTTACATTGCAATCTCGGTGGGACCAATTCACTCTTTCGGTGAGACTGAAAAGTTTCGAAAGGGAAACAGAGAGTTTGCAATCCCATCTCGGTGAGACCGAGATCCCTATCGGTAGAACCGAATTGCTAGGGTTTGGCAGTGGCTTATGACAAGTGAAACTCGGTGGCGCTGGATAGAAAGAATCGGTAGGACCGAGTTTGGCTTAGGGTTTAGGTCATATGTGGATATGGGAAAGTAGTTGAGGGTTTTGGAGCATATCACTAAGCACATGAAGCAAAAGGCTCATTAAGCAACACCTCATCCCTCCTTGATAGTATTGGCTTTTCCTAAAGACTCAATGTGATCTTGGATCACTAAAATATAAAATGAAGAGTCTTGAGCTTTTGAGCTTGAGCCAATCCTTTGTCCTTAGCATTTTGAGGGTTCCACTTTCACATCCATGCCATGCCAATCATTGAGCTTTCCTGAAATAGTAATCTTGGAATAGCATTAGCTCAATGAGCTATATGTTGTTATGAATTACCAAAACCACCTAGGGATAGTTCCACTTTCAAAAGCCAGGCGGTTGTGCAATATACACTTCTTCTTCAATCTTGCCATTGAGAAAGGCACTCTTCACATCCATTTGATATAGAAGTATGTTATGATGATTTTCATAGGCCAGCAGTATGCGTATGGCTTCAAGTCTAGCCACAGGAGCAAATGTTTCATCGAAGTCAATGCCTTCCACTTGAGTATATCCTTGAGCAATGAGACGAGCTTTGTTTCTGACAACTTGACCATGCTCATCTTGCTTGTTGCGGTATATCCATTTGGTGCCTATTATATTGTGCTTCCGTGGATTAGGACGCTTAACCTGTTCCCATACATTATTCAGCTCAAACTGTTGAAGCTCTTCTTGCATAGCTTGAATCCATTCAGGTTCCATGAAGGCTTCTTCAACTTTCTTGGGTTCTGCTATTGAGACGAATGCGAAGTGCCCACAGAAATTTGCTAGCTGAGTTGCCCTTGAACGAGTGAGTGGACCAGGTGCATTGATGCTATCAATTATTCTTTCAATCTGCACTTTATTGGCAACGCGAGGATGTACAGGGCGAAGACTTTGCTCTTGCTGTTCATTGTCGTTGTTGGAAGGAATGTCTTCAAGCTGAGCATTGTCTTCATGTTGATCAGGTGCTGAAATGACAAGTTCTTCTTCAGGATGAGCTTTAGAAGGTATAATTTCTCCAGTTCCCATTAGCTTGATTGATTCACTGGATGGAACTTCATCTAGCACATTTGGCAGCTGCTCTCTTTGTGAACTGTTGGTCTCATCGAACCGCACATCCACTGTTTCAACCACTTTGTAATGAAAGAGATTCAAGACTCTGTAGGAGTGCGAATCCTTTTGATATCCAAGCATAAAACCCTCATGTGCTTTTGGTGCAAATTTTGAGGTGTGATGTGGGTCCTTGATCCAGCACCTTGCGCCAAATACTCTGAAGTAACTGACATTTGGCTTCTTGCCAGTAAGGAGCTCATAAGATGTCTTGTTCAGTAGCTTGTGAAGATAAACACGATTGATTGTATGGCATGCAGTATCAATGGCTTCGGGCCAGAATTTTCTTGGGGTCTTGTATTCATCTAGCATCGTTCTGGCCATCTCAATTAGTGTTCTGTTCTTGCGTTCGACGACGCCATTCTGCTATGGCGTGTACGGGGCTGAGAATTCATGTGTGATGCCCAAGGTATCAAGATATGTATCAAGGCCAGTGTACTTGAATTCAGTGCCATTGTCACTTCTGATGTGCTTTATCTTGGCGCCAAAATTGTTCATAACTCGATTGGTGAAGCGTCTGAAGACATCCTGCACTTCAGTCTTGTAAAGGATTATGTGCACCCAAGTATATCTAGAATAATCATCAACAATAACGAAGCCATAGAGGCAAGCAGTAGTAGTTAGAGTTGAGTAATGAGTGGGACCGAAAAGATCCATGTGAAGCAGTTCGAAGGGTCGAGTAGTGGTCATGATTGTCTTAGAGGGATGTTTGGCCCTCGTCATCTTCCCTGCTTCACAGGCACCGCATAAGTGGTCTTTCTTGAACTTGACGCCCTCGATGCCTATGACATGCTTCTTCTTCGCAGGGGTGTGGAGGTTCCTCATGCCAGCATGTCCAAGCCTCCGATTCCAGAGTCAGCATTCTGAAGCCTTTGCTAGAAGACATACTGTAAGTTGTGGCCCTGCTGAGAAATGTACCACGTACAAATCATATTTTCAATACCCTTCAAACACTAGAGACTTGTCAGATTCCATTAGTACAAGGCAACGAGATTTTCGAAACATTACGATCATGTTCAAATCGCAAAGCATTGAGACAGACATTAAGTTGAAGCCAAGGGATTCAACAAGCATGACTTTATCCATGTGTTGATCCCTTGATATTGCAACTCTACCTAGACCCAATACCTTACTTTTACCAGTGTCAGCAAATGTGATGTGGCTCTTGTCGGATGGACGTAAGGTTGAGTCCATAAGAAGACTTCTTTTGCCAGTCATGTGATTTGTACACCCACTGTCAATAATCCATTCTGAAGACGCTAGTGTCATACCCTACAGTGCAGTTAGGGGGATAGGCTTCACCAAGGGCATTGTGAAGCAAAAACATTTGACGAACCAGTGGGTTATGAAAGCTTAGATCCAGGTTAGGACTAATAGGGAGAGTGGCAAGCGATTCAGGTACGAAGTACATAGTAAGACCATTTGGGCATTTGATCTTGCGCCCTACAAGATGTTTAAGGTCCCCAGCAATAGCGTCAGACGATTTTGGTTTTCTGCTGGAGACCTTTCCCTGCAAAAGAGAGTTAAGCTTTCTTAGCCACCCACATCTTCACGGGTGGCTTAGAAGCAATAAGTCTAAGTGCAGCATCTGAGAATTTTGGCTTTGAAGCCGTAGCAAATAGTCTTGCAGGCTGACAATAGTACTCATAAGAATAAGCAGAATCGTTCTTGGTCTTATGAACATGGCGGTTTGATGAACCGCTCTCATATTCATATGCCTGAGTATGGTTTCCCTGCAAAACATTTGCGTTAGTGCGACTCAGGTGAGTCCTCTGTTTGTATGAAGCCTTTGGACCGTATGAAGCCTTTGGTCTGAGGTTTGTCTTCTTCACGTGAGGTGTCATGAAGACATTCACAGGAAGATTTTCCAGACACCTTTTCGGAACCCAGATCTTCTTCATAGGCGGTCCATTCCTGCAGTTAGTACCAATGTACCTGGCAAACACTTCACCATTCTGATTCTTAAACAGTATATAGTTTGCATCAAAGGATTCATCAATGATAATGGGGTTAGCACAAGTGAAGCCAGTTAGATTGGATGGATCTGCTGAAGGTTCCTTTGCAGCAACCCACATGGTTTTGGGGTACTGCTCAGGTTTCCAGTAAGAGCCATCTGCATTCATTTTCCTTATGAACCCAACACCCTCTTTCCTAGGGTTTCGGTTCAGAATCTGCTTTTTGAGGACATCACATAGTGTCTGATGCCCTTGAAGACTTTTGTACATCCCTGTTTCAAGCAATGTCTTCAACCTAGCATTCTCATCAGCAATAGCGGTGGTATCCTCAGCAGAGGGGTTAGTTACCACATCAACAGTTGAAGATATTGCAAGAGCAGTAGCAGCAGAACATTCAGCAACAGAAGTAGCATTATCACGCTCAATGCATTTAAGACATGGTGGTTCAAATCCTTCCTGAGCGGGACTGATCTGTTTGGCGCGAAGTGACTCGTTTTCCGTTTGAAGATCTTCATGAACCGCTCTCAATTTCTCAAGATCCTGCTTTCTTTGAAGATAATCATAGGAAAGCTTTTCATGAGTTGTTGAGAGAGTTTCATGATGACTTTCAAGTTCCTGATACTTAACGTGAAGATTTTTTATGTCTTCAATTAAGGATTCAGATCGAGTCATTTCAGCACCTAACAGATCATCGCTTCTGTCTAACAGTTTTTGAATATGTTCCATAGCTTTCTGTTGTTCAGTTGCAATTTTAGCAAGTGTTTTGTAGCTAGGTTTTGAACCACAATCAGAGTCATCGTCACTAGATGTTTGATAGTGAGTAGTGCGTGTGTTTACCTTGGCACCGCGTGCCATGAAGCAGTAGGTAGAAGCGGAGTAGTCCTTGTCATTTGCATCGGTGTCGGTGATGAAGTCATTGTCTTCAGTGTTGAAGATGGACTTGGCAACGTATGCTGTAGCCAGACTTGCGACGCCTGAGTCGGATTCCTCCTCAGACTCCACCTCCGCCTCCTCAGAAGCAGACTCCTCCTCTGAATCCATTTCCTTGCCAACAAACGCACGTGCCTTGCCAGATGAGCTCTTCTTGTGTGATGAAGACTTTGAGGAAGACTTGGAAGAAGACTTTGAGTATTTCTTCTTCTTCTTCTTCTTGTCGTCAGAGTCATATTCCTTGCTCTTCTTTTCTTTTTGTTCTCATTGTCCCACTGTGGACACTCAGAGATGAAGTGGCCAAGTTTCTTGCACTTGTGACATGTTTTCTTCTTGTAGTCATGAGCAGGAGCTTCATCATTCCTTGAACTTGATCGGGAAGACTTTCTGAAGCCTTTCTTCTTGGTGAATTTTTGGAACTTCTTGACAAGCATAGCAAGTTCCCTTCCAATGTCTTCAGGATCATCAGAACTGCTGTCAGATTCTTCTTCAGATGAGGAGACAGCTTTTGCCTTCAAGGCACGAGTTCGCCCATAGTTTGGACCGTAGATATCTCTTTTCTCCGAAAGCTGAAACTCATGTGTGTTGAGCCTCTCAAGTATGTCAGATGGATCGAGTGTCTTGAAATCAGGACGTTCTTGAATCATCAGGGCCAGGATGTCAAACGAACTATCAAGTGATCTCAGCAGCGTCTTGACGACTTCGTGTTTGGTAATCTCAGTGGCGCCGAGGGCTTGAAGCTCATTTGTGATGTCAGTGAGTCGGTCAAATGTGTGTTGGACATTCTCATTGTCATTTCGCTTGAAGCGGTTGAAGAGGTTGCGAAGGACACTGATTCTCTGATCTCTCTGGGTTGAGATGCCTTCATTGACCTTGGAGAGCCAGTCCCAGACCAGCTTGGATGTCTTCAAAGCAATCACACGGCCATACTGTCCTTTGGTCAGATGACCACAGATGATATTCTTGGCAGTAGAGTCCAGTTGAACGAATTTCTTGACATCAGCAGCAGTGACACCTTCTCCAGCCTTGGGAACGCCATTCTCGACGACATACCATAGGTCGACGTCAATGGCTTCAAGATGCATGCGCATCTTATTCTTCCAGTAGGGATATTCAGTTCCATCGAAGACGGGGCACGCAGCGGAGACTTTAATTATCCCTGCAGTCGACATAGCTAAAACTCCAGGTGGTTAAACCGAATCACACAGAACAAGGGAGCACCTTGCTCTGATACCAATTGAAAGTGCGTTATATCGACTAGAGGGGGGTGAATAGGCGATTTTTATGAAAGTCTTCAGAACATGGGAGTTTTGAAGACAAACGATAAAATTAAACCTATTACCATGCAGCGGAAGGTAGACTACACTAGGCAAACCATAGTCAAGTATTCAATGAAGTGAAAGCACAAAGACTAATAGCAGCTAGGTAGTAAGGATCAGGTAGGAAGATATTGTGAAGCCAAACAGAACACGCAGTCACTCAGTGAAGACAAATGATAGAGCAAACATACAATGACTTCACAAGGAGTAACAGTAAGTAAAGTGAAGTGAAGATGAAACCAGTGACTCGTTGAAGACAATGATTTGTTGGACCAGTTCCAGTTGCTGTGACAACTGTACGTCTGGTTGGAGCGGCTAGGTATTTAAACCTTAGGACACACAGTCCCGGACACCCAGTCCTGAACACGCAGCTCAGGACACCCAGTCCTCACCGTATTCTCCTTGAGCTAAGGTCACATAGACCTCGCCCAATCACTCTGGTAAGTCTTCAAGGTAGACTCCCAAACCTTCACAGACTTCGTTCACCGGCAATCCACAATGTCTCTTGGATGCTCAGAACGCGACGCCTAACCGGCTGGAGGATGCACAGTCCTCAAGTGTAATAAGTCTTCAGATCACACAGACAAGAAGACTTAAGTGATGCCCAATTCTCTCTGGCTCTGGTGGTTAGGGCTTTATCCTCGCAAGGAATTCTCTCTCAAAGGCTTCGAGGTGGGTTGCTCTCAAACGACAAAAGCCGTACTTTCAATCTGAGCAGCCAACCATTTATGGTTGTAGGGGGTGGGCTATTTATAGCCACTTGGCAACCCGACCTGATTTGTCCGAAATGACCCTGGGTCACTAAGGAACTGACACGTGTTCCAACGGTCAGATTTCAAACTCACACGACAACTTTACTTGGGCTACAAGCAAAGCTGACTTGTCCGACTCTGGACAAGATTCGCTCTCATAGTCTTCACTCGAAGACATAGGTTTTTGGTTTAGGCATCACTTCAGTCATTCTGACTGGTTCTCTTGGACCCCACTTAACAGTACGGTGGTTCCTATGACTCAACACAAAAGAAAAAGAACTACGAAAGATCTAAGTCTTCGAGCTCCATAGGCTTCATATAGTGTCTTCTCTTGTCATAGTCTTCAATGTGAATATCTTCATATACCACCTTTGACTTCAATGTCTTCATACATTTTTAGGGGTCATCTCTGGTAGTAAAACCGAATCAATGAGGGACTTCTACCTGCGTTATCCTGCAATTCTCACAAACACATTAGTCCCTCAACTAGGTTTGTCGTCAATACTCCAAAACCAACTAGGGGTGGCACTAGATGCACTTACACATTTCCTCTTTCTTGAGTCATAGGAAACACCGTACTGTTAAAGGGGGTCGAGGAAATACTAAGGAAAATTTTCCATGTGATGCTCAACTCAAAATCCTACACCTACCAATCCCTTCGAGTGAAGCCATTGGAAATCTCATACAGTTCAGTCAATTTCTTCAGTGACAGAGATGAAGTTCTTCTGGTCTCTGAGGAATTTGTCCTGACTGAGGAGTTAGGAATTCGCCAATGCGGATTGCCTACACAGTGAGGAACATGATAGTCGTGAGGATTTTGCTACTCAAAATTTCAACCGTTGCTGTGCTATGCGCCAGCTATCCCAAAATATCTATCCACCTAACGGTCATATCATTGAAGGGCATTTATGTCTTATCATGTCGGGCTGCTCCCTAGGCTATAAATAGCCGCCCCCTACAACCACTAGTTGGTTGGCTGCTCCGAGAGAAACTGACACTTGTCATTTGAGAGCAACCCATCCTCTGAGGACTTTGAGCGAAAATCATCAAGTGAGGAAAAACCCAAAACCCAAACACCTACAAACCCCAAGTGATTGAGCATCACTGAAGAGATTGATCCTGCATGGATCCGACGCTTGTTACTTTTGAAGACTGTGCTTCTTCCAGATGGTTAGGCGTCATGGTCTAGAGCATCCAAGAGGAATTGTGGATCGCCGAGTGACCGAGTTTGTGAAGGTTTGGAAGTCGCCTGAAGACTTACCATGAGTGATTGGACGAAGTCTGTGTGACCTTAGTTTAAGGAGAATACGGTGAGGACTAGGTGTCCTAAGCTGCGTGTTCAGGACTGGGTGTCCGGGACTGTGTGTCCTCGAATTTAAATACTCAGCCGCTCCAACCAGACGTACAACTGAGACAGCAGTTGGAACTGGTCTACCAAATCATTGTCTTCACCAAGCTTACTGGTTCTATTTCCTCAACTCTTCCATTTCCTCATAACTGTGTTGTGTGCTTGTTCATATCTGTGTTTGAAGACTTTGACTGAAGACTTTCTCAATTTCCTCAGTTCAATTTCTTCAGTCTGTTTGTCTTCATTCTGTGTTATCCTGTGCTTACACTTATGTACTCTGTGCCTGTCTTCATTTCATCATGATGACTATGTTTGTATTCTGTTATGTTTACTTTTGAGTACTCATTCCGCTGCTAGTAGTTCTTCACTAAGGAATTCCCTCACCGGCAAATTCCTTAGTGAAGAATTTCATAAAAATCGCCTATTCACCCCCCCTCTAGTCGATATAACGCACTTTCAATTGGTATCAGAGCAAGGTACTCCCTTATTCTATGTGATTTTGGTTTAACCGCCTAGAGTTTTAGTTATGTCTACCGCAGGTATGATCAAGGTCTCTGCTGGGTGTCCTACCTTCGATGGGACGGACTACCCCTACTGGAAGAATAAGATGCGAATGCATCTTGAGGCAATTGATAACGATCTCTAGTATGTTGTGGAAAATGGTGTTCCCTCAGTCACACCTTCTCTGAATGCTTTTGATGTGAAGAGATTCAAGCAACTCGACTCTCAAGCGAAGAATATCATATGTGGCCATCTGAGCAAAGGACAGTATGGCAGAGTGAGTGCTTTGGAGACAGCAAAGCTTATCTGGGACAGGTTGTCCAAAGTGAATGAAGGAGTCTCAACTCAGCGTGACTCTTGAGTTGATGTTCTTCGCAATCTCTTCAACCACTTCAAAAGACTCGACAATGAAAATGTTCAACAAACCTTCGATCGCCTCACTGACATCTCAAATGAGCTTCAAGCACTTGGTGCCACTAACATCACCGACCATGAGGTGGTGAAGAAATTGTTGAGATCGCTTGATCCCTCATTTAACACTCTGGCATTGATGATACAAGAACGTGCTGATTACAAGTCACTTGATCCCGCTGATATTCTCGAAAGGCTAAATACTCATGAGTTCCAACTTTCTGAAAAGAGAGATCTCTATGGTACTAGCTATGGCAGATCACGTGCACTGAAGGCCAAGGCAGTATCTGAATCCGAAGATGAAGACTCTAGTAGCAGCCTTGGTGATCCTGTAGAACTAACCCATGATCTAGCACTGCTCGTGAAGAAGTTCCAAAAGTTCTCAAGACGTGGTCACCTTGGAAGATCCTCAAGGAGCAATGATTCCTCATCCAGTGACTACAAGAAGAGGCTCTGTCACAAATGCAAGAAACCTAGACATTTCATTCAAGAGTGTCCTCAGTGGGAAAAGAAATCAAAGAAGAAGAAATACAAGGATTACAGTTCTGATGATGCGAAGAAAAAGAAGAAATCCACAAAATCTTCATCATCAAAATCCTCAAGGTCTTCATATCACAAGAAGAGCAACTCCAAGAAGGCTAGGGCATTCATTGGCAAGGAAATGGACTATGAGGCTGAATCTGAAGAGAATGAGGAAGAGGAGACATCTGAGGAGTCCGAATCCGGAGTGGTGAGCCTAGCTCTCGCTACTGCATTCGTCAGCAAGTCTATCTTCAACACCGAAGAAAATAACCTCACCAACAAAGCTGATGAAGGGGATGATGACTACGCTCCCACCTATTGCTTCATGGCAAAGGGTGCCAAGGTACTCAAATATACCTCCTCTGAATCTAGTGATGATGAATCTGATGAAAACCTTAAGCCCAGCTATTCTAAACTTGCTAAGATTGCTATAAAACAACAAAGGGCTTTAGAAAAGGTTCAAAACATGCTAGACAAAAGTGATGATATGTTGGGTGAAGAAATGGATCGCACTGAAACTTTGACTAAAAATCTTCAGAGACTTTAGTCCAAGCTTGACAATCTTCAAAGTCATCATAACACTCTCTTATCGGATCATGAGAAGCTTTCTTATGAATTTCTTCAAAGAAAGCAAGACCTTGAGAAGTTAAGAGTGAGTTATGAAGATCTTCAGAAGGAGCGCGATTCATTACTTGCTCAACAAATCAGCGCTTCTCAGGAAGAATTTGTTCCTCCATGTTTGAAATGCATTGAACGTGAATCTGTTAATTCTTCACCAGAATGTTCAAATGCTGCTAATGTTTCAAATTCTTCACATGCCTCTGCTATCACTAATTCCTCATCTGAGGACATTGCTAGTATCACTGACGATGCAGGGCTGAAGGAATTGTACACGACAGGCATGTACAAAAGCCTCAAAGGGCATCAGGCTCTTTGTGATGTGCTTAAAAAGCAGATCCTCAACAGGAACCCTAGGAAAGAGGGTATTGCCTTTGAGAGGAAAGTCAACGCTGATGGTACATATTGGAAGCCTGAGCAGTACCCCAAAACTACATGGTTTGCTGCAAAGGGACCTCCAGTTGATCCATCTAACCTATCTGGATATGCATGTGAATCTCCTCATTCTGATGATGTGTCATTCGACTCCAACTACAAACTGTTCAAAAATCAGAATGGTGAAGTATTTGCTAGATATGTTGGCACTAACTGCAGGAACGGCCCCCCTATGAAGAAAATCTGGGTTCCCAAAAGATGCCTTGAAAATCTTCAGGTGAATGTCATCATGACGCCACCTGTGAAGAATAGGAACCCCAGATCAAATTCTTCATATGGACAAAATTCTTCATATGGATCAAAGTCCTCATATGAACATCATCGTGCTAACCCGTCTGATTCACAGGGAAGATCTAAGGATTATGGATATGTGCATTATTCTTCAAATCACTATGTCCATAAGTCCTCGAAGAATTTCTCTGCTTACTCTTATGCTTATTCTAACCTCTTATGTGAAACGAAATGGACTGACTTCTATGCCACCTTTCTCTTATGGAGCTCGCAGAATGATGAACTCTTTGCCACCCCTTCAGATGTGGGTGGTGAAGAAAAAGAACTAATCTCTTATGTAGGATCAGGTCTCCAGACGAACTTAAATGCCTGATGAAATTGCTGGAGACCTGAATATGCTTGAAAGGACGCAAGCTATTCATGAAGAAATGAATTTTCATTTCTCATGTCCTCCTACTGCTTTATCTGTTCTATTGTCTAATGAAATGGATACAAAATCTTCACAAATTCTTCAAGAACACTGCCTATGAACTCCTCACTGATAAGAAACCCAGTGTAAGTTATTTCAAAGTCTTCGATGCTAAATGTTGGATTAGAGATCCTCATGACAACTCAAAATTTGCACCGAAAGCACATGAAGGTTTTATGCTTGGTTATGGAAAGGACTCGCACACCTACAGAGTCTTCAACAACGTTCTTCACAAGGTTGTTGAAATTGTAGATGTGCGGTTCGATGAAACTAATGGCTCGCAAAGAGAGCACCTACCTACTGTGATAGATGAACCAGCACCTAAGGAAACTATCAAGTTCAAGGCTACTGAGGATGTCATTCCCACTGAAGAATCTGCTGAATAATTCATTCCAGAACATGAAGAACGTCGAGCTAATGCACCTGAAGAAAATGCTGAAGAAAATGGTGCTGAAGAAAACGCTGATCAAATTCTTCAACGGCAACCAGCTCATCCTCGCATTGCAAAAGAAGTGCAAGTTGAAAACATCATCAATGACATCAAAGCGCCAGGTCCTCTCACACGCTCAAAAGCTTCACATTTGTCTAACTTTTGTGGGCACTATGCTTTTGTCTCTATTACAGAGCCCACTAAGGTAGATGAAGCATTTCTGGAGCCTGAGTGGAGTCAGGCCATGCAAGAAGAATTACATCAGTTCGAGCTCAACAATGTCTGGGAACTGGTCAAACGTACAGATCCTCGCAAGCACAATATCATCGGCACAAAGTGGATCTACCGCAACAAGCAAGATGAAAATGGCCTTGTGGTGAGGAATAAGGCACGGCTTGTAGCTCAAGGCTACACACAGGTTGAAGGAATTGATTTCGATGAAACTTTTGCACCTCTTGCTAGGCTTGAGGCTATTCACATATTACTTGCTTATGCTAACCATCATAATATCACTTTATATCAAATGGATGTGAAAAGTGCATTCCTCAATGGTAAGCTTGAGGAAGAAGTATATGTTGCTCAACCCCCAGGTTTTGAAGATGCAAAGAATCCTGACAAAGTCTTCAGACTCAACAAGGCCCTCTATGGCCTCAAGCAAGCCCCACGGGCGTGGTATGATACTTTGAAGGAATTCCTCATGACGAAAGGCTTCAAACCCGGTTCACTCGACCCTACTCTTTTCATTAAATCTTATGATGGTGAATTGTTTGTGTGCCAAATATATGTTGATGATATTATCTTTGGCTGTACTGACCAACGTTATAGTGATGAATATTGCCTATATGATGAGTGAAGAATACAAAATGTCTATGATGGGAGAGTTGAAATTCTTCTTAGGTCTTCAAATTCGTCAACAACGCAATGGCATATTCATATCTCAGGAGAAATACCTCAAGGATGTACTGAGGAAATTCGGCATGCAAGATTGCAAAGGCATTAAAATTCCTATGCCCACAAATGGCCATCTGTGCACTGATGAAAATGGTATTGACTTTGATCATAAGGTATACCGCTCCATGATTGGTTCTTTATTGTACTTATGTGCATCTAGGCCAGATATAATGCTTAGTGTTTGCATGTGTGCCCGATTTCAAGCTACACCGAAGGAATCACACCATAAGGCTGTGAAGCATATTCTTCGATATCTAGCTCACACACCAACACTTGGATTATGGTACCCCAAGGGCTCGGCTTTTGATCTCATTGGATATTCTGACTCTGACTATGCTGGTGATCGTGCGGACCGCAAGTCAACATCTGGTACATGTCATTTCCTCGGACGATCTTTGGTCTGTTGGTCCTCGAAGAAACAGAATTGCGTATCACTATCTACTGCTGAAGCTGAGTACATTGCCGCTGGTTCTTGTTATGCTCAACTGCTATGGATGAAGCAAACTCTCAAGGACTACGGCATCAACATGAAGAATGTGCCTCTCTTCTGTGACAATGAGAGTGCCATCAAGATTGCTCACAACCCAGTTCAGCACTCGAAGACAAAGCACATTCAGATTCGTCATCATTTTCTTCGTGATCATGTGTTGAAGGGCGACATTTCTATTGAGCATGTGAAGACTGAAGAATAGCTAGCCGATATCTTCACAAAGCCCTTGGATGAGAAGAGATTTAGCAAGTTGTGGTGTGAGCTAAATATCCTAGAATCTTCGAATGTTCTTTGAAAAGGACACTCATCCTAACACTTATGCAAAATTGATGACTTAGATGTGCAACACATGAAGAAACGTTTTTCTTCAATTCAATGAAGAACAACACTCTTAGTGTGAAGAAATTAACAAATAATTTGATTCTCAGAACCCGACGATAATTGTACGCGGTGTCTGTAATCATCATTCTTATACGGTGGGTCACGCCACCACCAAAAGTTGAAAATCCTCAATTATTCATATTCTTCAACTTTGCATTGTCTTCACTGCTTCCGTCGTTTTTCTTCATTGACTATATATATATATATATAAGTTTATGTCCTCTACAACATTCACTTATTGCTAATTCTTCAAGTTGGTTTTTCTGCTAAGTGAATGTGATCGGACCCTTCCCCCTCTATGCTATACTCAACCCAATATATTCACAAATTCTTCATGTGCGTTCTATTTGAAACTCGTTCAAAATCTTCACTGTGTCCTTGTCAGTTGAAGAAATTGCGAACGGAACTTTAAAACCTATCTTATCAAAATTTTCGGCTTTGCCGCTCAAACCGTTCCGCATCCCTACTAATCCACTCACCCACGATCGCACACGATCTCCACCTCTCAGTACGTGGGTGACACATGTCAAGCGAATGAGAAGGGTCAAGGGCACGTTCGTCCAATTTCTTCGGGCGAGCAGTTTTTCACCGTGGCTATAAATACCCATCCGCCCCTTCCTCACTTCTTTTACTCTGCTCGACCTCTCTCTCCAGCTCGAGCTTCTCAAACCCTAGCGCCGCTGCTACTTCATCGCCGCCGGTGAGGAAGAGCTTCACTGCCTCGACCTCGTCGCCGACGTACTCGCGCCGACCACGGAAATCTTCACTCCGCCGCCGCTGTAGCCGTCTTCCTCCGCCAAGTTAGGACGTGGAAGATCTGCACAGACGAACCTCACATCTCCTCACTCCAGTTCATCGTGTTCTTCGTCCAGGGCAATTAAAAGTTACTTTTACTGCCCTCGTTGATTCAAATGATTATCTTCAAAATCTTCAAAGGTGTTTTTCTTCATAGTTTCACACACTAAACACCTCACAAGTCATCTGTTCTTGATTCGTTTCTCTAAGCATTATTTTTCTTCAAGATTCCTCAATTGTGTGGATCTTCGATCTATACAACTCTGGAACCTAAGACAAAGAATGCTTAGTGAAATTCTTCAAGACTCATCTGGTCAAATTCCTCAAACTTGTTCTTTTGAAAAACCCTCTGAGAACGCATATGACCTCTCTAAATTCCTCGCAACTATACTCTGTTCACAGGTACACATGTCAGCTGCTGAATCACTAGGTTCTCATCAACTTAACTCATTTGCAGCGTTCTTCGAAGAAAAGTTGCATACTTCTTCAGAGAATTCAATTGTTCAAATTCCTCAACTAAAGAAAATGGCTGACGGTAAGAAGCTACAGAAGGGAGGAAAGAGGCCTGAGGTAAATACAGCATTTGAGATCCCTGATGAAATATATGCTGGGTACTGCACACCTACTGAGGAAACCAAGAATGAGCGCAAAGTGCGCATTCAAAAGATAGAGATGAGATGGGCAAGAGAATGGAGGGAGTACAGATATGTCACTCCTAAGTATATGAAGAAATTCACACTCAATCCTCCATGCCCACGAGCTCCATTGGCACCTGGCCAAATCGCTGATCCCACCAGCCTCAAGCGCGGTGAGGACTATCCTGATGAATGGGCCAAGCGCCAAGCCAAGTTGGCTAAGCAAGCCAAAGAAGCAGTGAGGAAATTCAATGAAGACTCTGCTGCTGCCGCTGCCTCTGCTGAGGCCTTTGCTATCAATCCAAAGAAGGCTATGTCAAAGAAGCCTGCGCGCAAGCCAAGTGCTTCACCAACAATGCCCTCACGGCCAGAATCCTCAAAGCCCTCACGGCCAATTCCTCATGCTGCTCTTGTTCCTCCAAAGTCCTCAGCTCCTCCGCCTAAGCCCTCAGCTGTTCCGACTAAATCCTCAGCACCTGTGCATCTCGCCTTGTGCCAAAGGACTGCAGGCATCTCCATTGCCTCAGGTGTCTCAGCTAGTTCCTCAGCTGCACCAAGTTCCTTAGCTAGCCCCTCACTGCTGAAGACAAAGGCCACTGCTGGACGAGGTCCTCGCCCAAGTCCTCAAAAGAAACAAGTCACTTTCCAAGTACCATCTGAAGAAGACGAAGCTAATGATGATGAACTTGCAGAAATCATTAGAGACAGGCAAGTTAGGGCCGCTAGAGCCAAAGGATCAGAGGTGCCACTGCTTTTGGATCCCAAGTTGATCCTCGACTACATTGATGTTTGGCACAAGGACCCCAACACGCCCATGCCTGACTTCAAGCTGACTCCTGGCCAAAGTCACATGCTGACCCACTTCATTTAAGAAGAAAAGTGGAAATTTGAGAAGGCCAGGCAGATCAAGAAAGCGCAGTACAAGAAAGAGCGATATCTGAAGAAAAACATTGTCTCTATGATAACTGAAGAACTTGTCACTATTTAGACTGAGATCAAGAAACTCAGTGATGAATTTGACGCATATCGTGCTGATTGGCTTGGAGCCAAGGTTCGTTTTGTGAAACTTGCGGATAACTTCACTTCTAATGTTGCAGCCCCAACGCAACAGGAAATTCCTCAGGCTGAAGCATCTGCTCAGCCTACTGAAGAAAATGCCAGCACCGCTGATGAGAATTAGGCTGCTGAAGAAAATGTGAGTTCCAGGGCTGATGACTGCATTCCAGCCGCTGAAGAAATTGCCAGGGCACCTACTAGTGGTGCGCCTGAAGAAAATGAAGAGCTCAGGGCAACTGCATCAGTTGTGCCTGAAGAAAATCAACCAGATTCCTCAGCTGCTCCTGCACCAACTTCAACTCCAATCCTTCCATCTGCATCAGATGTGAAGAAGACCAAGGCTGCAGAGCGTGCTGCAGTGAAAAAAAGGAAAGCATCAGTTGCTTCAGATTCTTCAGCTCCGAAGAAAATGAAGCCTATGACAAGTTCATTTGCAAATCCGATTGATGTTGTTCCCATCTCAACCAGGCCATCAAAGGACCTTATTCCTTTTGATGAAGAATATGTGATCCCCAGCGGATCTGATGAAGAAACTCCTTCTGCTGCTTCGTCTGAACCGTTGGATGAAGAAATTGAAGTGGATGCGATCCCTTCAACACCTATCATCTCCTTGCCCATGCCTTAGTTCACAGCTGAAGAGGCTGGCGTTAAAGAAATGGAAGATGAAGATGTGGACGTTGGCTGCTCCACACCCGTAATCAGTGATGAATTCTGAGAAAATCAGCATCCAAACTCTCCAATGTTCACCCCTCTACAGAAAATTCCTCAGTCTCCCACACCAACTGTACAAATGGGCTCTGAAGAAACTCATCCCACTGCATCTGTCCATGAGAAAATTCCAGCCACTAGCGCTGAAGAAACTGCTGCTGCTGAACAACCAACAACGCAGACTGCCACTGAGAAGGAACCAGCAATTCCTCAGCCTGAAGAACCCGCGATTGAGATTCCTGACGTCGTGATGCAACTCACTGACACTCCTCTACCGAAGCCAAAGGATCCATTCTCACGCAAACAAAAGTTCAAGGCTGATGATTTCTTCGGCGAGCACGTATTCTTCGAAGATTACAACCCATATAACTCTGCTCGCATTAGGAAGAGGCGTTTCTGGACTGCTAGTCAAGCCAATTTCTATTCCTCAGTGCTGTTCAACAAAGAGAAGATCTTCTACCATGAGCATATTCCTCACGTGGATATGGAATCTTTGTCATGCTTCACACCAGTCCTCAGTGTTCTTCACGACGCTGGACAATTAAACTTTTGTTCTGACATCTGTGATTGGAATGAAGAACTGATTCTTCAATTCTATGCAACGCTGCACATCACAGGAGATGCTGAAGATGTGAATTCATGGGTGCTGGACGGGATGTCTGAAAATACTCACTACACTGCACCAGCCTCTGAATTGCTTCGTGCTCTACCACTCAGTCCTCCCCTTGAAGAAGCTCGTTGCATCTACAGTGAACCTGAGCTCACACATCATTACATGCAGGTGCTGATGAAACCTTTGAAGCCAGGTCAAGCACCAAGAACTAAATTCCTCGTGAAGGAATTGCTGTACGTGCCCAGAACTGTCTATCATATTCTTACGAGGACAATCAGTCCTATCAAAGGCCACGACTCATCTGATGAGGAAATTGTTGGCATCATGAAGAATCTGATATTCAACATCGTTCATGGCATTCCCATCAATTATCATGATTTCTTCATGAGGACTATGGCAAATGTTGCACTGTCTCCGTTTGAGCTGAAGCCTTATGCACCTTGGATTATGAGTTTCCTTAGGACAAGGTCTTCACTCAACTACAAAGCTGATTTCCAGAATCACCTCAGCTACTTGTCCCCAATTGAAGTCCTCAAGCAGACATATTCCTCAGTTGATGGAAAGGGCAAGGCACCAGCTGTAATAGATGAAGGCATTCGTCCATTGGATGGTCAGTTTTGCAAAGCTGCATCTTATTCCACCAATGATGACTCTGCCACACATGACTCTGCCAATGCACCCAAGTCCACTCCTCAAGCCACTGCTCCGCGCGTGATGACTGACTGTGAATTTCTGCTGAGTCTTCACCAGAAGGTGGATCGAAATCACAAATGGGTTAAGCGTCAGTTTGGTTCACTTCTTCACAACATGACTGCCACACACAATGCAGTGAAGAAAAACCACTACTACCTCCATCAAGTCTTTGGTCGCACCTGGGCAATCCTGTCACATCTGTATGGTGAAGAAGATCTGAAGAACATGGGTCTCAATGAAGATTTTGACTGGTCTGTACCTCCACCGAAGAAATTCAAGAAGGTCAAGGTTCCTTCTCTGGTGGCCAGCTCATATTCTTCATCGCGCGACACTCATGAACATGAAGACTTGGACGACACTGCGGCAGGCCCTCCTACAACAAACGACCCCAACAACGCTGGCACTCCTTCATCAACTTGATATTCTTCAGGGGCACTCGTCCTCATATTCGATCCTTTTGGTCATTTGATGACAAAGGGGGAGAATTTTGAGTTAGTCTTCAAGCGGGTCTTTCTATATGGGCGTTTTTTGTTAAGTTACAACTCTCGTTCTTCTGAGACTTTATTGGATCGAGTTGTAAACTTAAACCCGATGGTGCTCTGATACTTTTGATATGTTTTTCTGCATGCTTATTCCTTGTTAATATTATTGCACGCATGCTGAATTACATCAGTCACCATATTTCATCATGCATTTCAAATTCTTCTCTGTTATATGTCAAATGCGTGTATGAATTACAAGATATAGGGGGAGATCTCCATGATTCAACTCTTCAAGTGTGCATTGCTTCAAAAGCAAATTCCTCACTATGCACATCTTCATGGGGAGTTCTTCTATATCTTGCAATCAAATTCCTCAATATCAGTAGTTACACTTCATATGTTTATCCCCATTGAAAACTTAACCTATATTGTCATCAATCACCAAAAAGGGGGAGATTGTAAGTGCATCTAGTGCCCCTTAGTGATTTTGGTGTATTGAAGACTTATAGGTTAAGCGACTAATGCGTCTGTGAGTGTACACAGGTCTATAAGTCTATGAGGAGTTTGATATTTACAGAGAAAGTCGGCCCCTAAAAATGAAGTTCTTTGACTGAAGACTTTGGATCTCTGAAGACTTTCTGAAGACTTTGAAAATGAAAAAATTGGTGTGACCGTGAAGACTTGGTATTCATTAGAGGAACATGAAGCGTGAAGACTTTTGTTTTCGTAGTTTCATTTTCTCTTTCTTGAGTCATAGAAAACACCGTACTGTTAAAGGGGGTCGAGGAAATACTAAGGAAAAATTTCCATGTGATGCTCAACTCAAAATCCTACACCTACCAATACCTTCGAGTGAAGCCATTGGAAATCTCATACAGTTCAGTCAATTTCTTCAGTGACAGAGACGAAGTTCTTCTGGTCTCTAAGGAATTTTTCCTGACTGAGGAGTTAGGAATTCGCCAGTGCGGATTGCCTACACAGTGAGGAACATGATAGCCCTGAGGATTTTGCTACTCAAAATTCCGACCGTTGCTGTGCTATGCGCCAGCTATTCCAAAATATCTATCCACCTAACGGTCATATCATTGAAGGGCATTTATGTCTTATCATGTCGGGCTGCTCCCTAGGCTATAAATAGTCGCCCCCTACAACCACTAGTTGGTTGGCTGCTCCGAGAGAAACTGACACTTGTCATTTGAGAGCAACCCATCCTCTGAGGACTTTGAGCGAAAATCATCAAGTGAGGAAAAACCCAAAACCCAAACACCTACAAACCCCAAGTGATTGAGCATCACTGAAGAGATTGATCCTGCGTGGATCTGACGCTTGTTACCTTTGAAGATTGTGCTTCTTCCAGACGGTTAGGCGTCATGGTCTAGAGCATCCAAGAGGAATTGTGGATCGCCGAGTGACCGAGTTTGTGAAGGTTTGGAAGTCGCCTGAAGACTTACCACGAGTGATTGGACGAGGTCTGTGTGACCTTAGTTCAAGGAGAATACGGTGAGGACTGGGTGTCCTGAGCTGCGTGTTCAAGACTGGGTGTCTGGGACTGTGTGTCCTCGAGTTTAAATACTCAGCCGCTCCAACTAGACGTACAACTGAGATAGCAGTTGGAACTGGTCTACCAAATCATTGTCTTCACCAAGCTTACTGGTTCTATTTCCTCAACTCTTCCATTTCCTCATAACTGTGTTGTGTGCTTGTTCATATCTGTGTTTGAAGACTTTGACTGAAGACTTTCTCAATTTCCTCAGTTCAATTTCTTCAGTCTGTTTGTCTTCATCCTGTGCTTACGCTACCTGTACTCTGTGCCTGTCTTCATTTCATCATGATGACCATGCTTGTATTCTGTTATGTTTACTTTTGAGTACTGATTCCGCTGCTAGTAGTTCTTCACTAAGGAATTCCCTCACCGGCAAATTCCTCAGTGATGAATTTCATAAAAATCGCCTATTCACCCCCCCTCTAGTCGATATAACGCACTTTCAGATACAAATAAACAAATTCTACACTAGTAATTTATAAGAGTTCATTTTATTTATTCATAACATTCTGGGCTACACTACCAAATTAAGTTGAACCTGAATCATTAATATTCTAGACACTCAAAATATTTGTAATCAAAATGCACTATAAATACCGGATTCGATCTACAGAATTGCAGTTGATACGTCTCCAATGTATCTATAATTTTTGATTGCTCCATGCTATATTATCTACTATTTTGGACATTATTGGGCTTTATTATCCACTTTTATATTATTTTTGGGACTAACCTATTAACCGGAGGCCCAGCCCAGAATTGCTGTTTTTTGCCTGTTTTAGGGTTTCGAAGAAAAGGAATATCAAACAGAGTCCAAACGGAATGAAACCTTCAGGAACGTGATTTTCTCACCGAATACAACTCAGGAGACTTGGACCCTACGTCAAGCCAATTAATAGGAGGCCACAAGGTAGCCCCCCCCCCCCGGGCGCGCTCTCCACCCTCGTGGGCTCCATGTTGCTCCACCGACGTACTTCTTCCTCCTATATATATCCACGTACCCCCGAACGATCAGAACGGAGACAAAAACCTAATTCCACCGCCGCAACTTTCTGTATCCATGAGATCCCATCTTGGGGCCTATTCCGGAGCTCCGCCGGAGGGGCATCGATCACGGAGGGCTTCTACATCATCATCCAAGCCCCTCCGATGAAGTGTGAGTAGTTTACATTAGACCTACGGGTCCATAGTTAGTAGCTAGATGGCTTCTTCTCTCTTTTTGGGTCTCAAAACAATGTTCTCCCCCTCTCTCGTGGAGATCTATTCGATGTAATCTTCTTTTTGCGGTGTGTTTGTTGAGACCGATGAATTGTGGGTTTATGATCCAGTCTATCTATGAATAATATTTGAATCTTCTCTGAATTCTTTTATGTATGATTGGTTATCTTTGCAAGTCTCTTCGAATTATCAGTTTGGTTTGGCCTACTAGATTGGTTTTTCTTTCCATGGGAGAAGTGCTTAGCTTTGGGTTCGATCTTGCGGTGTCCTTTCCCAGTGACAGAAGGGGCAGCAAAGCACGTATTGTATTGTTGCCATCGAGGATAACAAGATGGTTTTTTATCATATTGCATGAAACTTTCCCTCTACATCATGTCATCTTGCTTAAGGCGTTACTCTGTTTTTAACTTAATACTCTAGATGCATGCTGGATAGCGGTCGATGAGTGGAGCAATAGTAGTAGATGCAGGCAGGAGTCGGTCTACTTGTCTCGGACGTGATGCCTATATACATGATCATACCTAGATATTCTCATAACTATGCTCAATTCTGTCAATTGCTCAACAGTAATTTGTTCACCCACCATAGAATACTTATGCTCTTGAGAGAAGCCACTAGTGAAACCTATGGCCCCCGGGTCTCTTTCTCATCATATCAATCTCCATCACTTTATTATTGCTTTGCTTTTTTACTTTGCCTTTTACTTTTCACTTTGCATCTCTATACCAAAAATACCAAAAATATTATTTATCATCTGTATCAGATCTCACTTTCGTAAGTGATCGTGAAGGGATTGACAACCCCTAAGTGTGTTGGTTGCGTTGAGCTATTGTTTTTGTGTAGGTATGAGGGACTCGCGCGTAGCCTCCTACTGGATTAATACCTTGGTTCTCAAAAACTGAGGGAAATACTTACGCTACTTTGCTGCATCATCCTCTCCTCTTCAGGGAAATCCAACGCAGTGCTCAAGAGGTAGCAGCAGTCGGCTTATCACTAAAATTTCTACGCAAAGCAATCCATGGCACTAACTTTGGATTCTACATCACACAAAGCAATCCATGGTATATACTAAAATTTCTACACAAAGCAATCCCCTAAATCAACTTATACATGAATCCCATGGATTCTGTGTGGCGTGTCCGCGGATGGAGGAGGTGGGAGTGGAAAAGAAGGAGATGCGATGGGAGGGGAAGGAGAGGATCGAACCTTGCTGCCGACGAGGGGTGGCAAGGAGCGGTGACAGGGCGGCAATGGCAGCGGCAGCTGGTTGAGGGGGAGTGTATACGTAGGGTGGGTGTGAAATGAGAGGGCGACGGCTTAGGTCTTTTACTAAGGTGTGGAGTTGACTCAGGTAGGCCATTGTTGGCGTCACCTAAAGCGCAACGCCATAGCTAATAACAACCCAAATAAAAAAAGACTAAGATTAATGAAAGACTTAACATAATAAAAGACTCAAAACTGGAACTGGTAGTAAAGAAATAAAAGTCCCAAAATGATAAAAACACTAATAATAATGATGAAAAAATATAATATAAAATGTTCATTATTTTGTGACTAGTATAATCATTAAATACTTAAAACACTTGATAAAATGAAAATTTATTATGAATGTAACATAACTTGGCATGCCTGCAATAACAAATTAACTACGGCGTGCATAGAAATCGAACACCACCACTATCTTTCAAATGGTGAGTACATATGGGTCAACAAATTTGTGGCATGTATAAAAAAATAACGCCAACACTAAGCATGTAAAGCTGTCATGCTAATATGCCGACGCCAGCACTGTTTAAAAAAAATAGCACCGACATTGATGGAAAATGGTGCGCCACCAATGAAATTTGTGGCTAGCCATTTTTCCACTAGTTCGTAAGGGTTTGTAGCAAGCAACAATTTTCCCTCAAAGTGAATGACGTTAAGGTTTATCAAACTAGTGGGAACTTTGAATTGCAGTCAATGATAAGTACATGCACACACACTACAAGAATCAGGCACTTTGCCGCCTGCCATGGCTGACGGCAAAGGCATGCCTGGCGGACGACTAGCCAGCAGATGACAACACATTCGGTTGAACAAACTATGATAAAGGGCTCTTTGCCGTTTGCTGGCGGATGGCAAAGATGCAAAGGTCTTTGCCGTCTGCCTGGACTGCACACGTGGTAGCTTAGGTCTGTTAAGGGTTTAACGGCGTGCTTTGCCGTCATCTAGCAGACGGCAAAGTGCCCAAATAGGCCAGTTCAGATGCCCCTAGGTAGCCAAGATGCAAAGGTCTTTGCCGTCTGCCAGCAGACGGCAAAGCATGGCATATAGACAAGCCCAGTGCACCCCAGGTTGCATAGGTAGTTGACACGTGGCAGCTTTGCCGTCTGCTGGCTGATGGCAAAGCTCTTTGCCGTCTGCCAGCAGACGGAAAAGTGCTTGTATAGCCCCTGTTTTTTCCGTTTTTTCTTAAATTCAATCAATTTCACAGAATTTCACAAATACACACACACACACACATTTGAAAATACTTTCAACAAGCATACCAACACATATACATACCAAATCATATCCCTGCCATATGGATATGATCATCCAACACATATACATACCAAATCAAAAGTCCATATGCAACATATAGCTATCCAACATATCCAACAACAAGCATACAATGGTTTCATCCATACCTACATATATATATGTAGCAAGTTTCACATTGTTCATTCTACAAAATCAAAACAAAAAGGAAGCACAAGGAGAAGAGTAGACTCCATCAACGCAAGCTTCCTCATCTAAAGCAAATCTGCAAATTGGGAAAGAAGAAAGTTAGAAGAAGAACAATAAGAAGAAGAAGACTAGAGGAAGAAGACTAGCTAGAAGAAGAAGAATTTTTCTTCTCTTTCTTTTTCTCCTCCCCTCTTCTTTATCTTCTTATTCTAACTAAGGTAGGCAAAATGCCATTTTTTAGCTAAGCTAGATAAAAATGCTAAGTGTAGGTCATTTTAGAGCTAAGCTAGGTAAATAGGTCATTTTGGAGCTTAGTAAGGTTATTATGTCATTTTCGAAGAAAATAAGCCAAGTCTATGTCATTTTGGAGGTAACAAAGATTATCATGCCATTTTTGACCTAAGTGTGCTAAGTGTGTCATAAATGAACTGAAGAAGCTAAGTATAGGCCATTTTGACCTAACCTAGGTAGTTATGCCATTTTGAGCTAACTAAGCATATTTATTCATTTTCGAGGACAAAATGGTAAGTGTAGGTCATTTTAGAGCTATCCTAGTTAAAATCGGTCATTTTGGAGCTAGGTAAGGTTATTTTGTCATTTTGGAGAAAAATAAATAATTATATGACAGTTTGGAGCTAAACCAAGGTTATTATGCCATTTTTTACCTAAGTAAGCTAATTATGTCATAAATGAACTAGGTAAGCTAAGCATAGATCATTATTGAGCTATCCTAGGTATTTATGCCATTTTTTAGCTAAATAAGCATATCAAGTCATTTAGGATGAAAAAATGCTAAGTATAGGTCATTTTATAGCTATCCTAGGTAAAGTATAGGTCAACTAAGCTTATTATGTCAATTTGGAGAAAAATAAGGTAAGTATAGGTCATTTTTGTGCTAACCTAGGTGATGATGCCATTTTTGAGCCAACTTATGTAAGTATAGCTCACTTTTTATCTAACTTAGGTAATTATGCCATTTAGGAGGAAAATAAGCTAAGTATGCATTTGTTAAGCAAAACACTAGAGAAAACTTACTCTGATCAGAACAAATGCGATGAAGATTGCAACTAAGGTAACAATTGATTCAACGGCATAATGATACCAAGCCTCATTATCAATGGCATATTTCCTAATCTTCTTAATCTTCAAGCGCATTGCATCCATCTTCAAGCGCATTGCATTCATCTCCAACTTGTGATCATCGACGACATCGGCAACATACAACTCCAATATCATCTTCTCTTCTTCAATTCTGTTAATTTTTTCTTTCAAATACTCATTTTATTTTTTCAACTAAATTTAACTTCTCGACAAGAGGGTCAGTTGCAATTTCTGGTTCGCATACCTCCTAGATAAAAATATCTCTATGTCAACTTGATGGCCATAATTTTCATAAATGTGAAATGCAACAAATAGTTATAAAAGAGAATTTACCACATCCGAATCATAAAACGGGCGAGGGCCGACGGGGACGGATATCAAGACCATGGCACTATGTATAACAAACAATCATACAAAGTAAGAAAATTATACAAGTAACTATATAAATCATACAAGTAACTATATAAATCAAGTACACCATAAAAAATTGAATACCTAATAATAACCTACATCATCGGGTTCAATAAATGCTCCGGGATCAATAAATGCATCATCATCACTATCAATAATGATGTGCTCATCATCATCATCAATAAATGCGTAATCATGTGGAAAGCCACCTTTACATAATCGGTCAAGCATTAACAGGTCATCAGCAACAGTAACCTCTTCTAGTTCAGGCTCTTCTTGCTCCGGCTCAGAGGTTAAGTCGGGCTCACTATCGCTGTCTACTTCAATGTTCTGGGGTGAAGTAGAGCGGTTCTTGAAATGTTTTTTGGAAAGACGTGTTTCTTGGAAGAATTCTCCTTCATGTGTGTATGTGTTAATGTGAGGTTCATAATCCTCTTCATTGGGGGAGGTGGTATAACACGTGGCGGCACTTCATAAATGACATCCCAACCATTGAGATTTGGATCACTTTGACAAGCCCACAGTAGATAGAAAACTTGGGTTTCCTGTTGAGCCGTAATATAGACATCGGGAACATCCAAATGGGTGCTTTGTTTGATTTCCACTAGCCCTATATGTTCATGAGTCCTTCTAGTCTCCTTCGGCTGGAACCAATAACATTTGAAGACTACGACGTTTGGTGGATTTGCACCATAGAATTGAAGTTCATAAATTGCTTCAACTCTTCCATAATACTTGGTATCTCCTTCGCCGATAGCAGAGACACAACAATTTGTAGAGTTTCGGTTGACCATAAATAACTCTTTGCCATATGTACGAAAGTGATACCCGTTGATGCCATATTTGTCAAATGAACGGACCTTAAAGTCAAAACCATTAGTGACTTGTCTCAATTCGGTGTCCATAAACTCTGAATTAGCCTACAAGTTTAATACGAAAGGGATTGTTGCATTAGTCGCAAATTAGACGAAGAAATGAAATGGTCTAATGGAAATCACCTTTTATTTGAACCAAGAGATGAAACCAGAATAGCCGCCTCCATGCTTTACCAGAAGCTCATACTCTTCAACGAAATCCTTTTGGATCACCGCTCCATACGAGAATTTGGCGACGTATCAACTGTGTCAAATTTATCTAGGAATAAGAGCAGTTCAAAGGAAATAGAAGTTGCGAAACAATGTACGAAGAACTTACTCGATGTACGGCCGCACTTCTGCTAGGTTGTTCCAGATATACAACGAAATGGTCTGACATTCTTTGACATCCAACGTTAAGGAATTAGAAGCACCGACTAGTGCAAGATCCCCTTTGAATAGGCTGAGGTTGGATCCACCCTTTTTAGGGTCGCCAGCATTGTACCGAGCCTTCAGATTGTGCAAATGACGATTTTTGGCTTCGTAGTGTGTTGTCACGAAGTTTGCCGCATCCTCAGTAATGAATGCCTCGGCCATTGATGCTTCAATTCTACGTTTATTTTTACATTTTGCTCAAAGCGTCTTCTACATCCTCTCAGTTGCGTACCACCAACGATTTTGCACGCCCCCCAATCTTGCCTCAGTTGGGAGATGCAAAATCAAGTGCTGCATTGGATTAAAGAAGCCCGACGGAAAGATCTTCTCTACCTTGCAGATCAACTCTGGCACCAAGTCTTCCATTTCTTCTAGCAGGCCAAGCAATAGTTCTTTCGCACAAAGAACACGGAAGAAATAGCTCAGCTCTGCCAGTACTAGCCATTCATCCTCAGGGATGAGGCCACGCAACATCACCGGCATTACCCGCTCAATCCATATGTGCCAATCATGACTCTTAAGACCAAATATATTCAATTTTTCAAGATTCGCTCCCCTCTTTAGATTCGCTGCATACCCATCGGGGAACATCAACTGCATTTTCACCCACAAGATAATTTCCCTCATAGCTGGCCTTCCAAGATTGAACTATGCCTTTGGCTTTGTCCAGTTCTACTTTCCTTTCGGTGGTTGCATGTTTTGTGACGGTCTATCACATAGCGCCTCTAGATCGACTCTAGCCTTAGTATTATCCTTTGACTTCCCCTCTATGCCAAACAATGTACCAAAAAGTGCCTTGGCGATATTCTTTTCAGTGTGCATCACGTCGATGTTGTGTGGGCAAAGGAGGTCTTTGAAGTAAGGCAGATCCCACAAGCATGTCTTGTGAGTCCACGCGTTTCGAATTATACCCCTTGAAATACCCTGGACGCTCTAGATCTGGCTCAAGAGCATTTAACTGATCCAGGGTCTCTTGGCCTGTCAATGTAGGTAATGCAGAGTTTTTGACAACTCTACCTTTGATGAAGTTCTTCTTGTCTTTCCTGAACTTATGGTGAGGATCCAGGAACTGTCTATGCAAGTCGAAGCAAGAAAAGTTGCGACCGGCCTGAAGTCAATGAAACTCAAGAGCTCCCTTGCATGTGGGACACGGGAACCTTCCATGCACACACCAGCCAACGAATATCGCATACGCCGGCAAGTCATGCGTCGAGTACATGTACCAGACACGCATTATGAAGTTCTGTTTGCTAAAGGCGTTGTATGTCTTGAACCCATTATCCCAGGCTTCTTGCAATTCGTCCTTCAACAGCTACATGTACACATTCATATTCTTCCCCTGATAGTTGGGCCCTGGAATTATCAACATCAGGAAAATGTTCTTTCTTTGCATAATCTGTCCGGGGGGGTGAGTGGAATGACTATTGGGGAACGCAGTAATTTCAAAAAAAATCCTACGCACAAGCAAGATCATGGTGATGCATAACAACGAGAAGGAAGAGTGTTGTCCACGTACCCTCGTAGACCGTAAGCGGAAGCGTTATGAGATCGCAGTTGATGTAGTTGTACGTCTTCACGATCCGACCGATCCAAGTACCGAACGTATGACACCACCGAGTTCAGCACATGTTCAGCTCGATGACGTCCCACGAACTCCGATCCAGCAGAGCTTCACAGGAGAGTTCCGTCAGCACGACGGTGTGATGACGGTGATGATGTTGCTACCGACGCAGGGTTTCACCTAAGCATCGCTACGATATGATCGAGGTGGATTATGGTGGAGGGGGGCACCACACACGGCTTGGAACAATCAACTTGTGTGTCCTAGGGTGCCCCAGCCCCCGTATATAAAGGAGCAAGGGGGAGGCCGGCCGGCCCTTGCAGGGCGCGCCAGGAGGAGGAGTCCTCCTCCTAGTAGGACTAGGACTCCCCTTTCCTGCTCCTACTAGGAGGGGGGAGGAAGGAGGAGAGGGAGAAGGAAAAGGGGGCGCCGCCCCCCTTCCCTTGTCCAATTTGGACCAGAGGGGGAGGGGGCATGTGGCCTGCCCTGGTCGGCCCTCTCTCTCTCCACTAAGGCCCATGTGGCCCATTACTTCTCCCAGGGGGGTCCGGTAACCCTCCGGCACTCTGGTTTTCTCCGAATCACCCGGAACACTTCCGGTATCCGAATATAGTCGTCTAATATATCAATCTTTATGTCTCGACCATTTCGAGACTCCTCGTGATGTCCGTGATCACATTCGAGACTCCAAACTACCTTCGGTACATCAAATCACATAAACTCATAATACCGATCGTCACCGAACATTAAGCATGCGGACCCTACGGGTTCGAGAACTATGTAGACATGACCGAGACACGTCTCCGGTCAATAACCAATAATGGAACCTGGATGCTCGTATCGGCTCCGACATATTCTACGAAGATCTTTATTGGTCAAACCGCATAACAACATACATTGTTCCCTTTGTCATCGGTATGTTACTTGCCCGAGATTCGATCGTCAGTATCTCAATACCTAGCTCAATCTCGTTCCTGGAAAGTCTCTTTACTCGTTCCATAATGCATCATCTCACAACTAACTCATTAGTTGCATTGCTTGCAAGGCTTATAGTGATGTGCATTACCGAGAGGGCCCAGAGATACCTCTCCGACAATCGGAGTGACAAATCTTAATCTCGATCTATGCCAACTCAACAAGTACCACCAGAGACACCTGTAGAGCACCTTTATAATCACCCAGTTACGTAATGACATTTGGTAGCACACCAAGTGTTCCTCCGGTAATCGGGAGTTGCATAATCTCATAGTCATAGGAACATGTATAAGTGATGAAGAAAGCAATAGCAGTAAACTAAAATGATCAAGTGCTAAGCTAACGGAATGGGTCAAGTCAAGCATATCATTCTCCTAATGATGTGATCCCGTTTATCAAATGACAACTCATGTCTATGGTTAGGAAACATAACCATGTTTGATCAACGAGCTAGTCAAGTAGAGGCATACTAGTGTCACTCTGTTTGTCTATGTATTCACACATGTATTATGTTTCCGGTTAATACAATTCTAGCATGAATAATAAACATTTATCATGAAATAAGGAAATAAATAATAACTTTATTATTACCTCTAGGGCATATTTCCTTCAGTCTCCCACTTGCACTAGAGTCAATAATCTAGATTACACAGTAATGATTCTAACACCCATGGAGCCTTGGTGCTGATCATATTTTGCTCGTGAGAGAGGCTTAGTCAACGGGTCTGCAACATTCAGATCTGTATATATCTTGCAAATCTCTATGTCTCCCACCTGGACTTGATCGCGGATGGAATTGAAGCGTCTCTTGATGTGTCTGGTTCTCTTGTGAAATCTGGATTCTTTTGCCAAGGCAATTGCACCAGTATTGTCACAAAAGATTTTCATTGGACCCGATGCACTAGGTATGACACCTAGATCGGATATGAAGTCCTTCATCCAGACTCCTTCATTCGCTGCTTCCGAAGCGGCTATGTACCCCGCTTCACATGTAGATCCCTCCACGACGCTTTGTTTAGAACTACTCCAAAAGACAGCTCCACCGTTCAATATAAACACGTATCCGGTTTGTGATTTAGAATCGTCCGGATTAGTGTCAAAGCTTGCATCAACGTAACCATTTACGACGAGATCTTTGTCACCTCCATAAATGAGAAACATATCCTTAGTCCTTTTCAGGTATTTCAGGATGTTCTTGACCACTGTCCAGTGATCCACTCCTGGATTACTTTGGTACCTCCCTGCTAAACTAATAGCAAGGCACACATCAGGTCTGGTACACAACATTGCATACATGATAGAGCCTATGGCTGAAGCATAGGGAACACTTTTCATTTTCTCTCTATCTTCTGAAGCGGTCGGGCATTGAGTCTTAATCAACCTCACACCTTGTAACACGGGCAAGAACCCTTTCTTAGCTTGATCCATTTTGAACTTCTTCAAAACTTTATCAAGGTATGTCCTTTGTGAAAGTCCAATTAAGCGTCTTGATCTATCTCTATAGATCTTGATGCCTAATATATAAGCAGCTTCACCAAGGTCTTTCATTGAAAAACTCTGATTCAAGTATCCTTTTATGCTATCCAGAAATTCTATATCATTTCCAATCAACAATATGTCATCCACATATAATATTAGAAATGCTACAGAGCTCCTACTCACTTTCTTGTAAATACAGGCTTCTCCAAAAGTCTATAAAACCATATGCTTTGATCACACTATCAAAACATTTATTCCAACTCCGAGAGGCTTGCACCAGTCCATAAATGGATCGCTGGAGCTTGCACACTTTGTTAGCACCCTTTGGATCGATAAAACCTTCAGGTTGCATCATATACAACTCTTCTTCCAGAAATCCATTCAGGAATGCAGTCTTCACATCCATTTGAAAATTTTCATAATCATAAAATGCAGCAATTTCTAACATGATTCGGATGGACTTAAGCATCGCTACGGGTGAGAAGATCTCATCGTAGTCAACTCGTTGAACTTGTCGGAAACCTTTCGCAACAAGTCGAGCTTTGTAGACAGTAACATTACCGTCAGTGTTCGTCTTCTTCTTGAAGATCCATTTTTTCTATGGCTTGCAGATCATCGGGCAAGTCAACCAAAGTCCACACTTTGTTCTCATACATGGATCCCATCTTAGATTTCATGGCCTCAAGCCATTTTGCGGAATCTGGGCTCATCATCGCTTTCTCATAGTTCGTAGGTTCGTCATGGTCAAGTAACATGACCTCCAGAACAGGATTACCATACCACTCTGGTGCGGATCTTACTCTGGTTGACCTACGGGGTTTGGTAGTAACTTGATCTGAAGTTTGATGATCATCATCATTGGCTTCCTCACTAATTGGTGTAGGTGTCATAGGAACCGGTTTCTGTGACGGACTACTTTCCAATAAGGGAGCAGGTACAGTTACCTCATCAAGTTCTACTTTCCTCCCACTAACTTCTTTCGAGAGAAACTCCCTCTCTAGAAAGGATCCATTCTTAGCAACAAATGTCTTGCCTTCGGATCTATGATAGAAGGTGTACCCAACAGTCTCCTTTGGGTATCCTATGAAGACACATTTCTCCAATTTAGGTTCGAGCTTATCAGGTTGAAGCTTTTTCACATAAGCATCGCAGCCCCAAACTTTAAGAAACGACAACTTTGGTTTCTTGCCAAACCATAGTTCATAAGGCGTCGTCTCAACGGATTTAGATGGTGCCCTATTTAACGTGAATGCAGCTGTCTCTAAAGCATAACACCAAAACGATAGCGGTAAATCAGTAAGAGACATCATAGATTGCACCATATACAATAAAGTACGATTACAACGTTCGGACACACCATTATGCTGTGGTGTTCCAGGTGGCGTGAGTTGCGAAACTATTCCACATTGTTTCAAATGAAGACCAAACTCGTAACTCAAATATTCGCCTCTGCGATCAGATCGTAGAAACTTTATTTTCTTGTTACGATGATTTTCCACTTCACTATGAAATTCTTTGAACTTTACAAATGTTTCAGACTTATGTTTCATTAAGTAGATATACCCATATCTGCTTAAATCATCTGTGAAGGTCAGAAAATAATGATACCCCCCGCGAGCCTCAACACTTATTGGATCGCATACATCAGTATGTATTATTTCCAATAAGTCAGTTCCTCGCTCCATTGTTCCGGAGAACAGAGTCTTAGTCATCTTGCACATGAGGCATGGTTTGCAAGAATCAAGTGATTCATAATCAAGTGATTCCAAAAGTCCATCAACATGGAGTTTCTTTATGCGCTTTACACCAATATGACCTAAACGGCAGTGCCACAAATAGGTTGCACTATCATTATTAACTTTGCATCTTTTGGCTTCAATATTATGAATATGTGTATCACTACGATCGAGATTCAATAAACCATTCACCTTGGGTGTATGACCTCAAATGGTTTTATTCATGAAAACAGAATAACAATTATTCTTTGACTTAAATGAATAACTGTATTGCAATAAACATGATCCAATCATATTATGCTCAACGCAAAAACCAAATAACATTTATTTTAGGTTCAACCCTAATCCTGAAGGTAAAGGTAGTGTGCGATGGTGATCTTATCAACCGTGGAATCATTTCCAACACACATCATCACCTTGTCCTCAACTAGTCTTTGTTTATTTTGCAACTCCCGTTTTGAGTTACTACTCTTAGCAACTGAACTAGTATCAAATACCGAGGGGTTTCCTATAGACACTAGTAAAGTACACATCAATAACATGTATATCAAATATACCTTTGTTCACTTTGCCATCCTTCTTATTCGCCAAGTATCTAGGGCAGTTCCACTTCCAGTGACCATTTCCTTTGCAGTAGAAGCACTCAGTTTCAGGCTTGGGTCTAGCTTTGGGCTTCTTCATGGGAGTGGCAACTTGCTTTCCATTCTTCTTGAAGTTCTATTTCTTTCCCTTGCCCTTTTACTTGAAACTAGTGGTCTTGTCAACCATCAACACTGGATGCTTTTTCTTGATTTCTACCTTCGCCGATTTCAGCATCGCGAAGAGCTTTGGGAATCGTTTTTGTCATCCCTTGCATATTATAGTTCATCACTAAGTTCTAGTAACTTGGTGATAGTGACTAGAGAACTTTATCAATTACTATCTTATCTAGAAGATTAACTCCCACTTGATTCAACCAATTGTAGTACCTAGACAATCTGAGCACATACTCACTGGTTGAGCTATTCTCCTCAATCTTGTAGGCAACATACTGTCAGAGGTCTCATACCTCTTGACACGGGCATGAGTATGAAATACCAATTTCAACTCTTAGAACATCTTATATGTTCCATGGCTTTCAAAACGTTGTTGAAGTCCCGGTTCTAAGCCGTAAAGCATGGTGCACTAAACTATGAAGTAGTCATCATACCGAGCTTTGCCAAACGTTCATAACGTGTGCATCTGCTCCTGCAATAGGTCTGTCACCTAGCGGTGCATCAAGGACATAATTCTTTTGTGCAGCAATGAGGATAATCCTCAGATCATGGACCAAGTCCGCGTCATTGCTACTATCATATTTCAACTTCTTTTTCTCTAGGAACATATCAAAATTAAACGGAAGCTACATCGCAAGCTATTGATCTATAACATAGATATGCAATTACTATCAGGACTAAGTTCATGATAAACTAAAGTTCAATTAATCATATTACTTAAGAACTCCCACTTAGACAGACATCCCTCTAATCATCTAAGTGATCACGTGATCCATATCAACTAAACCATGTCCGATCATCACATGAGATGGAGTAGTTTTCAATGGTGAACATCACTACGTTGATCATATCTACTATATGATTCACACTCGACCTTTCGGTCTCTAGTGCTTCGAGGTCATATCTTCATATGCTAGGCTCGTCAAATTTAACTCGAGTATTCTGCGCGTGCAAAGCTGGCTTGCACCCGTTGTATGTGAACGTACAGCTTATCACACCCGATCATCACGTGGTGTCTCGGCACGATGAACTTTCGCAACGGTGCATACTCAGGGAGAACACTTATACCTTGAAATTTAGTGAGAGATCATCTTATAATGCCACCGTCGATCTAAGCAAAATAAGATGCATAAAAGATAAACATCACATGCAATCAATATAAGTGATATGATATGGCCATCATCATCTTGTGCCTGTGATCTCCATCTCCAAAGCACCATCATGATCACCATCGTCACCAGCTTGACACCTTGATCTCCATTGAAGCATCGTTGTCGTCACACCAACTATTGCCTCCACGACTATCACTACCTCTTAGTGATAAAGTAAAGCAATTACATGGCGATTGCATTTCATACAATAAAGCGACAACCATATGGCTCCTGCCAGTTGCCGATAACTGTGTTACAAAACATGATCATCTCATACAATAAAATTTAGCATCATGTCTTGACCATATCACAACACAACATGCCATGCAAAAACAAGTTAGACGCCCTCTACTTTGTTGTTGCAAGTTTTACGTGGCTGCTACAGGCCGAGCAAGAACCCTTCTTACCTACGCATCAAAAACCACAATGCGGTATAGTGATTGCTTTTGGATCTTCAGAAAGAACCCTGTTCATTGAATCTGATTCAACTAAAGCTGGAGAAACAGACACCCACTAGCCACCTGTGTGCGAAGCACGTCGGTAGAACCAGTCTTGCATAAGCGTACGCATAATGTCGGTCTGGGCCGCTTCATCCAACAATGTCGTTGAATCAAGAATCAACTAGTGACGGCAAACAATATGTATATACCCACGCCCACAACTCATCTGTGTTCTACTCGTGCATATAACATCTATGCATAAACCTGGCTCAGATGCCATGACACGTCTCCGTCGTATCTACTTTTCCAAACACTTTTGCCCTTGTTTTGGACTCTAATTTGCATGATTTGAATGGAACTAACCCAGACTGACGCTGTTGTCAGCAGAATTACCATGGTGTTATTTATGTGCAGAAACAAAAGTTCTCAGAATGACATGAAACTTCACAGAACACCTTTTTCAAAAATATAAAAAATCCTTGCAAAAGATGAAGGCCATGGGGCCCACCACCTGTCCACGAGGGTGGGGGGCACGCCTGCCCCCCTAGGGCGCGCCCCCTACCTCGCGGGCCCCCTAGAGCTCCTCCGACTCCAACTCCAACTCTATATATTTGGTTTCGAGGAGAAAAAATAAGAGAGAAGAAATCATCACGTTTTACGATACAGAGCCGTCGACAAGCCCTAAAACCTCTCGGGAGGGCCGATCTGGAGTCCGTTCGGGGCTCCGGAGAGGGGAATCCGTCGCCATCGTAATCATCAACCATCCTCCATCACCAATTTCATGATGCTCACCGCCATGCGTGAGTAATTCCATCGTATGCTTGCTGGACGGTGATGGGTTGGATGGGATCTATCATGTAATCGAGTTAGTTTTGTTAGGGTTTGATCCCTAGTATCCACTATGTTCTGAGATTGATGTTGCTATGACTTTGCTATGCTTAATTCTTGTCACTAGGGCCCGAGTGCCATGATTTCAGATCTGAACCTATTATGTTTTCATCAATATATGAGAGTTCTTGATCCTATCTTGCATGTCTATAGTCACCTATTATGTGTTATGATCCGTTAACCCCGAAGTGACAATAATCGGGATACTTACCGGTGATGACCGTAGTTTGAGGAGTTCATGTATTCATTATGTGTTAATGCTTTGTTTCGGTACTCTATTAAAAGGAGGCCTTAATATCCCTTAGTTTCCGTAAGGACCCCGCTGCCACGGGAGGGTAGGACAAAAGATGGCATGCAAGTTCTTTTCCATAAGCACGTATGACTATATTAGGAATACATGCCTACATTACATTGATGAACTGGAGCTAGTTCTGTGTCACCCTAGGTTATGACTGTTACATGATGAACCGCATCCGGCATAATTCTCCATCACTGATCCATTGCCTACAAGCTTTCCACATATTGTTCTTCGCTTATTTACTTTTCCGTTGTTATTGCTATCATCACTACAAAATACCAAAAACATTACTTTGCTATCATTACCTTTTGCTACCGTTACCACTACTATCATATTACTTTTCTACTAAACACTTTGCTGCAGATATTAAGTTTCCAGGTGTGGTTGAATTGACAACTCAGCTGCTAATACTTGAGAATATTCTTTGGCTCCCATTGTGTCGAATCAATAAATTTGGGTTGAATACTCTACCCTCGAAAACTGTTGCGATCCCCTATACTTGTTGGTTATCAAGACTATTTTCTGGTGCCGTTGCCGGGGAGCATAGCTCTATTCTTTGAGTCACTTGGGGTTTATATCTGCTTATCATTATGAAGAACTTGAGAGATCCAAAAACCAAGATTTATCACTCAACTACTAGGGGAGGTAAGGAACTGCCATCTAGCTCTGCACTTGATTCACCTTCTGTTATGAGTAACCTTGCGACACCTAAACCTGCTTCTGCTATTCGTTCTGATATGTTGCATGTTATTGATGATGCCACTTCTGCTATGCATGATACTTATGTTGAAACTACTTCTATGCTTGATACTACTGTGCCACTTAGTGAATTTCTTGATGAACAACTTGCTAGGGCTAGAGAGAATGAAAATATTGAATCTGATAATACTGATGAAAGTAATGATGAAGACCTGCCTGTTATTCCTAAGGGTTGTGTTTTTGATAAAGAAGCTTCTTTAGCTATTTTAGCTTGCAAAGATAGATACGAACTCAAGAGGTTATTAGCTAAATGGAATAAGCAATCTCTAAATGCTAGAATGAAACATGACCCTGCTTTTGCTACTTCACCTATCTGTGTTACCGATAAGGATTATGAATTCTCGGTTGATCCTGATATAATTACTTTGGTTGTATCTGATCCTTTTCATGGCTATGAATCTGAAATTGTTGTGGCACATCTTACTAAATTAAATGATATAGCTACCCTATTCACTAATGATGAGAGAACTCGTTACTTTTATATCCTTAAAATATTTCCGTTCTCATTAAAGGGTGATGCTAAGATATGGTTTAATTCTCTTGATCCTGGTTGTGTTCGTAGTCCCCAGGATATGATTTATTACTTCTCTGCTAAATATTTCCCTGCTCATAAGAAACAAGCTGCTTTAAGGGATATATATAATTTTGTGCAAATTGGATAAGAGAGTCTCCCACAAGTTTGGGGGAGGCTTCTCAAATTACTTAATGCTTTGCCTGATCATCCTCTTAAGAAAAATGAAATACTTGATATCTTTTACAATGGACTAACTGATGCCTCCAGAGATTACCTGGATAGTTGTGCTGGTTCTGTTTTCAGGGAAAGAACACCGGATGAAGCTAAAATTCTATTGAATAATATGTTGGCAAATGAAAATAATTGGACACTTCCTGAACCAGTTCCTGAATCAACTCCTGAGCCTATTCCTAAACCAACTCCGAAGAAGAGGGGTATTCTATTTCTCAGTCCTAAAGATATGCAAGAGGCAAAGAAATCCATGAAAGAAAAGGGTATTAAAGCTGAAGATGTTAAGAATTTACCTCCTATTGAAGAAATACATGGTCTTAATTTACCGCCCGTTGAAGAAACATATGATCTTAATCCATTACCTATTGAAGAAACTCATGGTCTTGATAACCCGACATAGGTAGTAAAGGTAAATTCTCTCTGTAGATATGATAAAGCTGAAATCCCATTTACTAAGTTTGCTAGCCCACGCTTAGATGAGTTTGATAAATTTATGGTTAAGCAAGAAGATTTTAATGCCTATTTTGGTAGACAATTGAAATACAATTCAAATATGCTTGAACACTTGGGTGATTATATGGCTAATGTTAAAGGTGAACTTAAACTTATTAGCAGACATGCTTCTATGGTTACCACTCAAGTAGAACAAGTACTTAAAGCTCAAAATGATTTGCTCAATGAATTGAATAGTAAGAATAATGATTATGTTGTTAGAGTGGCTACTAGAACTGGTAGAATGACTCAGGAACCTTTGTATCTTGAAGGCCACCCTAAGAGAATTGAGCAAGATTCTCAGAGAAATAATGTAGATGCACCTAGTCCTTCTAATAGGAAGAAAAAGAAAAATGATAGGACTTTGCATGCTTCTAGTAAACCTGTTACTGAAACACCTGAGAATCCAAATGATATTTCTATTTCTGATGCTGAAACACAATCTGGTAATGAACCTGAAACTAGTGATAATGTTAATGATAATGTTCATGATGATGCTCAACCTAGTAATGATAATGATATAGAAATTGAACCTGCTGTTGATCTTGATAACCCACAATCAAAGAATCAACGTTATGATAAGGAAGACTTTGTTGCTAGCAAACATGGTAAAGAAAGAGAACCATGGGTTCAGAAACCCATGTCTTTTCCTTCCAAACCATCTAAGAAAAAGGATGATGAGGATTTTGAGCGCTTTGCTGAAATGATTAGACCTATCTCTTTGCGTATGCGATTAACTGATATGCTCAAAATGAATCCTTATGCTAAGTACATGAAAGATATTGTTACTAATAAAAGAAAGATACCAGAAGGTGAAATTTCCACCATGCTTGCTAATTATACTTTTAAAGCTGGAATACCAAAGAAACTTGGAGATCTAGGAGTACCCACTATACCATGCTCTATTAAAAGAAACTATGTTAAAACTGCTTTATGTGATCTTGGAGCCGGTGTTAGTGTTATGCCTCTCTCTTTATATAGTAGACTTGATTTGAATAAGTTGACACCTACTGAAATATCTTTGCAAATGGTCGATAAATCAACTGCTATACCTGACGGTATTTGTGAGAATGTGCCTGTTGTAGTTGCAAATGTTACTATTTTAATGGACTTTGTTATTCTTGATATTCCCGAGGACGATAGTATGTCTATGTAACACCCCGGATATGTTTTACCTAATATGTAATCCAACTCTTGTCGTTTCCGGCGCTAAGTTATTTTATTTTCTCGGGTTCGGGTTTTTGTCCCCGTGCGTTGTTGTTGTTGTCATGCATCTCATATCATGTCATCATGTGCATTGCTTGCATACGTGTTCGTCTCATGCATCCGAGCATTTTCCCCGTTGTCCGTTTTGCATTCCGGTGCTCCGTTCTCCTCCGGTGGTCATTTCTACTTTTCTTTCGTGTGTGGGGATTAAACATTTCCGGATTGGATTGAGACTTGCCAAGCGGCCTTGGTTTACTATGGGTAGACCACCTATCAAGTTTCGTACCATTTGGACTTCGTTTGATGCTCCAACGGTTAACCGAGGGACCGAAAAGGCCTCGTGTGTGTTGCAGCCCAAAACCCCTCCAATTTGGCCCAAAACCCACCAAAACCATCTCCATCATCTAGAGCGTTCGATCACGATCGTGTGGCCGAAAACCGCACCTTATTTGGACACTCCTAGCTCCCTCTATGCCTATATATACCTCCCCCATTCGAAATCCCGGTCATTCCACCCCTAACCCTAGATCCACCCCTCTCCGCACGGCCGGACACGTCCGCCGGCCCCGGACACGTCCGCCGCCAGCCCGGACCACTCCCGCACCGCCACGTGGCTCCCGCGCCCACATCGCCGCCCCCAGCGCCGCCGGCCCGCCCGGGCCCAAGGCGGGCCCTCTCCCGTCGTCGACCGGGCCTGAAGAGGCCGCCCGCGCCTCTCTCCTCCTTCGCAGCGCCGCCCACGCTGGCCTCCTGCTTCCCCGCGGAGCGCCTCACCGCCGGCAGGCGCCGGTACCGCCGCACTCCGCCGCTTTGGGCGCCGCACCGCCTCTTGCAGGCGCCGCGGACGCCACCACTGCCGCCTTCGTCCTCCTCGTCATCCGGCGAGGCTCCGGCTGGCCCAAGTCCGGCGAGCTTCCTCCCCCCTCGAAGTCCGGCGACTCTCCGGCAAAGCCCCAGCCATCCTCGGATTGCGTGCGATCCGATCTGGATCTGGAAACCCTAGGGGTTGACCTCTCTTTTTCCCCAAGTCTGCAGATTAATTTGCCATGTTCATCGTGCCGTAACTTTGCATCCGTAAATCCGTTTTGGGCATATAGCATATCAAAATGTTCGCCTCAGAGAGTACATCATTTCATATCATTGCATCATTTTCATTTGGGTTCATCTTGATGCCCGAAATGTTGTTGTAAGAGTGCTATTTGAGATAATTGTCAGATCTGCTGCTCCAAATAGCTATTTGTCATTTTTGCCATGATTAATGTGTGCATGATATGCCCCTGAGCTATACATATGTTTTTTTATATGCTTTGTCATCTTTCCATAGGTGCCATCCATGTATTTTTGTGATGTGTGTGCTGACTAGCACAAGCTTGCAAAGTGGTGCATTCGTTAATGCTGATTTCAGGGACTTAGTGGAATAGTCCTTGGACTGTTTTGATCAATATGCCATATGTTCATGTTGTTTCCTAGTGATCCGTGCCTCTTTTGAGGATGATCAGTAAGGATGATTTGTTAGTCTTGTAGTGATCTATCCATCCATATCTTTGTTTGCAATTATGGAGCACCCTAGCTTGAGTCAATCGAGCTCTACTTTTGCTATTTCGTCAATCTGGGCAGATTGTCTACTTGTTAGCGATTTTGCCGAGGATGTTGTAGTTGATCCGTGCATGCTATGTTATTGTTCTTGCCATGTCTAGCTTGCATAATGTGTATTCTTGATGGGTGTATGCTTATATTGTCATGACATGCTCTGTAGTGAGTGCATCGAGCTCGTAAACATGCCTACTTGATATCTGATTTGCATGCTCCAGTTTTTCACTAATTCTGTGATCTGTTTATGTTTTTGCCATGTTCACATGCTTGCAATTGTATTTTCTGATCCCTTTTGGCTCAAGGTCACTAAGGGACTTTTGTTAAGCTCTTTGAGTAGCTCCATGCCATGCTCTACTTTGCCATGTTCAGTACCAGTAGCATATAGTTTTCATGCTCCAAAGTGTGCTACCTGATCTGAAATTCCAGACAAGTGTTAATTTCACTAAGTCTGAAATTTGTTTACCAATTGCACTTTTACCATGCTTGTTTGAACCCGTTAATGGATGAATTGGCTGTAGCTCAGTGTTCATCTTTTGTTAAGCTTCTTGAATGGATCCCTGCCATGTATTTTGTTGCCATGTTTGGTTACTGTAGCATGTTTAGCTTGTTGCATTTAGATGGCTACTTGCTGTATATCGCAGACCGGTGCCATATTTGATTTGCTTGCCATTTCCAAACTGTGTCTCCGATTCCGGCGTTCTTTATATCGTTTTCAAGCGAAATCATCTCACCTTTCCAGTGGCACACTTGTATTTCCAAGTTGAGGCCAGGTTCATTCATCCCTTGTCAAATCTTGCATATGCATCACATATCACATCCCGCATAGCATACCATGTTTGCATCATGTGGTTTGAGCTTTGCACATTGTTGATTGTGTCCTTATTGCTTGTTTGTCTTGTTTGGGTAGATCCGGAAGACGAGTTCGCTAACGAGGAGCTCGTTGAGTTTGCTTTCGAGGATCCAGTCAACTCTGACAACTTTGCGGGCAAGATGATCATACCCTCAAAATCACTTCTATCTTTGCTTTGCTAGATGCTCGCTCTTTTGCTATGCCTATGCTACGATGCCTACCACTTGCTTATCATGCCTCCCAAATTGCCATGTCAAACCTCTAACCCACCATGTCCTAGCAAACCGTTGATTGGCTATGTTACCGCTTTGCTCAGCCCTTCTTATAGCGTTGCTAGTTGCAGGTGAAGATTGGAGACTGTTCCTTGTTGGAACATTATTTACTTGTTGGGATATCACTATATTATCTGGTTATCTTAATGCATCTATATACTTGGTAAAGGGTGGAAGGCTCGGCCTCTCGCCTAGTGTTTTGTTCCACTCTTGCCGCCCTAGTTTCCGTCATATCGGTGTTATGTTCCCGGATTTTGCGTTCCTTACGCGGTTGGGTGATAATGGGAACCCCTTGACAGTTCGCCTTGAATAAAGCTCTTCCAGCAATGCCCAACCTTGGTTTTACCATTTTCCACCTAGCCTCTTCTTCCCTTGGGTTTCCGGAGCCCGAGGGTCATCTTATTTTAATCCCCCCCCTCGGGGCCAGTGCTCCTCTGAGTGTTGGTCCACCTGTCAGCTGTCGGTGGCCACCAGGGGCAACTCTGGGCTGGCCTACCCATACCTTGGACAATCTGAGTGTGCCCTGAGAATGAGATATGTGCAGCTCCTATCGGGATTTGTCGGCACATTCGGGCGGTGTTGCTGGATTTGTTTTAACTTATCGAAATGTCTTGTAGAACCGGGATGCTGAGTCTGATCGGAATGTCTCGGGAGAAGGTATATCCTTCGTTGACCGTGAGAGCTTGTCATGGGCTAAGTTGGGACTCCCCTGCAGGGATTTGAACTTTCGAAAGCCATGCCCACGATTATGGGCAGGTGGGAATTTGTTAATGCCCGGTTGTAGATAACTTGAACCTTAACTTAATTAAAATGAATCAACCGTGTGAGTTACCGTGATGGTCTCTTCTCGGCGGAGTCTGGGAAGTGAACACGGTGTTGGAGTAATGCTTACCGCAGGTTGTTCTCTAGTTATTTGATCGTGCATTACCTTCTCTTCTGGCTCTCATTTGTGAATAGGTTAGCCACCATAAATGCTAGTCGCTTGCTGCAGCTGCACATATTCACCTTACCTTACCTATAAGCTTAAATAGTCTTGATCGCGAGAGTGCAAGATTGTTGAGTCCCTGTGGCTCACAGATTACTTCCAAACCAGATGCAGGGCCTGATGACTCCGTACCAGATGACGCGCTTGAGCTCAAGTGGGAGTTCGATGAGGACTCATGCCGTTACTATGTGTCCTTCCCTGATGATTAGTAGTGGTGCCTAGTTGGGGCGATCGGGACCGTGTCGCATGTTGGGTTGTTTTTTATTTTGGCACCGTAGTCGGGCCATGAGTGATTGGATGATGTAATGCTATTTATGTACTTTGTTTGACGTGGCGAGTGTAAGCCAACTATGTTCCTTCCCCTTTTATTATCTATATTACATGGGATGTTGTGAAGATTGCCTTACTTGCGACATTGCTTTCAATGCGGTTATGCCTCTAAGTCATGCTTCTACACGTAGGAGATATAGCCGCATCGAGGGCGTTACAAGTTGGTAATCAGAGCCTTCCCCGACCTTAGGAGCCCCCACTGCTTGATCGTTTTTAGCAGTCGTTGTTGAGTCTAGAAAAATGTTTTGAGTCATTTAGGAATTATATATCGGAGAGTTTAGGAATTCTTTTTACTCCCAGTCCCTTCATCGCTCTGGTGAGGCTTCCTGACATAGAGTTTTGTCTATTCTCTTCTCAAATTTCACTAAAAAAAATTTTAGGATCACGCAGGTATCTTGGAATCGTTTCGATGGTTTTGTGACGAGAACATTCTTCTTGGTGCCTCCTGTCATTTAGGGGTTGTGGTAGTGTCCCGGGGAGGTTAGCTCCGAGGTGTTGTCGTCACAATTTTATCGTTGCAGTTCTGGAATACCTGAGTTTAGTACGCCGACATCGAAAATCTCTTTTATGCAGTTGTTGGTGAGATAACCTCGACGCCACCCAGTACTGGGGCGGGAGTTCGGGAGTATTGCCATAACTTGTATAACGGATGCTTTTCGAAGGTTGAGGTAGATGGTTTCCAAAGTTTTTCTCGGTTATGTGTTGAAGGATGGATATAGCTGGATGTAGGATTTGCTAGATTTGGGTGAGATATTATGCTTCCCCTGTATCCCCAACACCTGATTGCATAACCGAAAAGGTTCGGGAGTTTCATAGGCGGGAATTCTTGTAGCTCTAGTTCTTCTTCCATGGATATTTGGTTTGAGATTGGGATTTCTTACCGAGTATGCGTTCTTGATCCGTATCTTGTTGATTTATTCTTCTACCTAAATTCTAAGTGGCTTCTCAATTTATGGATATGTGACCATTTCAAGTGGAATGCATTCATTCATTTTGTTCGGATGTGAAGACGATTTATTGCAATTTCATTCCATTGGATTCAGCTTCAATATTTGTCTATCAATGTGCTAATGGATGTCAACCTCTTCAGGATGGCTCCTCCAACGCGCATGACTCTGAATCCTGATCCGCCACCACCTCCTCCTCCTCCGGAGACATGGCAAGCTGTGATGGCTGCAACCAATGCAAACACGCAGTTGATCATGCAAATTCTTCAAGGGCGCAATCAAGCGAACCAAGGAAACCAAGGCAACAATCAGAATCACTTTGCTACACTCAACCAGTTCCTTGCTAACGGGCCAAAGACCTTCAGCTATTGTGTTGAGGCAACTGATGCTGACGATTGGCTCATGGACTTATGCAAGCATTTTGAGTGCAGTAACGTTAGGCCTGAGGACTTTGTCAAGTTCGCTTCCTTCCAACTCAAAGACCAAGCTGCAGAATGGTTCCAGCAGTACAAAGATTCCAGAGGAGGCCGTGTGATTACCTGGGATGAATTTCGTCAAGACTTCAAAGCTCATCATATTCCTCAGAGCATGATTGAAAGCAAGCGTGAGGAATTCCTCAACCTGAAGCAAGGTTCTTTGTCTGTCTATGACTACAACAAGTTATTTCAGAAGCTCGCCCGCTTTGCTAAGAAGGACGTCCCTGACAAGAAGAGCGTGATATACCAGTTCAGGGGTGGTCTCAGAGAAGAAATCCAGCTAGCTCTTATTCTCTTTGAGCCCTTGAGGTACGATGAGTTCTACAACATGGCATTAAAGCAAGAGGCTACTCAACCGAGGTGTGATGCTTCCAAGAAGCGAGTCAGAGATGCTACTCCTTCTTCCTCTACTCAAGTGGCCAAGCAGCAGAAGTATTGGCTTCCTCCTCCTCCATTCCGTCAGCCGTATCAGAAGAGCAAAGGTGGCAGTGGATCTTCCCACCCACCCAACCCTGGCTTTCAGAACAAGACTTCGTCTCAAGCTCCAAGATCGAGTGCTTTGTATCACCGTCCGCTTTGAGAGGTCACGTGCAACAAGTGCCAACAGAAGGGTCACTATGCCAACAAATGCTTCGATCAAAGGTGTCTCCCTCCTCCTCCTGTGAGATCGGCAAGTACAGTTGTGGTCAAGCATAACCCCAATCACACCAAGGTCAATTTGATGAATGCAGCTCAGGCAGAGGACTCGTCATATGTCATCATGGGTAACCTTCCTGTTAATGATATTCCAGCTAAAGTTCTTTTTGACACTGGTGCATCGCATTGTTTCATCTCAAGACCGTTTACATCTAGGCATGAATTGACTTCGCAAGTTTTGCCTAGTCCGTTAGCAGTTGTCTCTCCCGGTAAGCGCATGCATGCTAACTCCATCGTTCCGGATGTTACTATCACCTTGGGTGACTACAAGTTTCTGGCTTCTCCAACGGTTCTTGGTGACTCAGATATTGATCTTATTCTCGGAATGGATTGGCTTTCTAAGCACAAGGCGCATCTTGATTGTGCAGCCAGGCAGATTCAATTGACTCATTCATCTGAGGATGTAATTGTCTTTGCTGCTCGTCATGATACAATCCGTCTGTTTTCTCTCAATGAGAAGGGTGAATTGGATGCCATCTCGCAAATTCCAGTTGTTTGAGAATATCAAGACGTCTTTCCAGAAGAGCTTCCAGGAATGCCTCCGCACCGGCCAGTTGAATTCATCATTGATCTTGAGCCTGGCACGGAACTAGTGTGCGAGCGTCCTTACAAGCTCGGACCTGAAGAGTTGAAGGAGCTGAAGAAGCAACTCGATATTCAAGGGCGAATGGGTCTCATCCGACCTAGTTCCTCTCTGTGGGGTTGTGGAGTTCTTTTTGTGAAGAAGAAGGATGGAACGGACCGACTCTGTGTTGACTACCGTCCATTGAACAAGAAGACTATCAAGAACAAATACCCACTTCCCAACATCAACGAGTTGTTCGAACAACTCAAAGGTGCCCAAGTATTCTCCAAGCTTGATCTCCGTATGGGTTATCACCAGATTCGAATCCGTGAGCAAGATATTCCCAAGACGGCTTTCAGGACAAGCTATGGTTCATATGAATACACTGTCATGTCTTTTGGCCTCGTCAACGCTCCTCCGACTTTCTCTCGCATGATGAACTTCATCTTCAACGCCTACACCAATGAATTTGTTTTGGTCTATCTCGACGACATTCTGGTCTTTTCGAAGAACAAGGAAGATCATGCCAAGCACTTGCGTCTGGTGCTTGATAAGCTCAGGGAACACCAGTTCTACGCCAAGTTCTCAAAGTGCGAGTTTTGGCTCGATGAGGTTCTTTATCTTGGGCATATCATCTCTGCCAAGGGCATTGCGGTGAATCCTGAGAAGGTGTCTGCAATTGTGAATTGGGAACCACCTCAAAATGTGAAGCAACTCCGTAGCTTCCTCGGTCTCGCAAGCTACTGTCGAAGGTTCGTTGAGAACTTTTCAAAGATCGCGAAGCCTCTCTCTAATCTTCTCCAGAAGCACGTCAAGTACGTTTGGTCTCCGGAGTGTGACATTGCTTTCAACACTTTGAAAGAGAAATTGGTCACTGCTCCATTTCTGACTCCTCCTGATGAATCCAAACCGTTCGAGGTCTTTTGCGATGCCTCTCTTCAAGGTCTTGGTGCAGTGTTGATGCAAGAGAAGAAAGTTGTGGCTTATACCTCTCGCCAGTTGAAGCCCAACGAGAAGAACTACCCCACTCATGACCTCGAGTTGGCGGCAGTTGTGCATGCTCTTTTGACTTGGAGACATCTCTTATTGGGAAGAAAAGTGGACATCTTCACTGACCACAAGAGTCTCAAGTACATATTCACTCAGCCTAATCTCAACCTCAGGCAGACTCGATGGGTCGAAATGATTCAAGAGTATAATCCAAGTATCGAGTATACTCCAGGCAAGGCCAATGTGATTGCTGACGCATTGAGCAGGAAGGCTTATTGCAACAGCCTGATTCTCAAGCCTTATCAACCCGAGCTTTGTGAAGCTTTCCGCAAACTCAATCTGCAAGTTGTTCCTCAAGGTTTCCTTGCCAACCTTCAAGTCTCTCCTACCTTGGAAGACCAGATTCGCAAGGCTCAGCTTCTTGATGCTATGGTGAAGAAGGTGAAGATTGGGATTGCCAAGAGTCAACCCAAGTACAAGTGCTACCGCCTTGATGACAAGGATACTCTCTTCTTCGAGGATCGTATTGTTGTGCCCAAAGGTGACTTCGTAAGGTTATCATGAACGAGGCTCACAATTCACTCCTCTCCATCCACCCTGGGAGCACGAAGATGTATCAGGACCTCAAGCAGGCTTATTGGTGGACTCGAATGAAGCGCGAGATTGCTCAGTTCGTGAATGAGTGTGATGTCTGCAGAAGAGTGAAGGCAGAACACCAAAGGCCAGCTGGTCTCCTCCAACCTCTTGCCATTCCAGAATGGAAGTTTGACCACATTGAGATGGACTTGGTTCCAAAGTCCAAGCGTGGCAATGATGCTATATTCGTTGTCATCGACAAACTCACTAAAGTGGCTCACTTTCTGCCTATCAAAGAGTCAATCACTGCAGCTCAATTGGCGGAGCTCTATACCTCTCGAATTGTCTCGCTGCACGGTATTCCACAGGTGATCTCTTCAGACCGTGGCAGCATCTTTACCTCCAAGTTTTGGGATTCTTTTCAGAAGGCCATGGGCACCAACATCCGCTTCAGCACAGCTTTCCATTCTCAAATTAGCAGTCAAGTCGAGCGTGTCAACCAGATTCTTGAAGATATGCTCAGGGCTTGTGTGATCTCCTTCGGCATGAAGTGGGAGGATTGTCTTCCATATGCTGAATTCTCCTACAACAACAGTTTTCAAGCAAGTTCGGGCAAGGCCCCATTCTAAATTCTGTATGGCAAGAAGTGCCGTACCCCTCTCAATTGGTCTGAAACCGGTGAACGTCAACTTGTTGGAAATGACTTAATCACAGAGGTAGAGGAAATGTGTAAAGTCATTCGAGATAACCTCAAAGCAGCGCAATCGCGCCAGAAGAGCAACTATGATAGTAAGCACCATGATTTGGCTTTTGAGATCAGAGATCATGTTTACCTCCGCGTCTCTCCTATGAAAGGTACTCGTCGCTTCGGTATCAAAGGGAAGCTTGCCCCTAGATACGTGGGACCTTTCAAGATCGTCAGCAAGAGAGGCGATCTCGCCTATCAACTCGAGCTTCCTTCAAACTTTGCAAATGTGCATGACGTGTTCCATGTCTCTCAGCTCCGCAAGTGCTTCAAGACGCCTGAACGCACCGTCAACTTCGAAGACATTGATCTCCAAGAAGATCTCTCTTATCGTGAGCACCCCATTGCTATTCTTGAAGAGACTGAACGCAAGACTCACAATAAGTCAATCAAATTCCTCAAAGTCAAGTGGTCACACCATTCCGACCATGAAGCCACCTGGGAACGCGAGGATCACCTCTGTTCTGAGTACCCGGCGTTCTTCCAGTCCTAGATCTCGGGACAAGATCCTTTCGTAGTGGTGGAGTGTTGTAACACCCCGGATATGTTTTACCTAATATGTAATCCAACTCTTGTTGTTTCCGGCGCTAAGTTATTTTATTTTCTCGGGTTCGGGTTTTTGTCCCGTGTGTTGTTGTTGTCATGCATCTCATATCATGTCATCATGTGCATTGCATTTGCATACGTGTTCGTCTCATGCATCCGAGCATTTTCCCCGTTGTCCGTTTTGCATTCCGGTGCTCCGTTCTCCTCCGGTGGTCATTTATACTTTTCTTTCGTGTGTGGGGATTAAACATTTCCGGATTGGATCGAGACTTGCCTTGGTTTACTACGGGTAGACCGCCTGTCAAGTTTCATACCATTCGGACTTCGTTTGATGCTCCAACGGTTAACCGAGGGACCGAAAAGGCCTCGTGTGTGTTGCAGCCCAACACCCCTCCAATTTGGCCCAAAACCCACCAACACTGTCTCCATCATCTAGAGCGTTCGATCACAATCACATGGCCGAAAACTGCACCTCATTTGGACACTCCTAGCTCCTTCTATGCCTATATATACCTCCCCCATTCGAAATCCCGGGTCATTCCACCCCTAACCCTAGATCCACCCCTCTCCGCGCAGCCGGACACGTCCGCTGCCAGCCCGGACCACTCTCGTGCCGCCACGTGGCTCCCGCACCCACATCGCCGCCCCCAGCGCCGCCGGCCCGCCCGGGCCCAAGGCGGGCCCTCTCCCGTCGCCGACCGGGCCTGAAGAGGCCGCCCGCGCCTCTCTCCTCCTTCGCAGCGCCGCCCACGCCGGCCTCCCGCTCCCCCGCGGAGCGCCTCCCCGCCGGCAGGCGCCGGTACCCGCCGCACTCCGCCGCTTCGGGCGCCGCGCTGCCTCTCGCCGGCGCCGCGGACGCCACCACCCCCGCCTTCGTCCTCCTCGTCATCCGGCGAGGCTCCCGCCGGCCCAAGTCCGACGAGCTTCCTCCCCCCTCGAAGTTCGGCGACTCTCCGGCGAAGCCCCGGCCATCCTCGGATTGCGTGCGATCCGATCTGGATCTGGAAACCCTAGGGGTTGACCTCTCTTTTTCCCTAAGTCTGAGATTAATTTGCCATGTTCATCGTGCCGTAACTTTGCATCCGTAAATCCATTTTGGGCATATAGCATATCAAAATGTTCATCTCAAAGAGTACATCATTTCATATCATTGCATCATTTTCATTTGGGTTCATCTTGATGCCCGAAATGGTGTTGTAAGAGTGCTATTTGAGATAATTGTCAGATCTGCTGCTCCAAATAGCTATTTGTCATTTTTGCCATGATTAATGTGTGCATGATATGCCCCTGAGCTATACATATGTTTTTTTATATGCTTTGTCATCTTTCCATAGGTGCCATCCATGTATTTTTGTGATGTGTGTGCTGACTAGCACAAGCTTGCAAAGTGGTGCATTCGTTAATGCTGATTTCAGGGACTTAGTGGAATAGTCCTTGGACTGTTTTGATCAATATGCCATATGTTCATGTTGTTTCCTAGTGATCCGTGCCTCTTTTGAGGATGATCAGTAAGGATGATTTGTTAGTCTTGTAGTGATCTATCCATCCATATCTTTGTTTGCAATTATGGAGCACCCTAGCTTGAGTCAATCGAGCTCTACTTTTGCTATTTCGTCAATCTGGGCAGATTGTCTACTTGTTAGCGATTTTGCCGAGGATGTTGTAGTTGATCCGTGCATGCTATGTTATTGTTCTTGCCATGTCTAGCTTGCATAATGTGTATTCTTGATGGGTGTATGCTTATATTGTCATGACATGCTCTGTAGTGAGTGCATCGAGCTCGTAAACATGCCTACTTGATATCCGATTTGCATGCTCCAGTTTTTCACTAAGTCTGTGATCTGTTTATGTTTTTGCCATGTTCACATGCTTGCAATTGTATTTTCTGATCCCTTTTGGCTCAAGGTCACTAAGGGACTTTTGTTAAGCTCTTTGAGTAGCTCCATGCCATGGTCTACTTTGCCATGTTCAGTACCTGTAGCATATACTTTTCATGCTCCGAAGTGTGCTACCTGATCTGAAATTCCAGACAAGTGTTAATTTCACTAAGTCTGAAATCTGTTTACCAATTGCACTTTTACCATGCTTGTTTGAACCTGTTAATGGATGAATTGGCCGTAGCTCAGTGTTCATCTTTTGTTAAGCTTCTTGAATGGATCCCTGCCATGTATTTTGTTGCCATGTTTGGTTGCTGTAGCATGTTTAGCTTGTTGCATTTAGATGGCTACTTGCTGTATATCGCAGACCGGTGCCATATTTGATTTGCTTGCCATTTCTAAACCGTGTCTCCGATTCCGGCGTTCTTTATATCGTTTTCAAGCGAAATTGTCTCACCTTTCCGGTGGCACACTTGGATTTCCAAGTTGAGGCCAGGTTCATTCATCCCTTGTCAAATCTTGCATATGCATCACATATCACATCCCGCATAGCATACCATGTTTGCATCATGTGGTTTGAGCTTTGCACATGGTTGATTGTGTCCTTATTGCTTGTTTGTCTTGTTTGGGTAGAGCCGGGAGACGAGTTCGCTAACGAGGAGCTCGTTGAGTTTGGTTTCGAGGATCCAGTCAACTCTGACAACTTTGCAGGCAAGATGATCATACCCTCGAAATCACTTCTATCTTTGCTTTGCTAGATGCTCGCTCCTTTGCTATGCCTATGCTACGATGCGTACCACTTGCTTATCATGCCTCCCAAATTGCCATGTAAAACCTCTAACCCACCATGTCCTAGCAAACCGTTGATTGGCTATGTTACCGCTTTGCTCAGCCCTTCTTATAGCGTTGCTAGTTGCAGGTGAAGATTGGAGACCGTTCCTTGTTGGAACATTATTTACTTGTTGGGATATCACTATATTATCTGGTTATCTTAATGCATCTATATACTTGGTAAAGGGTGGAAGGCTCGGCCTCTCGCCTAGTGTTTTGTTCCACTCTTGCCGCCCTAGTTTCCGTCATATCGGTGTTATGTTCCTAGATTTTGCGTTCCTTACGCGGTTGGGTGATAATGGGAACCCCTTGACAGTTCGCCTTGAATAAAGCTCTTCCAGCAATGCCCAACCTTGGTTTTACCATTTTCCACCTAGCCTCTTCTTCCCTTGGGTTTTCGGAGCCCGAGGGTCATCTTATTTTAACCCCCCCCCCCCCGGGGCCAGTGCTCCTCTGAGTGTTGGTCCACCTGTCAGCTGTCGGTGGCCACCAGGGGCAACTCTGGGCTGGCCTACCCGTACCTTGGACAATCTGAGTGTGCCCTGAGAACGAGATATGTGCAGCTCTTATCGGGATTTGTCAGCACATTCAGGCGGTGTTGCTGGATTTGTTTTAACTTGTCGAAATGTCTCATAGAACCGGGATGCCGAGTCTGATCGGAATGTCTCGAGAGAAGGTATATCCTTCGTTGACCGTGAGAGCTTGTCATGGGCTAAGTTGGGACTCCCCTGCAGCGATTTGAACTTTCGAAAGCCGTGCCCGTGGTTATGGGCAGATGGGAATTTGTTAATGTCCGGTTGTAGATAACTTGAACCTTAACTTAATTAAAATGAATCAACTGTGTGAGTTACTGTGATGGTCTCTTCTCGGCGGAGTCCGGGAAGTGAACACGGTGTTGGAGTAATGCTTGCCGCAGGTTGTTCTCTAGTTATTCAATCGTGCATTACCTTCTCTTCTCGCTCTCATTTGTGAATAGGTTAGCCACCATAAATTCTAGTCGCTTGCTGCAGCTCCACATATTCACCTTACCTTACCTATAAGCTTAAATAGTCTTGATCGTGAGGGTGCGAGATTGCTGAGTCCCTGTGGCTCATAGATTACTTCCAAACCAGATGCAGGGCCTGATGACTCCATACCAGATGACACGCTTGAGCTCAAGTGGGAGTTCGACGAGGACTTGCTTCGTTACTATGTGTCCTTCCCTGATGATTAGTAGTGGTGCCTAGTTGGGGCGATCGGGACCGTGTCGCATGTTGGGTTGTTCTTTTATTTTGGCACCGTAGTCGGGCCATGAATGATTGGATGATGTAATGCTATTTATGTACTTTGTTTGACGTGGCGAGTGTAAGCCAACTATGTTCCTTCCCCTTTTATTATCTATATTACATGGGATGTTGTGAAGATTGCCTTACTTGCGACATTGCTTTCAATGCGGTTATGCCTCTAAGTCGTGCTTCGACACGTAGGAGATATAGCCGCATCGAGGGCGTTACAATCTATTATTCTTGGAAGACCTTTCTTGAACACTGCAGGGGCTGTTATTGATTGCACTAAAGGCAATGTCACTTTTCAAGTTAATGGTAATGAGCATACGGTACACTTTCCGAGGAAACAACCTCAAGTCCATAGTATCAATTCTATTGGAAAAATTCCATCGATTTTATTACGAGGTTTTGAATTTCCTCTTCCTAGTGTCAAGAAGAAATATGATATTCTTATTATTGGGGATGTGCATATCCCCGCTGAGGTAACGTAGTGTTATTCGAAATTTCTCCGGTTCCATGTTATTCGAAATGAGTTTGTTAACAAGACCTGATCAACCTTGTTAGTGGATTCCTTTTGATGAGCATGAGATGGATGAAACTAGAAGGCACAACCTTCTGTACCCCACTTTTACTTTCTATTATTTATATTAAATAAAATAGAAATAAGTATTTTTCTGTCTGTTATCTGATTATCTGTGCAATATAAAAATACCCCAAAAATAAAAGTTCTCCAAATGCCCTGAAATTTAAATATGATTTTTTCTGGAATATTTGAGAATATTTGGCACTGAGAACACAATAGGGGGTCATCCACCTGGCCACGAGGGTGGAGGGCGCGCCCTACCCCCTAGGCGCGCCCCCTGCCTCGTGGGCCCATGGTGGCCCTCCTCCACTCATTCTTTCACCCACACACTCCTTCTTCCTCCCTCAAATACGAATATCCAGCTCAAACCCGAGTCCAAGCTCATTTGCTGCCATTTTCGATCTCCTTGCTCAAAGCACCTCTCACAAAACTGCTTGGGAGATTGTTCCTTGGTATGTGACTCCTCCATTGGTCCAATTAGTTTTTGTTCTAGTGCTTTATTCATTGCAAATTTATGCTGTCTAGGTGACCATGTTCTTGAGCTTGCATGTCAAATTTATATGGTTCCAAGTAGTTTTGATGCATGATATAGGCTCTAGGCACTTGTATGAGTAGTTGCTATCAATATTATTGAGTTTGGTTTACTTTTATTTTGAAGTTACTAAAAAAATTCAGAATTTTTCAGAGGAAGAAATATGCTTAGGAAAATGTTCCAAGGTGGTTCTTCAAGGAAGCAAGGACCCAGGCTTGCAATGGGTGATGCTGATGAAGAGCCACCAAGAGACGCTCCAGTGCATCCTTGTGAATGGCCTTCTGAGAACTTTATGGATCGAGCGGGAATTAAGGTAGAATTTAACGCATATTTGTGTAACGCTGATCTTGTGAGCTTCAAGCAAGAGAAGTGTAGCCAATACCACTATCTCACTAGTTCCTTTGTGAGGAGGTTTGAATTTTCATCTTCACGTAATTCTCCAACTGTCCTTTTTGACCTTTATGAAAATTCTTACACTATGGACATAGAGGATTTTACCACTGCTTGCAAACTTCCACAATGGGGTAGTATCAGGGACCCTCGCAAATCTGAATTTAGAGATTTTCTTGCCAGTATAACTGTGGGGGAATCCAGAGATATAACACAAGCTACCATAGGGAGCATTCATTTTCCTGCTATACATTATTTTGCTCTCTTCATAGGTAGATGCATAAATGGTAAAGATGAAGCATGTCATATGTGTGTTCGTGACCTCAATATTCTTAGGAGTGCTGTGCTAGGAGACAAATCTTATAATTTGGGAGCCATTGTTGCACGTAGGTTGCATCTTAATAGATTTAATGGAGATTTCTTTGGTGGAATTTATGCAACCCGCATAGCTAATTTTCTTGGTATAGCCATACGTGAAGATGATATCGAATTACCTCCTGCTTATCTAGACTTTAATGCTATGGTTCACCACCAGTTTGTCGAGAGGGATGAATCACCTCTCCAGTATCGACTAATCTTTGACAGACGGCATGCTATCCGTATTACTCTCCCTGCTCCTGCCTTCTTTGATTATCAGGCAAAAGGAAGATATGTTATTACCAGAGAGGAGGCAGATGAGTACGAGAGGAGAGCGGAGGCCGCTCGTTGCCAGGCTGCAGCTTAGGAGGCGATAGCCGCTGCATCTCAGTACGACCCTAGTTATTATTATGGATATCCGCCAGGCCAACCGTGGCCATAGACCAACTTAGGCCAAAAGCCTAAGCTTGGGGGAGTACGTATTTCCCACCGACACTACATTTATGCTCACACACTCATTGCTAGATGTCGGTGCTCATACTTTTTCATTGTATCATCCATGTTAGTTTATTTCCTTTTTATGCTTTCTTCTTGTGTGTTTAATAAACCTTAAGAAAAACCAAAAAATTAGTTGTAGCTTTTAATTAGTTTACTTTCCATGCTTGTAGTAGTAATTAAAAAGAAAATCCAAAAAGATTTCTTGTTCTTCTTTTGCTTGTTGGGAGCTTTCCCGCGTAAGTAGTTTTATTTCTTTTATTTTCTTTGGGGGTCAATAGGAGAAGACCATGATTAAATTGTTGAAGTGGCTCTTATATGCATAATTATTGATCTGACAAAAGAGCCCATATTGCCTTGTCTTCTCCTGTTTATTGAATGCTTGCAGATTCCAGCTTAGTCCAATGCACGCGCACTATTATTATTATTCACATCATTCGGTCGTGCAAGTGAAAGGCAATTATGACGATATATGATGGACTGACTGAGATGAGAAAAGCTGGTATGAACTCGACCTCTTTCGTTTTTGTAAATATGATTAGTTCATCGTTCCTGATTCATCCTATTATGAATAAACATGTTTGCAATGACAACTAGAGATCATAGTTTCTTGTGCCATGCTTGATTAGCTATGAGCTTATAATGGTTTACCTTGCGTGCCAACATACTATTAAAATGGTTGTGATGTGGTATGATAGGGTGGTATCCTCCTCTGAATGATTTAAGTGACTTGACTTGGCGCATGTTCATGCATGTAGTTGAAACAAAATCAACATAGCCTTCACAATATTTATATTCATGGTGGATTATATCCTACTCATGCTTACATTCGGTGTTGATTAATTTTAATGCATGTTCATGATTGTTGTCGCTCTCTAGCTGGTCGCTTCCCAGTCTTTTGCTAGCCTTCACCTGTACTAAGCGGGAATACTGCTTGTGCATCCAATTCCTTAAACCCCAAAGTTATTCCATATGAGTCCACCATACCTACCTATATACGGTATCTACCTGCCGTTCCAAGTAAATTTGTATGTGCCAAACTCTAAACCTTCAAATAAATATCCTGTTTTGTATGCTCGAATAGCTCATGTATCAACTAGGGTTGTTCGTATCTTCCATGTTAGGCGGGTTATTCTCAAGAGGAGTGGACTCCGCTCCTCACTCACGAGAAAGTGTCCGGTCATCGGGATGCCCGGTCCCATGCTTTATGCAAAATAAATCAAAATAATTGCAAACAAAACTCCCCCTGGGACTCTTGTTAGTTGGAGGCACTCGTTGTTTCAAGCAAGCCATGGATTGATGCTTATTGGCGGAAGGGGGAGTACAAACTTTACCATTCTATTTGGGAACCGCCTATAATGTGTGTAGCATGGAGGATATCGCCATCTCTTGGTTGTTATGTTGACAATGAAACTATACCGCTCAAAATATTATTCACCTCTATTTCAAAACTGAGCTCTGGCACCTCTATAAATCCCTGCTTCCCTCTGCGAAGGGCCTGTCTATTTACTTTTATGCTGAGCCATCATCTTATTATTAAAAAGCACCAGTTGGAGAGCACCGCTGTCATTTAAATTCATTATTGTTAGTTTACATTGGGTATGACTTAACTAGATCTCTTTTACCATGAATTACAATATCTAGTCAGTCCTTGATCTTTAAAGGTGCTCTGCATTTATGTTTTGCGGTCTCAGAAAGGGCTAGCGAGATACCATCTTGTTATATCATATTATGATTGTTTTGAGAAAGTGTTGTCATCCGATATTTATTATTATTGCTCGCTAGTTGAATATGCCATTGATATGAGTAAACTTGAGAACTAAGTGTTATTGTGAATGTGGTTAGTTATAATCTTTGCTGAAAACTTGAATGCTGGCTTTACATATTTACAACAACAAGAGCAAACAGAGTTTGTAAAAGTTTTTTCTTTATCACTTTCAGTTTATCAACTGAATTGCTTGAGGACAAGAAAAGGTTTAAGCTTGGGGGAGTTGATACATCTCCATCGTATCTACTTTTCCAAACACTTTTGCCCTTGTTTTGGACTCTAATTTGCATGATTTGAATGGAACTAACCCGAATTGACGCTGTTTTCAGCAGAATTACCATGGTGTTATTTATGTGTAGAAACAAAAGTTCTCGGAATGGCCTGAAACTTCACGGAACACCTTTTTGGAAAATATAAAAAATCCTTGCAAAATATGAAGGCTAGGGGGCCACCACCTGCCACGAGGGTGGGGGCGCGCCTGCCCCCCTAAGGCGCGCTCCCCTACCTCGTGGGACCCTTGGAGCTCCTCCGACTCCAACTCCAACTCTATATATTTGGTTTCGGGGAGAAAAAAATAAGAGAGAAGAAATCATCGCGTTCTACGATACGGAGCCACTGCCAAGCCCTAAAACCTCTCGGGAGGGCTGATCTGGAGTCCGTTCGGGGCTCCGAAGAGGGGAATCTGTCGCCATCGTCATCATCAACCATCCTCCATCACCAATTTCATGATGCTCACCGCCATGCGTGGGTAATTCCATCGTAGGCTTGCTGGACGGTGATGGGTTGGATGGGATCTATCATGTAATCGAGTTAGTTTTGTTAGGGTTTGATCCCTAGTATCCACTATGTTCTGAGATTGATGTTGCTATGACTTTGCTATGCTTAATGCTTGTCACTAGGGCCTGAGTGCCATGATTTCAGATCTGAACCTATTATGTTTTCATCAATATATGAGAGTTCTTGATCCTATCTTGCAAGTCTATAGTCACGTATTATGTGTTATGATCCGTTAACCCCGAAGTTACAATAATCGGGATACTTACCGGTGATGACCGTAGTTTGAGGAGTTCATGTATTCACTATGTGTTAATGCTTTGTTCCGGTACTCTATTAAAAGGAGGCCTTAATATCCCTTAGTTTCCGTAAGGACCCCGCTGCCACGGGAGGGTAGGACAAAAGATGTCATGCAAGTTCTTTTCCATAAGCACGTATGACTATAATCGGAATACATGCCTACATTACATTGATGAACTGGAGCTAGTTCTGTGTCACCCTAGGTTATGACTGTTACATGATGAACCACATCCGGCATAATTCTCCATCATTGATCCATTGCCTACGAGCTTTCCACATATTGTTCTTCGCTTATTTACTTTTCCGTTGTTATTGCTATCATCACTACAAAATACCAAAAACATTACTTTGCTATCATTACCTTTTGCTACCGGTACCACTACTGTCATATTACTTTGCTACTAAACACTTTGCTGCAGATATTAAGTTTCCAGGTGTGGTTGAATTGACAACTCAGCTTCTAATACTTGAGAATATTCTTTGGCTCCCCTTGTGTCGAATCAATAAATTTGGGTTGAATACTCTACCCTCGAAAACTGTTGCGATCCCCTATACTTGTGGGTTATCATGCCACTGTTGGGGAACGCAGTAATTTCAAAAAAAAATCCTATGCACACACAAGATTATGGTGATGCATAGCAACGAGAGGGGAGAGTGTTGTCCACGTACCCTCGTAGAGCGGAAGCGTTATGAGGACGCGGTTGGTGTAGTCGTACGTCTTCACGATCCGACCGATCCAAGTACCGAACGTACGGCACCTTCGAGTTTAGCACGCGTTCAGCTCGATGACGTCCCACGAACTCCGATCCAGCAGAGCTTCATAGGAGAGTTCCGTCAGCACGACGGTGTGATGACGGTGATGATGTTGCTACCGACGCAGGGCTTCGCCTAAGAACCGCTACAATATGATCGAGGTGGATTATGGTGGAGGGGGGCACCACACACGGCTTGGAACAATCAACTTGTGTGTCCTAGGGTGCCCCCGGCCCCCATATATACAGGAGCAAGGGGGGAGGCTGGCAGGCCCTTGCAGGGCGCGCTAGGAGGAGGAGTCCTCCTCCTAGTAGGAGTAGGACTCCCCTTTCCTACTCCTACTAGGAGGGGGAAAGGAAGGAGGAGAGGGAGAAGGAAAGCCCCCCCCCTTCCCTAGTCCAATTCGGACTAGAGGGGGAGGGGGTGTGCGGCCTGCCCTGGCTGGCCCTCTCTCTCTCCACTAAGGCCCATGTGGCCCATTACTTCTCCTGGGGGAGGTCCGGTAACCCTCCGGCACTTCGGTTTTCTCTGAAATCACCCGGAACATTTCCGATATCCAAATATAGTCATCCAATATATCAATCTTTATGTCTCAACCATTTCGAGACTCCTCGTCATGTCCGTGATCAAATCCGGGACTCTGAACTACCTTTGGTACATCAAATCACATAAACTCATAATACCGATCGTCATCGAACGTTAAGTTTGCAGACCCTACGGGTTCGAGAACTATGTAGACATGACCGAGACACGTCTCCGGTCAATAACCAATAGCGGAACCTGGATGCTCATATTGGCTCCTACATATTCTACGAAGATCTTTATCGGTCAAACCGCATAACAACATACGTTGTTCCCTTTGTCATCGGTATGTTACTTGCCCGAGATTTGATCGTCGGTATCTCAATACCTAACTCAATCTCGTTACCGACAAGTCTCTTTACTCGTTCTGTAATGCATCATCTCGTAACTAACTCATTAGTTGCATTGCTTGCAAGTCTTATAGTGATATGCATTACCGAGAGGGCCCAGAGATACCTCTCCGACAATCGGAGTGACAAATCCTAATCTCGATCTATGCCAACTCAACAAGTACCATCGGAGACACCTGTAGAGCACCTTTATAATCACCCAGTTACGTTGTGACATTTGGTAGCACACAAAGTGTTCCTCCGGTAATCGGGAGTTGCATAATCTCATAGTCATAGGAACATGTATAAGTCACGAAGAAAGCAATAGTGGTAAACTAAAATGATCAAGTGCTAAGCTAACGGAATGGGTCAAGCCAATCGTATCATTCTCCTAATGATGTGATCCCGTTTATCAAATGACAACTCATGTCTATGGTTAGGAAACATAACCATCTTTGATCAACGAGCTAGTCAAGTAGAGGCATACTAGTGACACTTTGTTTGTCTATGTATTCACACATGTATTATGTTTCCAGTTGATACAATTCTAGCATGAATAATAAACGTTTATCATGAAATAAGGAAATAAATAATAACTTTATTATTGCCTCTAGGGCATATTTCCTTCAATGACAAATACGGGCCAACAACTACATTGGGTTGCCGTCAGACCAAACACACTGAACCCATCCATGCTGATGGCGACTCAAGGATGCCTTGGATTTGCCGCTTTTTCATGATGTAATGCATCAAAGCGCTTCCACGCTTCATGTGTGCACCATCATCAGCTTCCCATCTACATCTAGTTGGGTTCTTTTGCCCGTTTTGTGCCATGTCATCTGTCTGGTCGTCTCTTCAACCATGAAAAGACGTTGAAGTCTTGGTACGATTGGCATATACCGAAGAACATTCACTGGGATTTTGGTCTGCGTCTTCTCACCCATACCGTTGTCTACCACAACATACCTGGATGACTTGCAAATGGGACAATAGTTCAAGTCCGCATACTGAAGCCTAAATAAGGCACATCCTTTCTCACAACCATGTATCTTCTCATAGGGCATCTTAAGAGCACAGAGGATTTTGTCTAACTGGTACAGGTTTGCAGGTAGTACATGGCCTTTGGGTAGAAAACGTCCAAATACTATCATCATCACGTAGTAGCATTCTCTGCCCAAGTTGAATTGAGCCTTCAGAGCCATTATTTGTGAGATGGCATCCAGCTGACAAAGCTCAGTGTGCTCGTGGAGAGGATGTTTTGAAGACTCCAACATTTCATTGAAGGCCTTTGCATATTCCTCCATCTCATCGTCCGAGTCCCGAGCATCATCAAAGTCTTGCACCATGTCTTCCATCCCAGTACCATGCTGGTTGGTGCGACGGCGAAGCACCCTAGCTCTGGCACATTGGGCAGACTCGCCATGAAATGTCCACGCTGTATAACCTGGCATAAAACCCCTCTTCTGCAGGTGTTTGCCCATTTCATCCTCTGTCCTCTTGTGCCAATTGTCTCACCCAGCACAGGGGCACCAGGTTGTCCTCTAGCCATTTGCAAATGCGGCTCTCACAAACCCCTTGGTTTTTGTTAACCATTCATTGGTCATGTCTTTCTGACTAGTGTGACCGATGTACATCCATGCACGATCACTCATCTTCCCTAGCTACTGACACATAAGATATATATATATATATATATATATATATATATATATATATATATATACTCATTAGTTAATGGAGTTTGTCACTTTTATTGTGTCCATGCAACCTAGATGCTAATAGGTAAAGATAGGTCATAATTCCACCCGAGTATGTGTAGATTGGGTTCGTTTTGCCATGCTCTAGATCTGACGCAAAATTTCCGCAGCACCTCCCCGCTATTCTCCTGATACACGTCTCAGCAATAAGGAGAGAGGATGTGTACCCGGAGAACAACGGGGAGGCACTGACAAAATTCTGCATCAGATCCGAGGCAGAGCATATGGGAAAACGAACCCAATCTACACATACTCGGGCTGTCCATCGATAATGTTGGACAATTCAAAAGAATCACGGTTATAAATATGCAAATGCATGCATATTTATAGATGTAACCCTTTCAAACGGGAGACGCATAGTGGTCACGCATATTGATGATTGAAGAAACCTATAGCTAGCAAGTTTCATTGGCACGAAGACCGAAACAAAGCAAATGAAGGGGGAGGAGGAGATGTCATTTTTTCTCACCCAAGAACGCAGCGGCGAAGCTCGTCGAACGCACTGGGAGGTCGTCGAACACCAGACCCTCGCAGCGACGAAACAACTTCACATTTAAAACCACCTGTTCAACACAAATATGATGTTTTTATAACAAAATCGAAAAATATATGACCTAACTCATAATTCACAAATATATGGCCCCGTCGGCCTCTGGAAGGCCGAAGAGCACCTTTTTCGGGAGGTGTCGGGGGTCGGGTGTCGGGGGTGTCGTGTCGGGGTCGGGGATGCCATGTCGGGGTGTTGGGGTGTCGTGTCGGGGTCGGGGTGCTGTGTCGGGGTTGGGGGTGCCGTGTGATACGTCTCCAACGTATCTATAATTTTTGATTGTTCCATGCTGTTTTATTATCAATCTTGGATGTTTTATAATCATTTTATATCATTTTTGGTACTAACCTATTGACACAGTGCCAAGTGCCAGTTGCTGTTTTTTCCCATGTTTTTTACATCATGAAAAACCAATATCAAACGGAGTCCAAATGCCACGAAACTTTATGGAGATTTTTTATGGACCAGATGGAAGATATTGGGCCCTGGTTGCACCCGAGGGTAGTCCCGGGGAGGGGAAAACCCACCATGGCGCGCCAGGAGGCCCAAGCGCGCCCTGGTGGGTTCTGCCCACCTCAGGTGCCCCCCCAGGCCACCTCTTTGCTCTATAAATACCACAATATTCCAGAAACCCTAGGGGAGTGGACGAAATATTCATCCAGCCACCGCAGAGTCCAGAACCACCAGATCCAATCTAGACACCATCACGGAGGGGTTCACCACTTCCATTGGTGCCTCTCCGATGATGCGTGAGTAGTTCTTTGTAGACCTTTGGGTCCGTAGTTAGTAGCTAGATGGCTTCATCTCTCTCTCTCTTGATTCTCAATACAATGGTCTTTTGGAGATCCATATGATATAACTCTTTTGTGGTGTGTTTGTTGGGATCGGTGAACTTTGAGTTTATGATCAGATCTATCTTTTTATATCCATGAAAGTATTTGAGTTCCTTTGATCTCTTTTATGCATGATCTCTTATAGCCTCGTATTTCTTCTCCGATATTTGGGTTTTGTTTGGCCAACTTGATCTATTTATCTTGCAATGGGAAGAGGTGCCCGATAGTGGGTTCGATCTTACGGTGCTCGATCCCAGTGACAGAAAGGGAACCGACACGTATGTATCGTTGCTACTAAGGATAAAAAGACGAGATCTATATCTACCGCCATATAGATAAATGGATCTTGTCTACATCATGTCATCGTTCTTATTGCATTACTCTGTTTTTCCATGAACTTAATACACTAGATGCATGCTAGATAGTGGTTGATGTGTGGAGTAATAGTAGTAGATGCAGGCAGGAGTCGGTCTACTAATCTTGGACGTGATGCCTATGTAATGATCATTGCCTGGATATCGTCATAATTATTTGAGGTTCTATCAATTTCCCAATAGTAATTTGTCCACCCACCGCTTTGCTATTTTTCTCGAGAGAAGCCACTAGTGAAACCTACAGCCCCCGGGTCTTATTTCTCATATATTTGCCTTCGCGATCTATTTTATTTGCCTTTTATTTTCAGATCTATTAAACCAAAAATACAAAAATACCTTGCTGCAATTTATTTTATTTGGCATTCGGTATATCAATATTTACAACTTTCTCCCGTCCACACACCAACCGTTACCCGAAAGGGATTGATAACCCCTTTAACACGTCGAGTTGCGAGGTGTTGTTATTTGTGTACAGGGGCTGTTTACGTTGTGTTGCTTGGTTCTCCTACTGGTTCGATAACCTTGGTTTCATTTCTGAGGGAAATACCTACCGCCGTTGTGCTGCATCATCCCTTCCTCTTTGGGAAAAAACCGACGTACCTTCAAGCGACATCACCGTGTCGGGGTCGCGGTGTCGGGGTGTCGTGTCGGGGTCGCGGTGTCGGAGTCAGGGGGTCGGGGTGTCGGGTCAGGGTCAGGGTGTCGGGGTGCCGGTCATGGCTTCTTCTTCTTCTTCTTCTATTCTCTTCTTCTTCTTTATTTTCCTTTTTCCTATCCTTATTTTTCTTCTTGCTCTTGACTTCCTTTTCTTCTTTATTTTCCTTTTTCCTCTCCACTTCTACTTTTTCTTATTTTTTTCATCTCACAAAATGTACTAATAACCTAAAATCTACTAACCTAAAAAACAACTAAATCAACTAACCTAAATTACTAATAGTACAACATAAATCAAAAAACAGCAAGAAAAAAGAAAGAAAAAAAGTGAAAAACCTCATCGGGGGCGGCTAGACGGAGCGGCGCCTGGTGGCGGGGGACGGCTGGACGGAGAGGTGTCGGGCGGTGGGGGCAGAGCGGCGGGGCGGCGGGCAGCCTGAGCGGCAGGGTGCCGGGGCGGCGGGCGACCTTGGGGTCAGGGGCGGTGGGGGTCGGGGGTGGGGGCGGCTTGGGCACAGGGGCGGCAGCGCGGGTGAGGTGAGGGGAGAGAGAGGGGGAGAGAGAGGGGTGGGGCGTGGGCGCTGGCCGCTTTTTAGTTAGGTCATAGATCATTGCCGTCTGCGCAGACGGCAAAGAGCCTAGCTAGTGGGGTGGGGCCGGGGGAAACGACCTTTAGGTTGGCCATTCTATTTGTCGTCTGCTAGCAAACAACAAAGAAAGTAGCCGTTAGGTCGTTCTCGTTAGTGGGCCACCCGCCCTCTTTGCTGTCTGCTAGCAGAAGACAAAGTTTCCATGCCGTCAGCTAGTAGACGGCAAAGAGCAGGCTGACAGCAAACATGGTCTTTGTCATCAGCTTATTCTTTGCCGTCAGTTTTCTGTAAGATGATGGCAAAGACGTTCTTTGCCGTCAGCTAGCTGACGGCAAAGATCCTGATTCCAGTAGTGACACAAATACAAAACTTACCTTGGCCCAAAATGGAACTACTAAGATTGTCAGTCTTAATAGCCTTGTAAGCCTTGCTATTTACAAGGATTAAACGAAGTGTGTTCAGAATATTGTGGTTGCAAGGAAAATTAAAATACAATTCAGATTGCAGAGGCAGTAAAACGAGGAGATTGAGGTTGTATGCAATGGGAAAAGATGGACTGGAATCCATGTGTTCACTAGTGGCTTCTCTTAAAGTAAACGACAAGGTGTGGTATAAAAATCACAGTTGTGCATCGATTAAATTACAGTTTTTATGAGTATGGTTATGTATGGCATAATCACATATAGGCATCACGTCCGGACATCCATATATCGTTAATCCAACTAGATCTGCAACTAGTACTCCACCCTAAGATTGCTATTAGCATGCATCTCAAAGTATTAAGTAAAGAATAGAGAATTGTATTAAGTATAATGACGTGATGTTGATGATATATTGTTGTCACTCTGCACTTAGAGGACAGCTACACAATCATCTTTTTATCCTTAGTGGAAACAATATAATAAAAGCCCTTTTCACTTTTTGTCACTGTGGTAGATTACTAAGTGAACCCAACCAACATACACCACTCTCTCTTGAATATCATCCATCAAACTTTGCCAAAGAAAAACAAATAGATCGAAGAGCATATATGTACAATGTATGTGCAACAAAGAAACCAAATCAATCTCAAAAGAATTCATGGACAGATTTGATCATAAAGTGACAATTCATCGCACCACAACAAATACATAGAGAGTATCATATTGATAATCATGTATAGTAGCTCATGTCATCTTTGTATTGAGAAATAAGGGAGAGAAATCCATCTAGCTACTACTATGGATCCATAGTCCAACTGAAAACACTCACAAGTGATCATGTTGGTGGAATGGTTAAATGTAGATGGCCACCGAGATGATTTCCCCCTCCGATAGAGTACTGAAAAGGCCTCCAGATTGGATTGCTTCTGAAAAGAGAGGTAAGGCGGTAGAAAAGTTATCCTCCCTAGAAAATCATGGTTTTTAGGCAAATATAAAGTGTAGACATCGAGAGGCGGTGGAGAGGAGCCATAGGGGGGCACGCGTCCTTACCACACAATCGTGTGGGGCCCATAGGGAACCCCCAGGGGGAGCCAGGATCCTTCAGGGTTCCAATCGCCGCCCTCACAGCACCCCATCCTCGCTGATTCCAGACATGCCCTTGTAGCAACGTTGTCGCTGGTTGAAGCATTGACATCGTAGCAGCTGTCGATTGCATCAACAGGTGGTGGTTGTCGTCATAGTAGCGCTCTAGCTAGTCGCATCACCACTGTGCCTTCAGCCACAGCTCCGGCATCACCGCTTGCACCATCGTCAACTCGCTGTGCTAGTTGAAGGTTTTTTATCTTAGGTTGCAGCTTGTAAGTGCATCTAGTGCCACCCTTAGTTGGTTTTGGAGTATTCACGACAAACTTGGTTGAGGGACTAATGTGTTCATGAGAATTGCAGGATAACACAGGTAGTAGTCCCATATTGATTTGGTTTACCTACCAGAGATGACCCCTAAAAATGTGTGAAGATATTGAAGACAATGGTGGTCTCTGAAGATATTCACAGTGAAGATTATGACATGAGAAGACATTCATGTGAAGACTATGGAGTGCGAAGACATAGTTGTTTCGTAGTTTCCTTTTCTTCTTTGTTGAGTCATAGGAACCACCATACTGTTAAGTGGGGTCCAAGTGAACAAAGTCAGAGTGACTGAAGTGATGATCAACCAAATCCTATGTCTTCGAGCGAAGACAGCGAGAGCAAATCTTATCCAGAGTTGGATGAGTCAGCTTTACTTGTATCCCAAGTCAAGCTGCCGCGTGTGTTTGAAATCTGACCGTTGGACACGTGTTAGTTCCTTAGTGACCCAGGGCCATTTCGGACAAATCAGGTCGGGTTGTCTCCTGGCTATAAATATCCCACCCCCTACACCATAAATTGGTGGCTGCTCAGAGTTAGTGCACGGCTTTTATCATTTGAGAGCAACCCACCTCCGAAGCATTTGAGAGAGAGATTCTTGCAAGTACAAAGCCCAAAACACCCAAAGCCGAAGAGTGTTAGGCATCACTGAAGTCTTTCTGTCCGCGTGATCTGAAGACTTGTTACACTTGAGGACTGTGAATCCTCCAGCCGGTTAGGCGTCACGTTCTAAGCATCCAAGAGTCATTGTAGATTGCCGGTGAACGAAGTCTGTGATGGTTTGGAAGTCTACCTTGAAGACTTACCAGAGTGATTGGGTGAGGACTGTGTGTCCTTAGATCAAGGGGAATGAGGTGAAGACGCGGTCTTCTGAGTTAAATCTCAGCCTCCCTAACCAGACGTGCAGTTGTCACAGCAACTGGAACTGGTCTACCAAATCCTTGTCTTCACCAAGCTACTGGTTCTATCCTTCACCTCCCTTTACTTTATAGTATGTCTTCGTGAAATCACTGCTTTCCTGTATGATCTGATTGACTTCACTGAGTGAAGACTATTTACTGTTTTGTTTCATACTATCTTCCATCCCGATCCATACTACCTAGTTGCTGATAGTCTTCGAACTTTCACTTCATTGCTTACATGACTATGGTCTGTCTAGTGTAGTCTACCTTCCGCTACATATCAATAGGTCCATTTCTACTGTTTGTCTTCAAAGCCCTCGTGTTTTGAAGACTTCCATAAAAATCGCCTATTCACCCCCTCTAGTCGATAACTAGCACTTTCACAGCTTCGTGGTTATGGAGTGGCCTGGTCCGGGCTTCCCTCGCCATCGGTTGAATATTTTTTCCTTTGGTTGAAACCTTTTCCATCAACGGTTGCGGCTTCCCTTGGCTATGCAGTGGGAGGTCCCCAACTTTTGCCTCTTGATGGTGGTAGCTTTCTCACTCGCCTGTTGCAGCTTTGGTTGTTGCCGGTTCCAGCAATCAATGACTGCTACTCCCGCTGGAGTCGTTGGGTTTCTCCAAAGAGGAAGGGTGAAGTAGATAACAACAAAGTCATCCCTTGGTTAAGAACCAAGGTTTATCAAACCAAAAGGAGCTCCTAAGCTAACAATATAAGCAACACATGCACACAAACAAAATAAAAAATTTGCACCCAGTGTGGTGAGAGGGTTGTCAAGCCCTTGTCTTGCTAGTTACAAGAATAAAAGCAAATAGATATAGATGGTGGTAAAGTGAAAAGACAAATAAAAGAGGAAATTTTGTATAAGAATGTATCAATAAAGAATAGGCCCAGGGGCCATAGGTTCACTAGTGGCATCTCTTCCGAAAACAAGCGAATGGCATGGTAAACAAATTACAGTTGGGCAATTGAAAAGATTGCAATATTTATGACTATGATCATTCATGGCATAATATCATATAGGCATTATGTCCGTGATAAGTAGACCATTAGTCCAACTGCATCTACTACTAATACTCCACCCCAAAACCGCTATCCAACATGCATCTCAAGGTATTAAGTTTGCAAGAAGTAGAGTATCGCAATAAGAAAGATGACATAATGTAGACATGAAGAATTCAATCAATATGATAAAACCCCGTCCCTTTATCCTTGGCGGCAATAATACAGTACGTGTTTATAAGATCACCTCCCCTAAGAAAAGTCTAGGGTTCCTTTTCCTCCCACCACCATCGTCGTCGGTCGGCCAACACTACCCATTGGAAGCCCACGCCCGAGCTATGTAGTCCTAAGAGGGAGATCTTCATCTTTTCTAGGGTATCAGTGAAGATAATGTTGAGGCCGCTGCCTCCGTTCATCAGGACGCATGAGAGGCATTAGCCCCCATGACAGGGTCCAGTACCAGGGTGTGCTTTCCTGGCTGCACGACGTCTTCGGGGTGGTCCCCTGTGTGGAAGGTAATTGTCTCTTGGGACCATGCCAGTTGTTCGCTGGCTACCTCCTCCGTTGTGTAGATCGCGCGTCTGGCGAGCTTATGATTCCGCCGTGTGTCAGCCGTTGTGAATATCATGTTTACGGAGGTCTCGCAAGAGGCTTCATAGCGTCGTGGAGGTCATACGATGCATGTTCATGCGGGGTGACCGGGGCGGTCGTAGACCTCTTGGTCCTTCCCATGCCTGTTATACATGCTTTTGATGTGGCGTGAAGGCAAGATGTCAAGAATTTCCCCGATCTATCAGCGATTAGCTCGAAAGAGCAAAACGTGAGGGTGAGGTGATGGCGTGGCGAGAGATCGTTGGCCTCTAGTGATTCTCTGAGCCGGGTTCGTTCTCCGTTCAACGTCACCTGTGCCTGGCGCGCCAACTGACGAAGCGAATTCATGTCAGATCCCTCGGTAGGGTTCATGACGAGACTGGAAGTACCGCAATAGAATTTGCACACACAATTTATCCAGGTTCGGGCCTCTGAGGAGTAATACCCTACGTCATGCTTTGTCTTGGTATTCATGGTGAGGGGATACCTCGTGCAGAGGATTACAATGGTGTTTGGGATGTCTACCGAGAGTTGAGTTCCACATTGGATCCCTAATGAGGACCCTAGACCTCCCTTTATATAGACATGAGAGGTCTAGGGTGTACACGGAGAAGAGATCAGATCGATATGGCCGCCGCCTTCTGCCTTGGGGTACACGTTCACCGCCCTCTCCTTCCTAGGGTTCCATGATTCTCTCTGGGCCTGGTGGGCCCTGGTCAAGGTCGAGGCCGGTCTCCTTTACGTTAGGCACTCCGGGTCCCCTACCCCGTCACTGGTCCTATGGGGTCTTAGCACGAGGACTTCCTGATTGTCTACTACAACAAGTTTTTCCCGACTCCAGCGAGGGAGGGGCGGTGACGGTGGCACGCCTTTGGCTCGCTTCAGTGCTTGTAGTCGTCGCTAGGTGGTCTATTGATCTGGATGTAATAAGTATTATTATTGGCGTTCATTGTATTGCCATGATTGAATATGAATAGATTGGAAATTTTCTCGCAAACGAAAAAATACAATAAATGTTCTAGCCCTTATTGTCACTGGGTTAGAGCAATGCAAGATTAAACCCACTACAAAGCACTACTCCCACTGAATAAAAATCAATCGAACTTGGCCAAAGAACATAGATAGATCGGAGAGCATTACAAAACTATTTAATTATGTGGCATAAAGTCCAAATAGATTCAATTGAATTAAGTGAACAATCTGATCATAAAGTGAGAATTCATCATTTTCCAACAAACACACCATTGATTATATCCAGTTGATCTTGATCAAGAACGATAACATGACATTGAAGATCCAAAAGAGAAAGAGAGAACCATCTAACTACTACTATGGACCCGTGGGTCCTAAAGGAACTACTTACACATGGTCATGGAGGCAACAAGGTTGATCAAGATGGCTTCGGGAATGGCTTCCTCCTCCCGTAGAGCTCCGTAACAGGGCTCTAAATGCTATCTCTTTGGAATAGAGGCTTGCGGCGGCGATAAAAATTCTTTTAGGGGCACAACGGATGGTTTCAGTATTTATAGGGAATTATGACAGTGGAATCAGGTCAAGGCGGTGTTTGTGAGCCCCACACGGACGAGGGGGCGCGGCCACCCCTGGGCTCCTCGCGGCTCGTCTTGATCTCTCCTAAAACTTACAACACTCCTTGTTGCCCAAAAAAATCATGTTAAACCGACAACGTATTTTGACCTCCGCGGATATTGATGTCATGCAAAACCAAAAATAAACAAATAACAAGAAGGAACAGGCTTACAACAACGCCACCTCCCCTCGCAGAGTAGACATGGGAGGGAGACACCGGCTTCGCAACTCCCTCCCCTGGCCCAGTCTCACGGTGGCTTCTAGCATTGTATGCCAACGATCCTGAGAGTGGAAATGCAGTGGTGGGAATGCGACTCGCCGGACGAGGTCACCAGATGAAAAAGGAGATGAGAAGATGGAAGATTCATGCCCCATCAAGCGATGAGGGGACCGGTGGCTACACGGAGGAGAAAGAAAAAGAAGATGCAGTGGACCATGCCTAAATTTTTTTCTGAGTCGACTTAGAAACATAAGCCTGCACGTCAAACGGACCGACATTCTTTTGGGCTCTGGGTTTCTGGATAATTACCGGATTGGTTAGATCCAGCCCAAACAAAGCACACCTTGGGCCCAAGTAACACACGTCCACGTCTTAGGGCCCGCCATCACTCTCTACCTGTCGTCGTCTTCGTCTTCACGCGAGAAATATATTCTCCGGTGCTTTCCCTTTCTCTCTCTCTTTTCTCATCTCTGTGCGCGCGGAGCAAGATTCCACTCTCGATACCTCGGAGTTATCGCGCACCGAGCAGCAGATTATCCTCTCCCTGCAGGCATCGCGCTGCTTCTCCAAGTTAGTATCTGATCCTAATCAGCTCTGTTGTCTTTCCCCGCACCCGGGCCAAATTTGTTCCGCTGATCCATCATGGCGTGCTTTGTTGGATTGGAATTGGATCAGTTAGCACATTTTACTCGGAATCCAGTGACGTGCTATTAGCGTAGGTTTCATTTCGTCCTGGGAATGAAGCGGAATTCGCCGATTTCTTGCTTGTTTGGGGGTTTCGGGCGTTTTATGCGGTCCGCTTTTGAGCAATTGCGGGCTGCGATGAGATAGACTGGTGCTCCACTAATTTAATTTAGAATTGCCATGATCTGTATATCCGTTTCTTTAGGTTCTACTAGTATATATGATTGTGCCTTTCTGGTTCAGACTTTAGAGTTTTGGGTCTCCGGTAGATGTATATTTGGCTGATAATTTTATTCCTTTTGCTGCCGTATTACTTTCTACTCCCTCCGTTTCAAAATAGATGACTCAACTTTGTACAAAGTTAGTACAAAGTTGAGTCATCTATTTTGGAAGGGAGGAAGTTCGTGTCAGCAGGCGTGCTTTCTTTTCTACTGCTTGAAACTCTATAATTTTAGAGGATGTGTTAATTTTTTGCCTACAGCCATAATCTATGGGCCTTTCATTTTCTTTAACTTTACCCCCTGGTGATAATCTGCCAAATGTTAGTCCAGTACTCAGTTTATGACTTGGGCGCAGAGGTTTTTGTCTCCAATCTATGGAAGTAGTTTCATTGATGCTTCAAAATGATGTTCGACATTTGAAAAAGAACTCATGTGTACATTCCATGAAGTATGAACAACAGTTTTTCTCCGAAAAACATGTTCATTTGTGTGTTGTACAAAAAAAAAGAGTGAGAGAGTAAAATAGCATACAATTTTTAGGTGCGGCACACAAATTGGCTTTCTGACCATTTGCATGTCCATACTTTAATCCCATGATCTATGTACAAAGTTATTCGCGCAGCACAGTATATGAAGAATGGTCCCACCTGAGATTTTGTGGCACTGCCTCACTGGTGCCATATGAATTTTCCCTAGGAAGTGTATTTGCAGTATTTCATAATGATTATGCTATTCTTTTCTCGTATAGGATCATATATGTTATTTGTACCTTTCCTGTTGTTTGGTTCATTTTTTCCTTCTTCAAGTCAGTGGGTTAGGATAAGGTTGCACCTGCCTTTTGGGTTTGGTTTCAGTTTTGAGTTTAGTGTCTAGTCAGCAGTCACAACCATCAGTGTACAATTTTTTGGACGGGTTGCCCTTTATCTTTTATTTGTTGGAATTCGAAGTTGGACAAAATACATATGATAGTGCACGTTGAACTACATTCTTCACTAACTGATAATTTTTCTGAGCTTGCTCTATCATATGTATATTGGATCTTAATTAAATCTTTCCATATTGCAGTAAGATTGCCTGCTTGAATTAATCAAAATCTGAATATTTTTTGCACAAGGATTACCAAAATCAGAAAGCTTACTGTTTCATGCTATCAACGACTGATCATCAATAGTGTCATTGGTCAAACATAAAACAGGCAAAATGAGCTCTGAAGGCGGTGGCACCGCCATCACAGGCAAGAAGCGGAACAGGGCCCAAATTCAGACACTAGTCAGGGAAGGCTCTCTCTATAACCTCACCCTCAGTGAGGTTGAAAGCCACCTTGGTGCGCCACTTCTTAGTATGAACCTTGATGACTTTGTGAGGAGTGTGCTTCCAGATGAGAAGAACCTTCCATTACCAAATGGCGCTGGGAATTCAGGCAGTCAAAGCACGTCAGCTTTTGGTTTGGAACGTCAGGGCAGCAGCATTACTGTGCCCCTGCCATTGAGCAAGAAGACAGTGGATGAAATTTGGAGAGACATCCAGCAGGAAGAGGAGAGTAGTGATGATGAGAAAAGGAGTTCAGGTTGTGATGCACAGATGTCGTTTGGGGAGATAACACTTGAGGAGTTCTTGCAAAGGGCTGGCATTGTTACTGGGCAGTATCAGAAGGATGCTGAGGAGTTAATTGATCTTGTAGGAACTGGAGAAAGTGCTCATTTGATGACCAGAGTGCAGGATTTCCCACAGGGAACAAGTGCAATTGATGCGTATATTGTACGTCAGTCGATTGCGCAACCGTTGAGTGTTGCAATCCCTTCGACAATGGATTCCATCTACCCAGATCGTCAAATGAGTATTTCGTCATCTCTAGAACTTTCTGATCTTCAAAGTCCTAGTCGTAAGAGAATGTCTTCCCAGGATGTGGTATACAAGGTTGCTGATCGGAGGCAGAAGAGGATGATCAAGAACCGAGAATCGGCTGCACGTTCAAGAGCTAGGAAACAGGTTTATTTTTCTGACTCTTTACGATTCAAGTCATGACTATAGAACTTGTTTAGCACTTTAGAATGATACAAAAGCTTCTATGAGATTTAGAAACATACTAATAGAGGAAAAAGTGAATTAGCTCTCATGTAGGATCCAGTTAGCAAGGAGCCTAGCAAGCAATCTCTAATTAGCACAACTCCCAAAAGCTAAATTTTTTGTAAGAAAGACCTTTATTTGGTTACTCTGCACAAGAACAGAACTAACATCCCCTCTTTAGATTAGAACACACTATAATAGGTTAGTTTGCCTATTTTGCACCTACATAACCCCCCTATTTTACTCATTGAAGGACTACTTCTGTTCTGGATTTATCTTACTACACCATAATATGTTAGCTTGTCTATTTTGCACCTACATAACCCCTAATTTACTCATTGTATGATTACTTCTGTTCTGGGTTTATCTTAATTCACGGCAGCACTGGGTATATTTCTTTGTATCAAAACTAATTTTTAACTTTGGGAACTTTTTTGTATGAAATTTAGGCCTACACAAACGAGCTCGAATGCAAACTGTCTTGTCTGGAAGAGGAGAACAAGAGGCTGAAGAGAGAGAAGGTAGATCATGCTCATTTTCTGTACATAACCTGTTTAATTTCCTTTAGATTTGTTTGGTGGAGGTTTGTTTAATTTACTACTGTTATTTTTTCCAATGTTTTCCTGCTTCATCTGTATAGTTTGCACTTTTAGTGCAAGCACGCACCGGCGTGCCCTGTTTCACCAAATAATTTACACCTTTGTCTCCTTTTTCTGTTGGTGATTAAAAAAAAATCAAAGCATCGCTTTGGATGTACTTCTCAAATACTCGGTGCACCTGTGGTATCATGAAGCCATGGCTGCAAGAATAAGCATAGAAGCATGATGTGCTGAAAGAAATATTCGTTGAGTATATAAATTTTCTGCCGAAAGAATTATATTTCCGTGTTCTTCTGCTTTCAAGATCTGCCTCTTGGTTTCTCACATGAATACGAATAACACACAAGTACATTATACTTGGTGCAGTTTGACCAAGAACCAGCAATTGCTGCTATGTGCTATTGAAAGTGTGAGCCTGTATTTATCTAGTGATTGCCATTCACCTCTTTATTGACGACAACGATGTTTCACCGCATTCGCTTGCAGGAGTTGGACATGTTATTGAAGTCCGCGCCCCCTCCAGAACCGAAAAGGCATCTTCGGAGAACGAGATCGACCTCATTCTGATTGTGTGTAGAGTACAGGCTTCTGGTAGATTTTGATCGCTCTTTTGCTTTCTCCTCGCATGTATCTATGGAGTGTGTGCAGTTTGCTTTGCTTGTAATTTGTAAAGGCCTAGGACACCCAACAATCTTGTGAAATGTCCTCCCGGCCCTTAGGTTTCAGGTTTTGTAAATCTGGTTGTTGCAAATATTCTTGCGGCACGGATCCCAGTGTATGGATCGTACTGCGAAGTTTCTTGCTAATACTTGCTGTAAGTTTTCGCTGCTGTAACCTCTGTAGCCGCATGGTAAATTCAATGAACCCTGTATCTGCTTTCAGAGTCTTTTAGCAGGAAGAGAATGTTCACCTAAGAAAGTCCCTCTTGCGGTCATTCCCATGTTCCATGTTCCATTGCCATCTACCATTGTGGTCCAAGGGAAAAGGGCCAAGACCCAAGAACGTCTCAATGATTGAAGAGGAGGTGGAAGAAGAAGCATCTGGGCAGTTAACTTGGCCAATTATTAGCTGGTCAAGCTTAGTCTGTGGACTTGGGACTTGAGAGACAGATGGTCCATGGCCAGCCTCCTCCATGTGAGAGTCCAAGCTAGTACTGTATGAGCATTATTTGCTCTCTTTTCTCTGTAGCACGTATCGAAATGTGCATCTTTGGTATTAGAAATAACACAATGAAATAGTGTGCCGGCCAAAAAAAGGTAAAAACAGTACTACTCTGATTCGGATCATGTCAATTTTCCCTCCATTTTCCTGAGCTCATGCCATGGGAATATGAGATCTATCTAATCGGTCCCCTAGTTTGGAGTGCGAGGACTTGTCTTGAATCCTGCCGGAAATTGAGCTGTTTATGTGAAGTTCATATGGAGTTTCCTGGATTCGTAAGTGTTGGGCATCGAACAGACTTTTTTTTTCAAAAACTGGAGGCGTTAGGGCTTGATAATCCATTAATCGAAAATAAATAAATAAATGAGAATTGGCCTATGAATTATGCAGATACTTGTATATTTTTCGTGTGCTATGGAGAACAAATGTGAATGTGTGATCTGATCACATGACATGGCACTACTTAAACTAGATTAGATTGAACCACTTCTCTCAATATTAGTCAAAGATGAATATCACATGGTCGGCATTCAATCAGGAGGTCCAGACTCTGGCTGTATTACTGAACCCACATGATCAGTCCGCAAGATGACCCACACAACGTACGTACGGAACACACATGTGCTTACTTCACTAGTTGTAGTGTATGTGCTCAGTACTCGAGAAACAAAATTGTTATTTATTTTAATTATTATTGGTTTTCTAAACAACATTGCTTTTATATTTTTCAGAAGAACTGAAACCCTTGAGGTTCAGCCCATTAATTAAGAAGAAGAGAATTGCCAGATTAACTAGTGGAAAAACACGCGAAAACAGGTGCATCACACCCACAAGACGTCGTGGTTAGTTATTTTTGTTATTCTTCTCAGTGAGAATATAACGAGTTTCCCTCTATAAGCTAGTGGTAGTCCGAAATTGCTAGTGGAGCTCAGGCTCCATTTTTTAGAAAATGATGACCCCCGGTCTCTGCATCTGGGAGATGCATATGGCCACTTTATTGATTATTCTCGAGGACTTTACAAAGTATTACAAATAATATATCTGAATCCACCATCTTAGCAACATATGCCGCTACTCCTATCCATATGATGAAGGGATGCTAGCTGGGCCACTACCCAAATCACTCACCTAAGCCTAACATCAAAAGCTGGAAACCCCAGCCGAGCCACATACCGGGTCTGGGGAACAATCCGGTCAGACGCACTCGTGTGTCGTTGCCGCCATCTTCCACAGGTCCGTCTTCAGATTATATTGAGGCTTCTACCTTGTCTGGCCACTCTGCCATCGACGTCACCATGACGCCAGACAGCTACCTCCTCCTGCGCGAGTCCATCTCCGCGCATCGGACGCCGAGCCTCCACAGCGCCATGCCGCCGATCTCCGTCGCCATCAATGTGTGAGATGAAGTACCGCTCCACCATCCCCCTAGCCATCACTTGCTCCAAAACGATGCCCCCAAGAGGGAAAGCGATAAAACGTCATCATCGTCCGATCCGGAAGACCCAGATCTAGAGTTTCCCCTGGAGCATCCCGAGCCAGATGACGCAGACTGCAACGACGATGCCTCGACAAGGGAACGACATCTAAGACGCTGTCATCGTCCGCCATGACCGTAGTCGGCGCGATTTTCATCGGCAGTTGCTCCACCAGACTGAAGGAAATATGCCCTGGAGGCAATAATAAAGTTATTATTTATTTCCTTATATCATGCTAAATGTTTATTATTCATGCTAGAATTGTATTAACCGGAAACATAATACATGTGTGGATACATAGACAAACAGTATGTCACTAGTATGCCTCTACTTGACTAGCTCATTGATCAGAGATGGTTAAGTTTCCTAACCATAGACAAAGAGTTGTCATTTGATTAATGAGATCACATCATTAGGAGAATGATGTGATTGACTTGACCCATTCCGTTAGCTTAGCACACGATCGTTTAGTATGTTGCTATTGCTTTCTTCATAACTTATACATGTTCCTATGACTATGAGATTATGCAACTCCCGTTTACCGGAGGAACACTTTGTGTGCCACCAAACGTCACAACGTAACTGGGTGATTATAAAGGTGCTCTACAGGTGTCTCCGAAGGTACTTGTTGGGTTGGCGTATTTCGAGATTAGGATTTGTCACTCCGATTGTCAGAGAGGTATCTCTAGGCCCACTCGATAATGCACATCACTATAAGCCTTGCAAGCATTGCAACTAATGAGTTAGTTGCGGGATGATATATTACGGAACGAGTAAAGAGACTTGCCAGTAACGAGATTGAACTAGGTATTGAGATACCGACGATCGAATCTCGGGCAAGTAACATACCAATGAGAAAGGGAACAACGTATGTTGTTATGCGGTTTGACCGATAAAGATCTTCGTAGAATATGTAGGAGCCAATATGAGCATCCAGGTTCCGCTATTGGTTATTGACCGGAGACGTGTGTCGGTCATGTCTACATAGTTCTCGAACCCGTAGGGTCCGCACGCTTAACGTTACGATGACAGTTTCATTATGAGTTTATATGTTTTGATGTATCGGAGGTTGTTCGGAGTCCCGGATGTGATCACGAACATGACGAGGAGTCTCGAAATGGTCGAGACATAAAGATTGATATATTGGAAGCCTGTGTTTGGACATCGGAAGTGTTCCGGATGAAATCGGCATTTTACCGGAGTACCGGGAGGTTACCGGAACCCCCCGGTAACCTATTGGGCCTTAATGGGCCTAGTGGAGGAAGAGGAGAGGAGGCCAAGGGGCAGCCGCGCGCCCCCCCCCCCCCCCCCCCCAAGTCCGAATTGGACAAGGAGGGGGTGCCCCCCCCCCTTTCCTTTCCCCTCTCTCTTTCCTCCCCCCCCCCAAGTCCTAGTCCAACATGGAAAAGAGGGGAGTCCTACTCCCGGTAGGAGTAGGACTCCTCCTGGCGCGCCCCTTGCCTGGCCGCACCTCCTCCCCCTTGCTCCTTTATATACGGGGGCAGGAGGGCACCCCATAGACACACAAGTTGATCAAGTTGATCGTCTCTTAGCCGTGTGCGGTGCCCCCCTCCATCATAGTCCACCTTGATAATACTGTAGCGGTGCTTAGGCGAAGCCCTGCTCGGTAGAACATCAACATCGTCACCATGTCGTCGTGCTGACGAAACTCTCCCTCAACACTCAGCTGGATCGGAGTTAGAGGGACGTCATCGGGCTGAACGTGTGCTGAACTCGGAGGTGCCGTGTGTTCGGTACTTGATCGGTCGGATAGTGAAGACGTACGACTACATCAACCGCGTTGTGCTAACGCTTCCGCTTTCGGTCTACGAGGGTACGTGGACACACTCTCCCCTCTCGTTGTTGTGCATCACCATGATCTTGCATGTGCGTAGGAAATTTTTGAAATTACTACGTTACCCAACGGTGGCATCCGAGCCAGGTTTTATGCGTTGATGTAATATGCACGAGTAGAACACAAGTGAGTTGTGGGCGATATAAGTCATACTGCTTACCAGCATGTCACACTTTGGTTCAACGGTATTGTTGGATGAAGCGGCCCGGACCGACATTACGCGTACGCTTACGCGAGACTGGTTTTACCGCCGTGCTATGCACACAGGTGACTAGCGGGTGTCAGTTTCTCCAACTTTAGTTGAACCGAGTGTGGCTACGCCCGGTCCCTGCGAAGGTTAAAACAACACCAACTTCACAAACTATCGTTGTGGTTTTGATGCGTAGGTAAGAACAGTTCTTGCTAAGCCCATAGCAGCCACGTAAAACTTGCAACAACAAAGTAGAGGACTTCTAACTTGTTTTTGCAGGGCATGTTGTGATGTGATATGGTCAAGACGTGATGAGATATAAGTTGTTGTATAAGATGATCATGTTTTGTTGAAGTTATCGGCAACTGGCAGAAGCCTTATGGTTGTCTCTTTATTGCATAAGATGCAAGCGCCAAATAATTGCTTTACTTTATCGCTATGCGATAGCAATAGTTGCAAGAGCAATAGTTGGCGAGACGACCATGTGACGACACATTGATATAGATCAAGATGATGGAGATCATGGTGTCATGCTAGTGACGATGGAGATCATGACAGTACTTTGGAGATGGAGATCAAAGGCGCAAGATGATCATGGCCATATCATGTCACATATTATGATTGCATATGATGTTTATCTTTTATGCATCTTATTTTGCTTAGTTCGATGGTAGCTTTATAAGATGATCCCTTACTAAAATTTCAAGGTATAAGTGTTCTCCCTGAGTATGCACCGTTGCCAAAGTTCGTCGTGCCCAGACACCATGTGATGATCGGATGTGATAAGCTCTACATCCATCTACAACGGGTGCAAGCCAGTCTTGCACACGCAGAATACTCAGGTTAAACTTGACGAGCCTAGCATATGCAGATATGGCCTCGGAACACTGGAGACCGAAAGGTCGAGCGTGAATCATATAGTAGATAGATCAACATAATGATGTTCACCATTGAAAACTACTCCATTTCACGTGATGATCGGTTATGGTTTAGTTGATTTGGATCACGTGATCACTTAGAGGATTAGAGGGATGTCTATCTAAGTGGGAGTTCTTAAGTAATATGATTAATTGAACTTAAATATATCATGAACTTAGTCCTGATAGTATTTTACAAATAATGTTATAGATCAATAGCTCGCGTTGTTGCTTCCCTATGTTTTATATATGTTCCTAGAGAAAACTAAGTTGAAAGATGTTAGTAGCAATGATGCGGATTGGATCCGTGATCTGAGGTTTATGCTCATTGCTGCACAGAAGAACCTTGATGCACCGCTAGGTGACAAACCTATTGCAGGAGCAGATGCAGATGTTATGAACGTTTGGCTAGCTCAATATGATGACTACTTGATAGTTTAGTGCACCATGCTTAAACGGCTTAGAATCGGGACTTCAAAGACGTTTTGAACGTCATGGACCATATGAGATGTTCCAGGAGTTGAAGTTAATATTTCAAGTAAATACCCGAGTTGAGAGATATGAAGTCTCCAACAAGTTATATAGCTAAAAGATGGAGGAGAATAGCTCAAGCAGTGAGCATGTGCTCAGATTGTCTGGGTACTACAATCGCTTGAATCAAGTGGGAGTTAATCTTCCAGATAAAATAGTGATTGACAGAATTCTCTAGTCACCATCACCAAGTTAGTAGAACTTCGTGATGAACTATAATATGCAAGGGATAACGGTAAACAAAAGCATCAAGAAAAGCATCAAGCGTTGATGGTAAACAAAACCACTAGTTTCAAGTAAAGGGACAAAGGGAAGAAAGGGGAACTTCAAGAAGAACGGCAAGCAAGTTGTTGCTCAAGTGAAAAACCCAAGTCTGGACCTAAGCCTGAAACTGAGTTCTTCTACTGCAAAGGGACTAGTCACTGGAAGCGGAACTACCCCAAGTAATTGGCGGATAAGAAGGATGGCAAAGTGAACATAGGTATATTTGATATACATGTTATTGATGTGTACTTTACTAGTGTTTATAGCAACCCCTCAGTATTTGATACTAGTTCAGTTGCTAAGAATAGTAACTCGAAACGGGAGTTGCAGAATGAACAGAGACTAGTTAAGGGTGAAGTGACGATGTGTATTGGAATTGGTTCCAAGATTGATATGATCATCATCGCACACTCCCTATACTTTCGGGATTAGTGTTGAACCTAAATAAGTGTTATTTAGAGTTTGCGTTGAGCATGGATATGATTGGATCATGTTTATTGCAATACGGTTATTCATGTAAGTTAGAGAATAATTGTTGTTCTGTTTACATGAATAAAACCTTCTATGGTCATACACCCAATGAAAATGGATTGTTGGATCTCGATCGTGGTGATACACATTTTTATAATATTGAAGCCAAAAGATGCAAAGTTAATAATGATAGTGCAACTTATTTGTGACACTGCCGTTTAAGTCATATTGGTGTAAAGCGCATGAAGAAAATCCATGCTGATGGGCTTTTGGAATCACTTGATTATGAATCAGTTGATGCTTGCGAACCATGCCTCATGGGCAAGATGACTAAGACTCCGTTCTCCGGAATAATGGAGCGGGCAACAGATTTGTTGAAAATCATACATACTGATGTATGTGGTTCGATGAATATTGAGGCTCGCGGCATGTATCATTATTTTCTGATCTTCATAGATGATTTGAGCAGATATGAGTATATCTACTTGATGAAACACAAGTCTGAAACATTTGAAAAGTACAAAGACTTTCAGAGTGAAGTGGAGAATCATCGTAATAAAAATAAAAGTTTCTACGATATGATCGCAGAAGTAAAATATTTGAGTTACGAGTTTGGCCTTCAGTTAAAACAATGTGAAATAGTTTCACTACTCACGCCACCTAGAACACCACAGTGTAATGGTGTGTCCGAACGTCGTAACCGTACTTTATTAGATATGGCGCGATCTATGATGTCTCTTACCGATTTACCACTATTGTTTTGGGGTTATGCATTAGAGACAGCTACATTCATATTAAATAGGGCACCATCTAAATCCGTTGAGACGACACCATATGAACTATGGTTTGGCAAGAAACCTAAGCTGTCGTTTCTTAAAGTTTGAGGTTGCAATGCTTATGTGAAAAAGTTTCAACCTGATAAGCTCAAACTCAAATCGGAGAAGTGCATCTTCATATGATACCCAAAATAAAATGTTGGGTACACCTTCTATCACAGATCCGAAGGCAAGATATTCATTGCTGAGAATGGATCCTTTCTAGAGAAGGAGTTTCTCTCGAAAGAAGTAAGTGGGAGGAAAGTAGAACTTGATGAGGTAACTTTACCTGCTCCCTTATTGGAAAGTAGTTCATCACAGAAACTTGTTCCTGTGACTACTACACCAATTAGTGAGGAAGCTAATGATGATAATCATGTAACTTCATATCAAGTTACTACCGAATGTAACACCCCAGTGTCATGCGACAGTAATCACCTGTTAATGGTGCCATGTCATCAGGTTACTGTTGCTAATCTTCACTTGATCCAAATCACTGTTCATTTGAAACTCAAATTTAAAGTAAAAATTCAAATTTGACAAACATGGAATCTAAAATGTGCAAAGTGCGGCAAATAATCTCAGGATATTTGTCATGTTGGAACCAATCTCTTTTGGATTCCGAAAGTGCCCCTGGGAATTAATTTGTGGTCCAACATCATTTAAAATTGGCCTTTTAAAATTTCTAAAAATGGTTAGGCAACTTCTTTTGATCTCATACTTTTTGTGTCTCCTAGAAATAAGGTGCTTGATTTATGTGACAAGTCTCATCTCTAGCAAAGCTCATTCGGTTTTACAATTAAAAAGAAAGCACAGGCGGAAAAATTAAAAAGGGTAAAAGGGCAACAATAAAAAGGGGAAAGGCCAACCCCCTAGTGGGCCTCGTGGCCTAGCTGGCCATCCAGCCGGTCGGCCAGGCCGGCCCAGCCATCTCTCCCCGCATAACCCTCACCACCCGCAAACCCTAGCCCCGATCCACCCCACTCCTCCCACGTTTCCGTCCCCACGTCTCTCGCTCCTTCTCCCCCTCACCCTGATCCAGAGCGGGGGCAGCGACACCGACAACCGCGCCGCCTCACGCCCCGTCGACGGCGCCCACCCCGGCGTCGCCCCATCACCTCGTCACCGTCCTCCTCGCCCTCCTCCCGAAGCCCCCCCCCCTTGTTGCCATGCCTCGTCCCGATCCGGTGCCGCGCCGCCTCGTCCGTGACTGCGCCGTCACCGGACTGCCTCATCCCCGTCGTCGTCTTCCGCCTCGTCGGACCACCCCGACCCTCCCCGAGCCCACTGCCGTCTCCCTACAATCCCCCCCCCCCCCCTGAGCCTCGTCCGCCCCTTCTTCTCTGCTCCCATCACCGTGCACCGCTGGACGCCGCCCCTGTTGACGCGCCCACCGCGCCTGTAGCCACCCGGCTGCGCACACCCGCGCCTCGACGTGCCCGGGCCACGCCTCGCCTCCGCCATCCGCGCCCAACCTACCGCGACCGCGCCGTAGCCGCCCCGCGCCCGTCTCCGTTCGGCCGATGCTGCTGCTGCCCTTCCCGCTGCCGCTTCTTCCTGCCACAACCGCGCCTGGCCCCGACCGGCCTCGCCGGCATCGCTGTCGCCGCGCCACCGCCGCCTAGCCTCGCCCCCGCACCCACGCACCTCCCGCAGGGCTCTTCTCACGCGCTGCATCTCGCCGAGATGGCCATCGCATGCTTCTGCCGCGAGACCTCGTGGTCTCCTGCCTGCGTGCCCAAGCCTCCGCATGCCCGCGCACCTCGCTACACCCCCGCCGCCGCGCCTGCTCCGGCCGGTCATGGCCGCCGGCCGCGCCACGCCGGCGCCCCCGCTGGCCTCGCCCGGGCGTGGCGCCCGCGCCCAACGCCTGGTAGCCCGCCTCGCTGGCCCCTGTGGCACTGCTAGGGGGCCCCACGCCCCTGTTTATTCTTAAAAAAATGTTAAAATTAATTAATCAGTAATATAATTAACTAACTTAATAAACCTGCTTAATAACCTAATTAACTAGATTTGATAATCTAACATTGTTTAACTAAATTGTGTCTATGAGAGGGGGAGCCCACCCCCTGTTGACCAGTCAACGTTGACTGGTCAACTGGGACCCCTTGGCCCACCTGTCAGCCACTGGGTACACTTTTGTGTACACAGTGCTAGGTGCACATAGCATTTTAGCCTTTATTTTTGAATTAGTAATAATTCCAAAATATTGTTTAAAACTTTGAAAATTCATATAAAATAAACCGTAACTCGGATGAAAAAGTTTTATATATGAAAGTTGCTCAGAAAAATCCAATGAATCCGAATGCGCGGTCCGTTCAGCTGTCACATGCCCCTAGCATGCTGAACATGGAACTTTCCCCTCTCTTTCATCTGTCCGGAATCCGCCTAACGCCGGGAATTCATCCTCGGATGTTTATCCCCTCCGTCTGCAACATGTAGTACTACGTTAGGGCAACCCTATGCCCGTCGTCATGTTATGCCTTGTGATGCATTGTTTGCGATGTATTTACTGTTTCTTCCCCCTCTTCTCTCCGGTAGACCCCGAGACCGATGATGCCGCTGTGATCGACTACGTCACCGACGACCCCTCCTTGCCAGAGCAACCAGGCAAGCAAACCCCCCTTGAGCATTCCGATATCGCCCATTTCTTTCCCTCTCATGCTTGCATTAGAACTGCTACTGCTTTCTGTATGATCCTACTCTGATGCATAGCCTGTTTTTGTTACCTACTTTAATACCTTACCTGCTTATCCTAAACTACTTAGTATAGGTTGGTTAGTGATCCATCAGTGACCCCCACCTTGTCCCAGTTGCCTCGCTTTATGTTCGATGACTCGATCAACGTGATCGACGTCTAGGCCCCGACACCGCACATCACTTTCCCCTTTTGTTGCTCGACTCTGCAGAGTTACCATCGAGTGCCGAGGGTGGAACCTCATACATCACTCCTGATGAGATCTCTGTAGAGTAGTTATTCAGTCATGGTCATCGAGGGTGATTTCCTCCTTAACCACTTTTGATATGACTCTGTCGTGCAACCCCTTAAGTGTGAACCTCGAGGGTGGTTCCTCTTACGTTCACCTTGATGTTTACATAGAGTGGGAATCCGACAAGGGTGATTCCTTAGGTTTTCCCCCTTGGTGTTAGACACACGGTTACTATGGTTACTATGACTTTGCACTGGACCCTGTTACTAAAGACGGGTTGGCCCTGAGGGGTACCCGCGCGAGATTAATTGTGAGTGATGTGGAGTTGGGTTAACCTGAAAGGTGCCCGCGAGATACTTACGAGGCGTGGCCGGGCATTCTTAGCCCTTGCCGCAAGTACTTGAGATGGGGCGACGGGGTCACATCGATCGTGAGTCTCTGCTCGTTACCGCGCGTTCCTAATTCACTATGATTTGGATATTTGATCCGAGGGGCCTCTACCTGATAGCACTAACCATCACGTGGGCATAGTATGGGCGTTCTGCGTCATATACATCAGCCAAAGCTTAATAGATGTCAGCGACTGAGCGGCGCATGCCGGGTTGGACTGGAAAGCACCTACCTTGTTGAAGGAGGTAGCTAGGTCTGCTCACCGACCGCGTACACAACGTGTAGGAGTTCCCAAGGAGATGGCCCATGACCCCTGGGGGCATAGGCTTAGTCTGGCGTGCTGGCCTCTCTATTAAGCCTAGGTCGGGTTGCGGCGTATTGTTTGGCCGAGGCCGGGCATGACCCAGGAAAGTGTGTCTGGCCGGAGTTAATCGAGCGTGGTGGGTAAGTTGGTGCACCCCTGCAGGGAAGAAAATATCTATTGATAGCTTGTCCTACGGTAACGGACACTTGGAGTTGTATCCCGATCGATACAACTAGAACTGGATACTTGAGATGAGAAATGGTTATGAGACATGATTATGATGAATGGATAGTATGGCTCTGGGGTTGCTTTCTCGCAGGGAGTCGAGAAAGGATCTCTGGCCGAGGTTGATAACACTTCTACTACTTTACTTTATGCTACTCTACTCCCTCCTGTTGCTGCAAGATGGTGGTTTCCAGAAGATGCTAGTCTTCGATAGGCTAGGCTTTCCCCTTCCCTTCTGGCATTCTGCAGTTTAGTCCACAGATACAGCCCATTTCCTTTGATACAGATGCATACTTAGTTTAGATCTGATGTAAGTCTTGCGAGTGCTTTGGATGAGTACTCACGGTTGCTTTGCTACTTCTTTTTCCCCCATACCCGATTGTTGCGACCAGATGACAGATCCCAGGAGCCAGACGACGCCACTGATGACTACTACTACCCGGAGGATACCTACTACTACGTGACGACTGCTGACGATTAGGAGTAGTTAGGAGGCTCCCAGGCAGGAGGCCTTGCCTTTTCGATCCTTACTGCTTTTGTGCTAGCCTTCTTAAGGCAAACTTGTCTAACTTATGTCTATACTCAGATATTGTTGCTTCCGCTGACTCTTGTGTATTCGAGCTTATGTATTCGAGCCCTCGAGGCCCCTGGCTTGTAATATAAAGCTTGTATTATTTTAATTTGTGTCTAGAGTTGTGTTGTGATATCTTCCCGTGAGTCCTTGATCTTGATCGTACACATTTGCGTGTATGATTAGTGTACGATCGAATCAAGGGCGTCACACCGAACCTCGTAGGTAAACCAGAGTGAGATCCGCACCAGAGTGGTACGGTAATCCTGTTCTGGAGGTCATGTTACTTGACCATGACGAGCCTACGAACTATGAGGAAGCGATGATGAGCCCAGATTCCGCGAAATGACTTGAGGCCATGAAATCTGAGATGAGATCCATGTATGAGAACAAAGTATGGACTTTGATTGACTTGCCCATTGATCGGCGAGCCATTGAGATTAAATGGATCTTCAAGAGGAAGACGGACGCTGATAGTAGTGTTACTATCTACAAAGCTAGAATTGTTGCAAAAGGTTTTCGACAAGTTCAAGGTGTTGACTACGATGAGGGTTTCTCACTCGTATCTATGCTTAAAGCCTGTCTGAATCATGTTAGCAATTGCCACATTTTATGAAATCTGGCAAATGGATAAACAAAACTACATTCCTTAATTGATTTATTAAAGAAGAGTTGTATATGATGCAACCAGAAGGTTTTGTCAATCCTAAAGGTACTAACAAAATATGCAAGCTCCAGCGATCCATCTATGGACTGGTGCAAGCATCTCGGAGTTGGAATATACGCTTTGATAAGTTGATCAAAGCATATAGTTTTATACAGACTTGCGGTGAAGTTTGTATTTACAAGAAAGTGAGTGGGAGCACTGCAGCATTTCTGATAAGTATATGTGAATGCCATGTTGTTGATCGGAGATAATGTAGAATTATTTTGCAAAGCATAAAGGAGTGTTTGAAAGGAGTTTTTCAAAGAAAGACCTCGGTGAAGCTGCTTACATATTGAGCATCAAGATCTATAGAGATAGATCAAGACGCTTGATAAGTTTTTCAATGAGTACATACCTTGACAAGATTTTGAAGTAGTTCAAAATGGAACAGTCAAAGAAAGAGTTCTTGCCTGTGTTACAAGGTGTGAAGCTAAGTAAGACTCAAAGCCCGACCACGGCAGAAGATAGAGAGAGAATGAAAGTCATTCACTATGCCTCAGCCATAGGTTCTATAAAGTATGTCATTCTGTGTACCAGACCTATTGTATACCCTGCCCTGAGTTTGGCAAGGGAGTACAATAGTGATCTAGGAGTAGATCACTAGACATTGGTCAAAATTATCCTTAGTGGAATAAGGATATGTTTCTCGATTATGGAGGTGACAAAAGGTTCATCATAAAGGGTTACGTCGATGCAAGTTTTGACACTGATCCAGATGACTCAAAATCTCAATCTAGATACATATTGAAAGTGGGAGCAATTAGATAGAGTACCTCCGTGCAAAGCATTGTTGACATAGAAATTTGCAAAATACTTACGGATCTAAATATGGCAGACCCGTTGACTAAACTTCTCTCACAAGCAAAACATGATCACACCTTAGTACTCTTTGGGTGTTAATCACATAGCGATGTGAAATAGATTATTGACTCTAGTAAACCCTTTGGGTGTTGGTCACATGTCGATGTGAACTATGGGTGTTAATCACATGGTGATGTGAACTATTGGTATTAAATCACATGGCGATGTGAACTAGATTATTGACTCTAGTGCAAGTGGGAGACTGAAGGAAATATGCCCTAGAGGTAATAATAAAGTTATTATTTATTTCCTTATATCATGATAAATGTTTATTATTCATGCTAGAATTGTATTAACCGGAAACATAATACATGTGTGAATACATAGACAAACAGTATGTCACTAGTATGCCTCTACTTGACTAGCTCATTGATCAAAGATGGTTAAGTTTCCTAACCATATACAAAGAGTTGTCATTTGATTAATTAGATCACACCATTAGGAGAATGATGTGATTGACTTGACCCGTTCCGTTAGCTTAGCACACGATCGTTTAGTATGTTGCTATTGCTTTCTTCATGACTTATACATGTTCCTATGACTATGAGATTATGCAACTCCCGTTTGCCGGAGGAACACTTTGTGTGCCACCAAACGTCACAACGTAACTGGGTGATTATAAAGGTGCTCTACAGGTGTCTCCGAAGGTACTTGTTGGGTTGGCGTATTTCGAGATTAGGATTTGTCACTCCGATTGTCGGAGAGGTATCTCTGGGCCCACTCGGTAATGCACATCACTTTAAGCCATGCAAGCATTGCAACTAATGAGTTAGTTGCGGGATGATGTATTATGAAACGAGTAAAGAGACTTGCCGGTAACGAGACTGAACTAGGTATTGAGATACCGATGATCGAATCTCGGGCAAGTAACATACCAATGACAAAGGGAACAACATATGTTGTTATGCGGTTTGACCGATAAAGATCTTCGTAGAATATGTAGGAGCCAATATGAGCATCCAGGTTCCGCTATTGGTTATTGACCGGAGACGTGTCTCGATCATGTCTACATAGTTCTCGAACCCGTAGGGTCCGCACGCTTAACGTTACGATGACAGTTTCATTATGAGTTTATATGTTTTGATGTACCGAAGGTTGTTCGGAGTCCCGGATGTGATCACGAACATGACGAGGAGTCTCGAAATGGTCGAGACATAAATATTGATATATTGGAAGCCTATGTTTGGACATCGGAAGTGTTCCGGATGAAATCGGCATTTTACCGGAGTACCGGGAGGTTATCGGAACCCCCCGGTAACCTAATGGGCCTTAATGGGCCTAGTGGAGGAAGAGGAGAGGAGGCCAAGGGGCAGCCGCGCGCCCCTCCCCTCCCCCCCCCCAAGTCCGAATTGGACAAGGAGGGAGGCGGCGCCCCCCCCCCCCTTTCCTTTCCCCTCTCTCTCCTTCCCCCCAAGTCCTAGTTCAACATGGAAAAGAGGGGAGTCCTACTCCCGGTAGGAGTAGGACTCCGCTTGGCGCGCCCCTTGCCTGGACGCACCTCCTCCCCCTTGATCCTTTATATACGGGGGCAGGAGGGCACCCCATAGACACACAAGTTGATCAAGTTGATCGTCTCTTAGCCGTGTGCGGTGCCCCCCTCCATCATAGTCCACCTCGATAATACTGTAGCGGTGCTTAGGTGAAGCCCTGCGTCGGTAGAACATCAACATCATAACCACGCCATCATGCTGACAAAACTCTCCCTCAACACTCAGCTGGATCGGAGTTAGAGGGACGTCATCGGGCTGAACGTGTGCTGAACTCGGAGGTGCCGTGCGTTCGGTACTTGATCGGTCGGATAGTGAAGACGTACGACTACATCAACCGCGTTGTGCTAACGCTTCCGCTTTCGGTCTACGAGGGTACGTGGACACACTCTCCCCTCTCGTTGTTGTGCATCACCATGATCTTGCATGTGCGTAGGTAATTTTTAAAATTACTACGTTACCCAACACAGACATGCGCCACCAACGTCGCTGGTCCCTTCAACCGGAGTAAACTCCAAAACGATGCCCTAAGGAGGGACTACGACGCAAAAGCGCCGTCATCGCTCGATCCCAAGGAGATCTAGGGTTTCCCCCGGAGATGCCCGCGCTGTCAAGGATCAAATAAGTGTAGAATCCCGGCGGATCTTCCCAGCTGCCGACGAATCGCACCCGCCACCGTGCCGACGGCCGACTAGCGATCAAGGCCCACGCTTGGGCATAGATCCGGTGCACCGCCACGAACTAATCCGGTCACGCCGCCGCCGTCCCTGGCGATCGTGACGCACCAGATCGCGAGGCCTCATGCCGCGGGGGAGCGAAGTCGCCGAGGCGCCGCCACCGCCCGCCGTGGCGTCCGGCTCGTCGCCACGCTCCGGCCCAGGGGCGTCGGCCCGCGCCAGCCCCACGCGAGCGAGAGGGCCCGAGTCCCCGCCGCCGCCGGCAACGACCAGGCTTCACCTGGCCGCGTCCTTGGGCGGCGGCGAGGGAGGAGAAAGAGGAGTGGGGGAGGGCCGGCCGACGGGATCTGGGGGCCTCCCGGCCGCCCACGCGGGGGGCGACTCGGGAGGGGAGAGGAGGAGGGCTCCATGGAGCCCGAAATTTGAAAAATGTTTAGAAATCAACTTTTTAAGTCATAAAAAATCTGGAAAAAAATTATGCATGTATATAGCGATGTATACTGCATGTTTGTAAAGTTTCACGATGAAATACGTTTAGATGTAATGAAATTAAAAAAAATGGTTTTCGGTTTTTGCAAGGAATTGAGCTCGAGAGCCAAAATCCCGACTCAGGCCCTGTTTGGTTCGGCTGTGGATTTCTAAAAGCAGCTATGAAAAATCTGTTGTGGAAAAACAGCTGTGGAAAATCTGATGTGAAAAAGATGTAGGTCATTTGGCAAACCGGCTGATACGGCCTTTTCAGATTTTGGCCCGCAGTGGAATCAGATTTTGAAGAGCACGTATTATGCTGCTTCCGTTTTTGGTTTAGATTTTGGCAGCGGATTTCTGGAATCGAATTCTGCTGGGTTTGCTTTTTGGTTCAGATTCTACTGCGCGGCAGCGGAATCCGTCGATAAAAGCTGAACCAAACAGGGCCTCAGTATAGTAGTTTTCTTCGGTCAAACGCAGCACAACAACCACATACTGGACTTGGGTCGAAAGAGAAGCTACCTACACTGTCTTGAAATAGGCTTCCGCCCCATTTTATATATAAAGCAACCACGGAACAAAGTACACGACCGAATGATTCAAAGTGATAGATAACCCTTATATAACACCGATCCCACGATAATCAGATCGCACGACTATGCTACCGAGATAGAGAGCGGGAAGAACTGGGTACAACGCTACACTACGCCTCAGCCCTCAAGCCAGGCCAGTGTTGTGACCGTAGGCGTGCCCATGCCAGCAATCCCATCCAATCCCAATGAGCCGGGGGCATGACCCAATGACTGTTGATGGCCATCGTGGAGCAATCAGCTCGAACGACGCCAAGTCTGCGATCTGAAGCACCGATCCGACTATCGGCACAACGCTGTCCTACCCACCACTGCTACGAACCTTCACTGACGCCATAGTGTGACGACGCCTCCCAGACCAACCGCAAGCACCCACCTTGGCTTGACCGAAGGAGACCCAGAGTCGAGCACCCCCACTCCAAGGCGACGTCGCGCCGGGACTTGCTCGGGGAGCAACCAATCCCGGGCAGGAGGACCACATCAAAATTCTACCCCAACGACAAACCCACGCCGCCGGCCCACTGCCAGCAACCGCGCCCCAAAAAGACAGATGCCTACGCATCAGATGAGGGCCGCTCATGGCAGCCGACAACTCCGGCCACCGAGTAGCCGCTCCGGCGGCCCACACCCCATCGGCTCCTCAATAAAGTCTCGTTCCCTTCGCCTAACCCAAGGCCATCACCAACCACCCCCCAAGAGCAACTCCAACGGGCCGACCCAAACGGACGGTGTTTTTCTCCGCATTTTTGTCCGTTTGGGTCGGCCGCCTGCCCGCTGTCCGCCCTTTTTTATTTTTGGCTCGGCAGTGCGTCCAACAGGCTGACCCATTTCATGACCGCGTGCGTTTTAGATCATGCTGTCGCCCTGATTTTGGCGCACCAGCGCGCGGGAAAGGTTCGCGCGCGGCGCGCGCTGATTTTGCCGCTCCAGCGCGCGGGAAAGGTTCGCGCGCGCGCCGCGGCCGGCGCTCGTTATAAAGAAGGCGCTCCCTGCACACTCTGTCCGCCGCCCACTTTCACCGCCTCTGCTCGCCGCCCACTCTCGCCGCCTCTACACCACCATGTCGATCCGTCGCCTGGGCGCTTCCGATTTTCGCGGAGTCCGCGAGTGCCGCTCCGGCGCATTGTCCTCCGAGATCTGGTTTCGCGAGAAACGTCTCGTCCTCGGCACCTTCGACACCGCAGAGGAGGCGGCCCGCGCGCACGACGCGGCGGCGTGGCGCCTCCTGAGGCCTCGTCTGGATATGAATTTTCCCAACATGTCGAGCCAGCGGGCGCAGGATCTGGCGCCTCTCCCGCGGCTTTTCACCGACGAGGATCGTCGTGTCCATCGGAGGCAGCAGCGTCGCCTCGTCATCGTAGAGAAGGACGTGGAAGCCTTGGTGGTGTGGCGCGGAGGCTTCCGTCAGGACATCGTCGACGAGCGCCAGTTCTACAAGCAATTGAGATCGGAGAGGGACGCGAGGAGGAGGGAGCGAGCCGCCTATCGGGAGGACAAGCGTTCACGGAAGCAGGCAGCTCAATTGAAACTGAAGCTACGAGAAACGGCGGGTTGGGACTTTGAAGACGAGGCTTATGCTGACGCCTACATTCAGACATCGGAGAAGGACATTACCCGGTTGGAGTCAGAAATCGACGAGTAGTGGTCTTTTCTTTTTATTTGTGTACGCTAGAATTATCTATTATCCATTTTTATCTGAAAAAATGGCCGGCGGCGTCGGCGACGTAGCAGGCGGGCAAGGGTGTGAATCCAATGTGCCACCGACCAGCGGGCCCGGTGAGGAAAGAGGGCGAGCGCGCGCGTCCGTCTTGTGTCCGCGCCAACGCAAATCAGGCTCAAAAATGAGCCGGGAATGGGTCGGCAGGCGGACGAAAGCGGACACGCGTCCGTTTGGGTCGGCGCGTTGGGCCGGCTTTTTTGTCCGCGCCGACCCAAACGGACGGCCGCGGACAAAATAGGTCGCTCCATTGGAGTTGCTCTAAAGGGCATGGCCAATGGGTGATGTCTCACATGCCATGTAAGATCGGATAACAGAAAAAATAGGTTCGGATGGAGAAGCGGGATCCTCTCCAGGAGGCGGATGCTTAGAGACAAAAAATATGGTCCAGTACATAAAGTTAAAAAAGTTAAAATGAAGAGAAGGGATGCATGTGTAGTGAAAGTTACTTCCTATTTTTTGATAAGATCCATTAGTAGTAGCTTGTATTGGGGAGAAAAAATCAACACATATACTTCAAATTACTTTTTGTCATAAGGCACCTGTATCCATATGCTACCATTATACATGCCCTAACCCCGCCTCCATGCCCGCGAGAAGGGACCAAAGCACCACCACAGGTCGTCGGCCACCTGATCTCATGCCAACCACCAAACCCAGCCCGCACTCACCACACATGACCACCTGACAGACCATCAAATCCGCTGAGGTCATCCACGCCGCCCCTATGCCGTTCCCGGCAAGAAACGACGCCCGTAGAACACGCATCCGTCGGAGATGCACCATGCAGCAGCCCACCAAGCCGCCGCTACCCGCCGCTGCCGACGTCATGCAACCACCTGAGGAGGTCGTTCCGCGATAGCCCGCCCCGAGGGAAGTGAGAAGAGGGGGCCCCGCCGCCTATGCCGGTCGGGCTTTGCTGGACGAGGAGGGGGGATGGCTGCAGTGTGGGTAGGGTTTCGCACCCCACCCCCACCGCTCGCAGAAGCGGGTCGGGCGAGATATCTATACCTACTAATAAAATACATATTGCTTATGTTCGTTCGCCATCAACATTTTAACAAAAAAATCTCCTCTCTGTTTTCAGGTAATTTACTCGCCATCACGTTTAAGTGAGAAAATAAACCTTTTTTTTACTGTTTTATAGAAAACTCCCTTCATTTTTTGGTATATAATCCGCACATAACCATTAGCTCACTGAAAATGAATTGTTTTTTGCGTTTTAGCAGAAAAACCCCTGCCGTTCCAAAAATTAACCTACAATCCATCTATAACAAATAGTACTTTTTTGAAATATCCATATTTTTAAACCCCAACTCTAATTTTAACATGGTATATATGAAATTTGATTAGAAAAATGCATAGAGTATGAATATGATGTTATTTTAATTGTTATATATTTTTTAAATGCTATTTAGGCGGAAACCTTAATCAATAGTGCACGATCCCGCTTTCTTTCGTACGGACACCGACCGGGATTGCAATGAACACCTCATTAAAGCTAAATTGGAGACGAAAAAACCATCAATAACCGTGCATGTACGCCTTGATAAAATCTTGCATGAAAGAAAAATAGATTTGTCATCTTGTGCCGACAAAGACGTTTCGGCAAGATTTATTAGGGTTTTAGTCATGATTATTGAGTTAGGGCCGTGCGGTATTTTTTTTTTCCGTTGCAACGCACGAGCCATTTTACTAGTATAGGAACCAAAGAGAGAATTGGTCGCGGGTCGACTTACATTTGGATCGTCCCCAAACCCATCCGAAGCTACCTACACTAGCTAGTTTCCACGAATTTCTCAAAAAAAAAAAAAAGCTAGTTTCCACGAGATTTTATTCGAGAAACGGGATTCAGATCTCGTGGCGACACGTTCCGATATGCTATGCCTGCCTGATGACTCCTCCATCCCAATCATCCACGGCCAAGAAAAGAAACGAAGAGGGGGGAAGCGCGTGCATGTTCTCTGCATGTTCCTTCCCGCCAAGTAGCTAGCGAGAGTGTGAGTGCCAACGCATAAAGAGGCACGCCACTCCGATCTCTCCAGACTCCACCTCCTAGTCATGATGGCTCGGCGCAGCGCGCTCCTCCTCCTCTCCACCATCTTCGTCCTCCAGCTCCTCCTCCCGGGGACTAAGGCCGCAGCACCGCCGACGACCGCCTCGCCTCTCGACAACGACGGCCGCACTGCCGCGGCACAACGACAACCATCCTCCCAGAGTCGCCGTCGTCGTCCCACGGCCGCTAGGAGGCTGCTGCTGCAGCAGCAGCCAAGCAGCGCCACGGCCACCAACTCCTTCGACGTCAATGGCGCCCGTCACACGGCCGCGGCGGCTAACGCGAAGCCGAGCGTGGAGTTCAACGCCGGCGCGAAGCCGCTGCCGCCTGTGGGGAGATCAAATGCAAATCCCAGGAATAATTAGTTGGTTGATCATCAGCTAGCTAGCAGGCGAGCAGCCTCTTGGTTCCCTCTCTTAATTACCTAGCACTCACAGGAGTAGTAGTTGGAGACAATTTTTTGTCTATAGACTATTTTTTGTGTATAGATACTAACTAGATATGAGTTCTGCAGTTAATGAAACTGCTTTGATGGATTTCCTTGTCTCCAATTTTGTTGATTTAACCTCTCTTATTCTAAATCAGCTCCACTTCTGCTAATTTCAACCCTCTTGGTCTTGGATAATCACTCGTTAGTCTGAATTGACAGCACATCCAGACCCTCACTCAGAAAGAACCGACCCAAGGAAAAACAGCAAACTTGCACAAGAAACAACATAATAAACGAAACACTATATTTGAATAAATAAATAAATGTAAATAAATGTTAGTCTAAATGATTTAAATTAAACAAACAACATGATCTATGAGACTATAGGTCTATAACATGTGTTCCAAAGCCACTGGTAAGTTCTCAAGTTGAGGAGCCCAATGTTCACAGCTCTTCAAGCAGCAACATTTGTTTGACTCAGGACTAATTAAGGAGCCACAGATCAACGAAGAAGAGTCTTAACCACTCTTAACCACTTCATATGATGAACCTCCTCAACCAAAACGGAAAAGTTACCGGTTATACATCACACAAACCACCGACCTATTCTACAAACCTTTCCGACTCATAAGCATTGATGATCCTGCTTGCCTGCAGACCTGCCAACTAACACTCTGGAATTATTGCTTAATATACAAATTAGGCCCAACTGACACCTTTTTAGCCTGACAGTTGCTATGTAATCATTGCCGCTGGACCGACGGTGATTGCTGCATCTGAACCGGAGGGAAGAAACCAATGCCTGGTGTTGGAAAGAAACCAGTTGATGTTGGGGATTGCTGCGGTGCCTGTGGAGATTGCTGCTGCTGCTGGGTCTGACTCTGATTCTGGGCTGGTGAAAGAGGAGGTGGAGGTGGCGGCCCACTTGGTCTTGGAAAACCTGGAGGTAGCATGTTCGGCAGTGGAGGTGGCATAGAGCTGGCCAGCATCCCAAAAGGTCCCATTCCGAACATTCCTCCACCATTTTGACTGAATTGCTGCAGAAGTGGCGGCAGCATAGGTGGCAGTGGAGGGGGAAGTGGTGCAAATGCGCCCAGTGCTTGATTTGCCTGCATCGATGACTGCATGCCTCCAAGAGAAGTAGGCGCTGCTCCATTCTGCTGTGCCTGCAGCAATTGCCCAAAGAAAGGGGGAGCACCCATATCACCGGTTTGCGTAGGATTCTCGATTCTAGGCCTCTTTGGTATCTGGAAGCCTGGAGGCCCTTCCGAGAGCTCTACGGAAGGCGGGCCGCCATTCATGGAAGCAGCTTGTTCTGCAGCAAGGGAGGCCAAAATGGAGGAGAGCACCTGCTCCGGAGATGCCAAAGATGCAAGTTTATCTGCCATAGCTGCTGCCGTTTTCTTGGGCTCATCATCTGCAGCACTGGCTGTGGCGGAAAGCGGGATTGCTGGATGTGGTGGTTGAAACTGGGGAGTTATTGGGCTTATTGCTGCATTCTGCATCATCGCAGCAGTCTGCTCTGACGGGATAGTGGTCATGAGCGTACTAGAACTAGACCATGCCCCATTAATGGCATGGGCACCACCAAATCGTTGTCTTAGTTGCACGGCATGTTCAGCCTCTGCTCGAGCAACCTGTGTCAAATAACTCTGATTAGCTGCAAATCACTTAAGTAATTTCTTAAATAATTCCTAAAACGGACACTACAGAGACAGACAAAAATAGTGCAAACTGAGATGGTAGATAGCAATGTTAAAGAAAGTTAATTGTAACCTCATACAAGAACTACAGTAACAAGTGACCAGAAATGGATACTAGATATGCAGAGAACCTACATGTTTGGGTTCTGAACATGTAAACATATCCCTCCCAAGAGAGCCCCCGAACTGTCTAATGCAAGCTGGTTAGCTTCACAACTCATAAGAACATGTAACCTGAAGCAGTCTAAGCGGGAGGTGACTTGCTGTATTGAAAAAGCCTGTTTGGGTTCTGAACATGTAAACATATCCCTCCCAAAAGAGCCCCCAAACTGTCTAAGCTGGTTAGCTTCACAACTCATAAGAACATGTAACCCTAAGCAGTCTAAGCGGGAGGTGGCTTGCTGTAATGAAAAAGCCTCCCGGCAATGGGGGCTTGCAAGCCATAAGAGGCAGATTTGTGCTTGAAGTGGGAGGTTAAAACATGTAAGTCAACATTTACCCACTTCCCAATCAGACCATGGCTAGCTTACTAGCTTCCATTGCAAAGCAGAACCGTACAGCAGATTCAGTAGTTGTTACCTACCCTATTAGAGGGTCTCTACCAGATCCCTTAAAAGCTATATTTGAGGGGGGGAATTTTCGTTTACAGAATTTACCCCTAGCTAGCAGATCCCCTAAACGTATAACTCCTTATATAATTATAAGGAAACATCCCTTGAAAAGGCCACCCTCTGGACTATGTTTAGTCCAACGAGGGCAACTCTCAGGATAAACAGGGGATACACTCGGCTCCCGTCCGACCACACCGCCCCCACCGGAACCCGCACCGCCGGCTGTCCGCCGCCCCGATGACCGAGAAAATGGGACCCCTCCCCCTCCAGCGACCCTCGCTGACACCAGAATCCCGCCGACGGCGGAGAATTTGGCTCCGGCGCCGCCGCACTTATCGAACAGACAGAGGAGCCGCCGCGTCTGGTGTGCTTCGCCATCATGGGCTTCATCACGCGCAAGCTCCCACAAATCATGCTGCTCGCTGCACCAGCCTGCGCCGTGGCCACTGCTCTGAGGCCAATGCACGCCTCTTCGCCGCCGACAACAGCCTCCCCGCAGACGCACGCCTGCACAGCTCCTACGAGGCGCTCCTCGACGACCCAGTCCCTGTCCAAGCCACTCGCGTGGGGCCGACGGTCAGCGTTCGAACACAACCGGTACCTCTAGGAGGCAGCGGGGCAGTCACGCCCCGGATCCATCGCACGGAAGGCCTTCTTTGAGCACTACGCCAGGAAGCGGAAGAGCGCCAATGTTGACGAGGATGTCGAGGACGACGAGGGGCGTGATGTTGAAGCGGAGGCTACGTACAGCGGCATTGAGGCCTGGTCGGCAGACTCCTCGTGTATGACGGATGAGCCTGCAGAGAAGGAGCCCGCAGTGTAGATTCGGGATGCTCCGCATTGCGGCGCCATTGCAATGCGTCTCAAGAGCTGACAAACCGGATTGTGGCGCCATTGTCACACAAGCAGCATGAGCTGCAAGTTGCTGAAGCGACAAATGGGTTGCAGTTGGATACTGAATACATAGTGGCTGCTGTTCATACATTTGAGAAGCAAGCGTTGCAGGTGACTTCTCAAATGAGAATTTTGTTCATAATGTGCAGTTCAATGGTACTAAGGCCCCGTTCGGATCTCCTCCACGATCCAGCCAGCGAGAAGCCACCCGAACGGGACAGCTCCGAGAATCCCGCTTCTGGAGAACGAGGGACCCGCAGTGCAAATTTCTGGAGCAGCCGAAGCGCAGCTTCGCGTAAACGAGAAGGGGAAGTTGCTTTAAATTACGTTGGAATGCCGTTCCGAAGTGGCATCCGCAAAACATTTTCTTCTCCTCGTACAGTTTTCCTCTCGTGATGAGCCACCGAACTGGGCCTTGGGCTTGCTTTCTGGGCTGTCAGCCCATTCTGACCGAGAGAAGCTCCTCGGTGCTGCCGAACGCATCTTTCTCCCTTCGGAAGCTGGCGGCAGCTGGCTTCTCGGGAAGCTAGCTATTCCGTGAAGCTGGAGAAGATCCGAACTGGCTCTAAGTATTTCAGAGCATGTGAAGTATTTGCAGGAGAGTTCGATTGTCAATCAGGGTATACCAGACATGGTTTTTGAGTCGCGACTCATGCGAGTCGCTTTGGGGCAGCGACTCGGAAGAAGTCGAGCCTGCGTTGTGACTAGTCGCGACTCAGAGTCGCGAGTCGACACTAAGCTGAGTCGACCATATTTTTGCGACTCATAGACTAGTCGTCGACTAGTCGTGACTAGTCGAGCGACTCGAAATCCATGATACCAGATACTGTCAAGAAAAAGAGGCATCCGAGGGTATACTAGAGCTGTGTGTGCGTATGTAGTGTAGGCATTTGATGAATTGTGTGAGCCAAATATAAATATGGGGGATTAAGTTTTAGGGGATCTGCTAGATGAATCAAACTTTAATCCCCTAAAAATTATAAGGAAATGGGATGCGTTTTGAACTTTTAGGATAGGGGATCTGCTAGAGATGCTCTTAGAGAGGGTTCTCCTTGCATACACAACTATGCCAGAGGATTCTCTTTGCATATACATGTGCTTCTTATATTGTTTTCTTTCTTTAACAATTATTACACTACTCAATACTTATCCAAAAATCTGCAAACTTCAACAGAATGTCAATGACACAGCAAAATTCTAGCTATGCCTGCATATCATGGGGCGCTTAACAAGCATCAAGTTTCTATAATGGTGCCCAAATCATCGCAAGATGGACAAATATGGCTGGCACAAGGCAAACAGGAACCATAATGAGGACGCTGATGAATCCAATAAAATGCACAACACAATCATGTATTTCCCTAGTGAACTTCCACTTCTAGTTGAGCAATAAGAGCAGAAGGCATCAGAAAAAAATAATGACCGCAGATGTGATCTCCCAGGCCAGATCAAGAGTTCATGACAGATGAAAAAGGATGATACCATGTAGTGGGTATGAGAATATTACTTACTTGCAACTGATTGCGAAGAAGCTCCGACTTTTTTTCCTATTACATACAAAAAAGAAAGAATATAAAGCTTTGTTTGCAAGCTAGATGGTATGCATAAACAATCAGGATAGAACATTTCAAAGATGATAAGAAAGGTTCTAAGGACCTCTTCACTAAGGGCTTCTTTTAGGTTACTGATCAGGGTTATCCTTGCCGCATCAACACTTTCAAGTTGCTCAATGCACTGCTTCAGGATTGCTTCCTGTTCTTGAAGGTTGGATATCAGCGACGACACTTGCTGGATATCTACGGAAAAAATTACTCCAGCATTAGCACTACCTATTGGATACTTATACTCGAGTGATGAAGTGAAAACAAATTATGATGTCGCATTGTATTATACTCCCTCTGTAAAGAAATATAAGAGCGTTTATAGATCACTAAAGAGTGACCTAAACGCTCTTATATTTCTTTACGGAGGGAGTACTGTCAAAGCATCAGAATTTTTTTGAATCCAGTTTTTTCTTACTCTGGAGACCCAGAATTCTAGTGTAATTTCAAGTTCCAGATTATCAGAGGTGAATAGCTCAAGAACATGGCTAGGGAAATTACTAATACGAGTCTATTCTTGTACTCTATAAACCATGCAAAATATATGTGCTCCCTCCATTCCCAAATATAGGTCTTTTTAGATATTCCAATGCGGACTACATACGGAGCAAAATGAGTGAATCTACATTGTAAAATATGTATATATACATCCGTATGTAGTTCATATTGAAATCTCTAAAAAGACTTGTATTTAGGAACGGATGGAGTATATGGTTTTGATATTAGCATGCAAACTACAATTATGACAAAATGGACATCAAAGAGCCACTATTTCGATGCATAACATGAAAAGAACGTGGATGTTGTGTATTAAAGGAATACAAATACATTAACCATCATCATTTCTTTCATTTAACGTGCCCACGTGATCACGGCATTATGAACGATTCATCAACATACAAATCCTCTCCATTTCCATTATTTTTTCTCAAGAACACCCACCAAATCGTATGTAACGAAGTATGTGTTCCCCACTAACCTATTTCACTCGACATGCAAAAAACATCCACCTCAACATGCAATCATGCATGGAAAAGACCCACCTCAACACGCAACCATTCATGGCAAAAGACCCACCTCAGCATGCAATCATGCATGGAAAAGACCCACCTCAACACGCAACCATTCATGGCAAAAGACCCACCTCAGCATGCAACCATGCATGGGAAAAGACCAACCTCAACACGCAGCCATTCATGGCAAAAGATGCACCTCAACATGCAACCATGCATGGGAAAAGACCAACCTCAATACGCAGCCATTCATAGCAAAAGACGCACCTCAACATGCAACCATGCACGGGAAAACTATTATACTACATATATTCAATAAATATTTTACGCTATACAATAATCAAATATAAAAAAGGGCAGCCCGATGCACATAGCTCCCGCTTGCGCAGGGGTCCGGGGAAGGGTCATGTTAGAGTACGTAATGGGCCTAATGGGCCCGTTAGTCTTAGGGTTAATTAGAGATAAGAGTCGCTTGCTTAGGGGTCAAGTAAGCCTTGCTTGGGAGTCAAGTAAACCTCTCTATATAAAAAGAGGAGATGTATCAATCTAATCAAGCAAGAATTAAGAAGGAAATCCCTTCCCTCTTGCCCGGCCGTGGGCAAAAAGGCCCCCGGCCGGCCCTCTCGCGCCCTCCTTCTAGCAGCGCCATAACAATTTGGTATCAGGTAGCTCAGTTCCGATCATGTCTTCGTCGCCTCCCACCCCGTCGCTTCCGCTGCCGACCGTCACCACCGCGCCGCTGGCCATCTACACCGCGCCGCTGCCCTCCCCGTCCGCGCCGTTGGTCGCATCCTCCGGCGCCGCCACCGCCCAGATGTCGGCGCCCTCCACCGCATCACCGTCCGCCGTCTACACCCCGGAGGAGATCACCGGGGTCCTCAACGACCTCGTCACAGCCGTCCAGGGGATCCGGCTGTACCTGGCCAGCCCCTACGGGCCGCCGCCGCCCCTGCCGCTGACCGCCACCGCCGGGCTGCCGGCCCTGCCGTGGTACTCGCCGCATCCAGGGGCCTCCGCGGCATTTGCTGGGACGCTACTGCCCCAGCTGCAGCTGTCGCCCACCGCCGCCCCGCAGTGGCCGCAGTGGCCGGGGCCGGCTCCTGCCGCGCCTCCAGCGCCCATCGCCGCCCCCGCGCCGCCGTGGTTGCCGTGGCAGCCGCCGCACCAGGCGGCCTTCGCCGCGCTCGCCGGGCCACTGCAGCTGCCATCCATCGCCACCACCGCCCAGCCCTGGCTGCACTGGCAGCCGCCGCTCCTGCCGGCCTCCGCCGCGCCAGCGCTCCGCCGCAGCAGCCGCTGCCGCTGCCCGGTGCGCCACCGCCGCAGCCGCTGCAGCAGCCACCGCCGGTTAGCTCCGGCCCCGCATCGACCGTGCCGGCGGGAGTCCCGCTCCACCAAGTCCAGTCCCCGCCGTCGCCGTCACCGCTTCCGTCTTGGATCGCTACCCGCCACGTGTCGGCGGCGGTGAGGCTGAAGGCTACTGCGCGTCGGCGTGTGCGGGAGATGCGTGGTCTGCAGCTGCCGCTCCTCCAAGTTGCCCTTCGCTGCGCAAAGGACCTTGATCTCATCCGCTGCTCCGGGGATCTTGGGCATGCGGTTTCCCCCACGGGCAGCGGGCATGATGTTTTCCCCACGGGCAGCGACCTCCAAGTCTGCGACATTGGCGGTTGGGGGGGCGCACCCCTCCTCATCATTCTCCATCGCAAGCCCCCCACTCTTCCCTGTGCGGTGCAGACCAACAGTCGTCCGGCAGGAAGAAGGCATGGTGTCACCGACAACAGCGCACCACGTAGCACCACTGCATTCCGTCACCGGGCGCCGCAAGGGCGCCTCTGCTGGTCACTCTTGCGACCACTTCCAGGTGGTCCTACACATGCACTCCTTTTGTCCAGATGGTGTCCATGGGATCCAGGTGGCTGTACACGTGCATGTCCGACGTGCGGATGGTGTCCACTTTTTGTTAAGGGGTCCAAAATAAAGCGTCCCAGTCCATTCAGGTTGAGAATAATAAAACAAGCCGAGATGTAAAAGGCTTGTTTTTAGGTGTTAGGTTTGGGTTGCGTCGAGTCATGGTTATAAGTTGGTTAGGCTGCAGCTTGAGGACAAGCTGCATGTCCAGGTGGGGTGTAGTGTTAGAGTACGTAATGGGCCTAATGGGCCCGTTAGTCTTAGGGTTAATTAGAGATAAGAGTCGCTTGCTTAGGGGTCAAGTAAGCCTTGCTTGGGAGTCAAGTAAACCTCTCTATATAAAAAGAGGAGATGTATCAATCTAATCAAGCAAGAATTAAGAAGGAAATCCCTTCCCTCTTGCCCGCCCATGGGCAAAAAGGCCCCCGGCCGGCCCTCCCGCGCCCTCCTTCTAGCAGCGCCATAACAGGTCAAATAGATAGTCAAAAAACTCAAATACAACAAAACATATATATGTTCAGTTTTAGTTCTCATATTATTAATCCAAATATTCATGTTCCAATCTCATCGAAATATATTCAATTCCCGCAGCAGCGTGGGGTAGCATGTAGTAGCTTTAAATAGTGATGGAACTGGATGTAAAATAGTACTGTAACAATCATGACACAAGACACATCAAGATAACAAACGCAAGAAAAAAAAAAGCGAGTTAAACATTACACGATGGCAGGCAGTTGTCCCTAACATTTGGACTTAGTGAAGCAAGCAAAATCCTTACCATTAGTACAAGCCTCATCTACATCTTTATTCATCTTCTCCAAAACACCCACTGTAATCTTACATTTGTTTAAAGCTGTGTCTTCGTCAAAATATTGATCAAGTACAGATTGGTATGCGGTTATAATCTTTTCAGGCATCCCGCTAACAGTCAGTTTCTACAGTGAAAGACAAACAACAACAAGAGCTATCACTCCCAAATTCATCCCAATATACTGAATCAATAATAAGTACAAGAGGAACAAAAATGATGTCAGTGGAAAAGAATTGACACTTTACTTTTATTATTGGACTGGAATCCCTCTGAGAAGATTTCGAAACTGAAGAGGGCTTGGAGGTAGGATTTGAAGTAGTGCTGTTGCTATTTAATGCAGGAGGATTGTCACCAAGAATGTCCTTCAGACTTTCACTCCGTGTTCCAAAAACCTTCCGCTCGTCCCAAATCCCTATCTGCAGATACAGCCCAACAAAATTGAGAAGTTAATTCTTTTGGATCTTGGCCTTGCAATCACAATAATGAATTTATTTCTTAAATTCACCACAAAAGGTAATTTCACTCTTGTAGTGCGTGAATATCAGGATAATAGATGAATAGTCAAAATAAAATACAACAGCATGATATGCATCCTAATAGTTCACTAAAAAACTAAGTTGATGGTAACTGTAGCATTATGATGGCACCGCCACATTTTCACCCCCTCAGAATTCCTGGAAAAGTCTAGAGAACAAATGGACTTTCTTAACTATGAAATAGAAGCAACTTACTAATCTTGCCACTACTTTCTTTCCATCTTGTCCCCCATTTTCGTAGAAATCTTTCAGTAACCCAGGAAGAACCCTCCAGAACTCATTCACAAATTCTCCTCCCTTGCGTTTGCTGTTTTGCAGGATGTCATTTGACAGATACAGGAATGATACTTTCTTATCGGTTGTTGCATTATTAAACTGCCTCTGCCATGTATCAACAACCCTTCTGGCTCTCTTTCGATGAAATATGCACCAATTCGAAAGTGCTGCTTACGAATAAAGGAATACAATAGACAAGCTACGGCAGTATATATTGCATAGCATAGGATAAAGAAAAGCAACTAACTAAAGCTGACATTCGATACTCCAGAAAACTGGAATTTATCCATGTCATACGAAAATATAATCAGAGCACAGAATGTAAGTAAATCAAAGTTGAGTATACCATCATATAAGAAAGTGGGACACATACTCATACTTCCACATGTTAATACAGAATTCTTTGCCATATCTGTAACCTGGCCAACCACATGTTAATATCACACTCTCAGTCATCCCGTTTGACTTTGATAATTAACGTTTTCGCATATTAAATACCTACTGGCAGAATTAGAAGGGTTGGAGACCACAAAAGGAGGGAGTACTATGCTTAAAAACTCGAGTCGTTTGCAAAGAAACACACCAAAGTTTGTATTTTGTAGCTTCACAAGACTTGATTAAATGTTTGAAATGATAAACAAAGAGTAACTTTTAAGTTTTTAAAATGATATAACATTAGCATATAGCATGTATAGCATGACGTGCCTTAGACTTATTTACAGAAGACACAAGCACAAAGATATGCAAACAATCATATGATCCACATTTTTGTCCATGGGAAAGCATTTGCATGATGAACGCTCTCTTCTTCCTCAAACTCCAAATATACCCTTTCCAATAAATTGTCTGTTGTGATTGTGTAACCAATGATGGTGTAAGATACAGTTCAGCCAACTGATTAATTGGCTCAAAGTCAAGGGCATATGATCGACAACATTAAAACAGTTGAGATATTTTGTCAATGCAACCTCAGTGGATCAGTGCAGAAAAATGTTACTGCAATCCTGGAGACATAATAGATACATACCATCAAAATAATTATGCCATAAAGATTGTTCAAGCAACTAACCAAGTGGAGTGGGGTAGGTCAACTGGCAACCAGAAGGAATAGTTTGATTTTTTGAACAACATTCTAACTCTAATCCCATGTTAGAGGAAGCGGGGACGTTAAAAGTTGTGCAAACTAATTTGCTAGCTAGGCAACGAGAACTCCAGGCAACCTAGAGAGGGCTACTGCACTGCAATTTAGACTCCTAACAGTTCCTGCCATCACATGTCATTTCTTGTAGAGACCATCATTCAAAGTCAACAGTGCTAAACATCTTTATCCCAGGATTTAAAATAGAAGGAAAGCGAGCATTGACAGCACAAACACAAGTACTCAACAAACCAAAATTACCGCACAAATTTTCCTTCAGACAAAAAAGTACGACACGTACTTGATACGCCCCGATACTGATTGAATATCCGAAACATGTACTCAGGCTCATTTATATACATTTCAAATACGACAGATAGAACTAAGTTTCTCATATAAGAAGCCTGGGAGATCAAAATAATAATCCAGGAGCTACAGAGATATTAGTTAGTTTACAACTACACCCATATGCATTCTTATGAGTTGTACTCGTGCTTTCCGTCAAAAAAAAAAGTTGTACTCGTGCACACCAATAAACAATACTAAGCATTTATGGAGAAAAGAAGACCGTTCAAATTAACCAATCAAATGGCGCAGGCATGGAACACCACGGGATCTTGTAGGACAGTTTTTTGTCCTCTTCCACCTTGCAGTTTAGGGTTCTATTCACCATAATACTAAAACAAGCAAGACTGCAACAAGGAGACACCACAAGCTATGCTGCTGAATTTGCGAGCGTGCGATAAGGACGTCTGAATAAATAAAAAGGATACTCTGGATGCTCGCCGCTGAGCTGCTGAGCTTATTGAGCTTCTCGGATAGCCTCTCCTCGGTGAACGAGCCGCCGCCGCCGCCGCCGCCGCCGCCTGTGGCGGTTGGTTCCGCCTTTGCATCTGCCTTCGCGGCCGCCATCAGGAAGGCTCCGCCTAAGTCCGCTCCTTCGCGGACCCGCTAAAACCCTAGAGAAATATGTACTCCCTGCGCGAGCAAGATCGAATCAATCTTGGCGCAGAAAAATCGCGAGGAGAAGATATCAGGAATCCCGGAGAGTTCCGGTTAAAGGCTGGAGCTTATCAGAGAATATGGGTAGAGAGGTGCTAACCACGGTTGCGAGCTCCCGAGCTTGAATTTGCCGCCGAAGAGGAGAGGGCGGAGGGGGAAGGGGGAGGGAGGGGAAGGGGGCCTGGGAAGGCGAGGGAGGGAGGGTTTGTTCTGGTTTTGGGGTGGTTTCTCTCTGGTCTGTATTCCCTCTTCGGGCTAGTTTTGCTGCCTAAGAATTCAAGATTGGGGTTTTATTAAGTTGAAATACAAATAATAATTGTAAAAGAAATCAAATAGAAAGCTAAAATACAAAAAATGATATAATAATATATCGAAGAAACGGAAGACCACCTGAAGCACGGAAACGCGTCCGAGACAAGTTACCATTTCTACTCTTAAAGCCGTATACGTATGTCTGTGAGCTGTAAAGCGGGTGATAAGATAGAACTCGTGAATAATGAACGGAAACGCGTCCAAGACACGTTACCATTTCTACTCTTAGAACCGTCAATACATGTTTGTGAGTTGTAAAGCGGATGATAAAATAGAACTCGTGAACGGTAGACGAAGACGCGTCCAAGACAAGTTACCATCTCTACTCTTAAACACGTATGTGCGTGTGTTATGAGCTATAAAGCAGGTGATAAGATAAAATTCGTAAACAATAAAGATAAGTATAGGAACCATATACTTGTATGTGACCGCACTATTCGTGGCCGTAGAAAGTTACTATTGAAGATATTATATTAGAAACACAATGATATATACAATGTACACTAAATTGAGGAGCAATAAAACAATGTTATAATCTAATCTCTATGGATTTAAGTTATTGATAATTTCAAATATGAGAAACCTTAAATGTGTGATTTTGATAATCTTAAAGATTCAAGTTGTTGATGATTTTATCCTTAACCAAGATTCATATGACCCCAGCGGAAAAAATGAGTCATTTGCTTTTGATAATTTTAAAGATAACTCACCCGATAAAGATGATTAAGAATGTGAAGTCTTAACACACCATTATTATTTGTATTTTAGCTTTCTGCGTTGCTGCAGCGTTGATAACATACGAACCTAAATTTAAAATACACATGACTTATTACATCTGATTATGTATAATAAAATATTATTGAATATAAGTAGAATAAAATGAAAAATATTTTCTTATCCATCATTGAATGTTGTAGCGTGGTTTTTGCATGCATGATTGCATGTTGCGGTGGGCCTTAGCCCGTTCATAATTGTACGATAAGGTGGCCTGGTTGCATGTTGAGATAAATACGTTACTGGGAGACTCCCTTAGATATAGAGAATTTGCCTAAGATGCACAACACGGATAATTACGTGAATAATTATGTGATGGCAGACATGCATGCATGCTTTTGTGAGGTGGGAGAGTGCATGTTGTAATAAGAATTAAAGTTAGTAGATATGGTGCATGGCTGAAAACACTGCTAGCGGATGCTAACATGGCGCGCTTGATGAGGTGGAAGGATGCATGTTAAAAGAATTGCTTGTATTGGGGATGAACTTTTTAAAAACTAGATGATGCCCCGTGAATTGCGGCGGGAACCTTGATAAAACATATGCATAGATAAAACCTATGAAATATATGATAAAATATACGTTCGGACCCATTTTGCTATATTCGCTCCAAGTGTCCAATGTATATGTATATACCGTCTATGACCACACAAATATTAAATATTAGTGAAACATTGTGCATGATTATTGACATGGCATGGCTACATGGGTAGATTAGTGCATAAACGGTAAATTATGACCATATGCATGACTTGATGATGTGGCATAGTTGTATGAAGAGGAAAAATGGGTAGCTCGTGCAACTATTTAATAATAGAGGATAAGCAAACAATACAATAAAAACAGAAGACCGTGTAAAGATCTAATTTTTTATCATGCTTCTGTAAGTCTAAAAATCTGAAAATTTTAGACAACATAGACAATTTGCATAGCAGTATGTCTAAAAAATTCAGCAATTAATCACGTTTCAGTACATAATGGAAAATTCATATACTGGATGCAAAAGTTTCTATTTTTACACATAACCAAATAAATAAGCATCCAAATCACCCTAAAGGCTTTACTTGTCACAAAAATTAAAAGAGAAGATATAAACATAATTACTACGGTAGCAATAATCATGTAGACACACTAAAACAAAATGATAACTATTGGTTGTCTCTTAACAAGCTCTTTCTTTATAGCCATTAAGATAGGCTGGAATTTTAATGATGCTCGCATAAATGATAAGAATTGTAGCACAAAGAAAACATCGTATAGCATGTAACTAACACATTTAAGTTTAACCACTCCCTGTGCATGGGCATTTCATATTTAAACAAATTATCAAAATAAGCAATATTTAGCATATGCAAACAAGGATATGCAACGAAGAAAGGCGAAACAGTAACAATTTGAACATCAAGAGAGGCAATTGAGTAACGTGAAAGTTTTTATAACCATATTTGCCTCTCTCATGATAGTTACATGTAGGATCATAATTAAACTCAACAATATAGCTATCTGATGACCCACAAGTATAGAGGATAAATCATAGTCCTTTCGATAAGTAAGAGTGTCGAACTCAACGAGGAGCAGAAGGAAAATGACAAGCGGTTTTCAACAAGGTATTTTCTGCAAGCACTGAAATTATCGGTAAAGTAGTTTGATAGCAAGGTAATTTGTAACAAGCAATAAATAGTAACGGTAACAAAGGTGCAACAAGGTAGTCCAATCCTCTTTGTAGCAAAGGACAGGCCGGAATGATCCCTTATAATAACCAAAGCGCTCTTGAGGACACACGATAATTTCATCTAGTCACTTTCATCATGTTTATTTGATTCACGTTCTTTACTTTGATAATTTGATATGTGGGTGGACCGGTGCTTGGGTGTTGTTCTTACTAAAACAAGTCTCACACTTATGATTAACCACTCTTGCAAGCATCCGCAACTACAAAAGAAGAATTAAGATAAATCTAATCATAGCATGAAACATATGGATCCAAATCAGCCCTTTACGGAATAGTGCATAAACTAGGGTTTAAGCTTCTGTCACTCTAGCAACTTGTCATCTAATTGCTACTCCACAATGCCTTCCCTTAGGCCCAAAGTGAAGAAAATATGCCCTAGATGCAATAATAAAGTTGTTATTTATATTTCCTTATATCATGATAAATATTTATTATTGGCGGGGAACATAGCAAAAATTCAAAAAAAATCCTACGTGTCACCAAGATCTATCTATGAAGAAACCAGTAACGAGGGGAAGGAGAGTGCATCTACATACCCTTGTAGATCGCTACGCGGAAGCGTTCAAGAGAACGGGGTTGATGGAGTCGTACTCGTCGTGATCCAAATCACCAATGATCCTAGTGCCGAACGGACGGCACCTCCGTGTTCAACACACGTACAACCCGGTGACGTCTCCCATGCCTTGATCCAGCAAGAAGAGAGGGAGAGGTTGAGGAAGACTCCATCCAGCAGCAGCACAACGGCATGGTGGTGGTGGAGGAGCGTGGTACTCCAGCAGGGCTTTGCCAAGCATCGCAAGAGACGAGGAGGGAGAGGGGTAGGGCTGCGCCAAGAAGGAGAGGAACTCATGTGTATTGGGCAGCCCAAACCTCAAGTATATATAGGGGGAGGGGAGGGGCTGCGCCCCCACCTAGGTTTCCACCCCTAGGGATGGCGGCCAGCCTAGATCCCATCTAGGGGAGGCGGCCAAGGGGGGAGAGAGGGGGGCGCACCACTAGGTGGGCCTTAGGCCCATCTGAGCCTAGGGTTTGCCCCCTTCCACTCTCCCTTGAGCCTTGGGCCTTGGTGGGGGGGCGCACCAGCCCACCTGGGGCTGGTCCCCTCCCACACTTGGCCCATGCAGCCCTTCGGGGCCGGTGGCCCCACTTGGTGGACCCCCGGGACCCTCCCGGTGGTCCCGGTACGTTACCAATAAACCCCGAAACTTTTCCGGCAACCAAAACAGGACTTCCCATATATAAATCTTTACCTTCGGACCATTCCGGAACTCCTTGTGACGTCCGGGATCTCATCCGGGACTCCGAACAACATTCAGTAACCACGTATATCTATTCCCTATAACCCTAGCGTCATCGAACCTTAAGTGTGTAGACCCTACGGGTTCGGGAACCATGTAGACATGACCGAGACGTTCTCCGGTCAATAACCAACAGCGGGATCTGGATACCCATGTTGGTTCCCACATGTTCCACGATGATCTCATTGGATGACCCACGATGTCGAGGATTCGATCAATCCCGTATACAATTCCCTTTGTCTAGCGGTACGATACTTGCCCGAGATTCGATCGTCGGTATCCCGATACCTTGTTCAATCTCGTTACCGGCAAGTCTCTTTACTCGTTCCGTAACACATCATCCCGTGATCAACTCCTTGATCACATTGTGCACATTATGATGTTGTCCTACCGAGTGGGCCCAGAGATACCTCTCCGTTTACACGGAGTGACAAATCCCAGTCTCGATTCGTGCCAACCCAATAGACACTTTCGGAGATACCTGTAGTGTACCTTTATAGCCACCCAGTTACGTTGTGACGTTTGGCACACCCAAAGTATTCCTATGGTATCCGGGAGTTGCACAATCTCATGATCTAAGGAAATGATACTTGACATTAGAAAAGCTTTAGCATGCGAACTACACGATCTTGTGCTATGCTTAGGATTGGGTCTTGTCCATCACATCATTCTCCTAATGATGTGATCCCGTCATCAACGACATCCAATGTCCATGGTCAGGAAACCGTAACCATCTATTGATCAATGAGCTAGTCAACTAGAGGCTTACTAGGGGCATGGTGTTGTCTATGTATCCACACATGTATCTGAGTTTCCTATCAATACAATTCAAGCATGGATAATAAACGATTATCATGAACAAGGAAATATAATAATAATCAATTTATTATTGCCTCTAGGGCATATTTCCAATAGTCTCCCACTTGCACTAGAGTCAATAATCTAGTTCACATCGCCATGTGATTAACACTCATAGGTCACATCGCCATGTGACCAACATCCAAAGAGTTTACTAGTGTCACTAAACTAGTTCACATCATCATGTGATTAAGACTCAATGAGTTCTGGGTTTGATCATGTTTTGCTTGTGAGAGAGGTTTTAGTCAACGGGTCCGCAACATTCAGATTCGTATGTACTTCGCAAATCTCTAGGTCATATTATAAATGCTGCTTCCACGCTCCACTCGGAGCTATTCCAAATGGTTGCTCCACTATACGTATCCGGTTTGCTACTCAGAGTCATTCGGATAGGTGTTAAAGCCTGCATCGATGTAACCCTTTATGTCGAACTCTTTATCACCTCCATAACCGAGAAACATGTCCTTATTACTCCAAGGACAATTTTGACCGCTATCTAGTGATCCACTCCTGGATCACCTTTGTACCCTCTTGCCAGACATGTGGCAAGGCACACATCAGGTGCGGTACTCAGCATGGCATACCGTATAGAGCCTATGACAAAAGCATAGGGGACGACATTCGTCCTTTCTCTTTCTTCTGCCGTGGTCGAGCTTTAAGTCTTAACTTCATACCTTACAACTCAGGCAAGAACTCCTTCTTTGACCGATCCATCTTGAACACCTTCAAGATCATGTCAAGGTATGTGCTCATTTGAAAGTACCATTAACCATTTTGATCTATCCTTATAGATCTTGATGCTCAATGTTCAAGTAGCTTAATCCAGGCTTTCCATTGAAAAACACTTTCCAAATAACCCTATATGCTTTCCAGAAATTCTACGTCATTTCTGATCAACAATATGTCAACAACATATATTCATCAGAAATTCTATAGTGCTCCCACTCACTTCTTTGGAAATACAACATATATTCATCAGAAATTCTATAGTGCTCCCACTCACTTCTTTGGAAATACAAGTTTCTCATAAACTTTGTATACACCCAAAATCTTTGATCATCTCATCAAAGCATACATTCCAACTCCGAGATGCTTACTCCAGTCCTTAGAAGGATTGCTGGAGCTTTGCATACTTATTAGTATCTTTCAGGATTGACAAAACCTTTCGGTTGTATCACATACAACCTTTCCTCAAGAAAATCGTCGAGGAAACAATGTTTTGACATCCTATCTGCAAGATTTCATAAATAATGCAGTAATCGCTAATATAATGCCAACAGACTCTTAGCATCGCTACGAGTGAGAAAGTCTCATCATAGTCAACTCCTTGAACTTGTCGGAAAAAATCTTAACGACAAGTCGAGCTTTCTTAATGGTGATACTTACCATCATAGTCCGTCTTCCTTTTAAAATCCATCTGTACTCAACAGCCTTACGACCATCGAGCCGTTTTGCCAAAGTCTACACTTTGTTTTCATACATGGATCCTCTCTCGGATTTTATGGCCTCGAGCCATTTATCGGAATCCGGGCCCACCATCGCTTCTCCATAGCTCGTAGGTTCATTGTTGTCTAGCAACATGACTTCCAAGACAGGATTACGTACCACTCTGAAGTAGTACGCATCCTTGTCATCCCACGAGGTTTGTTAGTGACTTGATCTGAAGTTTCATGATCACTATCATAAGCTTCCACTTCAATTGGTGTAGGTGCCACAGGAACAACTTCCTGTGCCCTGCCACGCACTAGTTGAAGAGACGGTTCAATAACCTCATCAAGTCTCCACCATCCTCCCACTCAATTCTTTTGAGAGAAACTTTTCCTCGAGAAAGGACCCGATTCTAGAAACAATCCCTTATTGCTTTCGGATCTGAGACAGGAGGTATACCCAACTGTTTTGGGTGTCCTATGAAGATGCATTTATCCGCTTTGGGTTCGAGCTTATCAGCCTGAAACTTTTTCACATAAGCGTCGCAGCCCCAAACTTTTAAGAAATGACAGCTTAGGTTTTTCTAAACCATAGTTCATACGGTGTCATCTCATCGGAATTACGTGATACCCTATTTAAAGTGAATGTGGTTGTCTCTAATGCCTAACCCATAAACTATTGTGGTAATTCGATAAGAGACATCATGGTATGCATCATATCCAATAGGGTGCAGTTATGATGTTCAGACACACCATCACACTATGGTGTTCCAGGCTGTATTAGTTGTGAAACAATTTCCACAATGTCTTAATTCTGTGCCAAACTCGTAATTCAGATATTCATCTCTATGATCATATCATAGACATTTTATCCTCTTGTCACGACGATCTCTCATCTTCACCCTGAAATTACTTGAACCTTTCAATAATTCAGACTCGTGATTCATCAAGTAAATATACTCAACATCTACTCAAATCATCTGTGAAGTAAGAACATAATGATATTCACTACACGCCTCAGCACTCATTGGACTGCACACATCAAAATGTATTATTTCCAACAAGTTCCATTTTACTGAAAATGAGGCTTTCAGTCATGTTGCCCATGTGGTATGATTTGCATGTCTCAAGTGATTCAAAAATCAAGTGAGTCCAAACGGTCCATTTGCATGGAGTTTCTTCATGCATATACACCAATAGACATGGTTCGCATGTCTCAAACTTTTCAAAAACGAGTGAGCCCAAAGATCCATTAACATGGAGCTTCTTCATGCGTTTTATACCAATATGACTTACGTGGCAGTGCCACAAGTAGGTGGTACTATCATTACTATCTTATATCTTTTGGCATGAACATGTGTATCACTACGATCAAGATTCAATAAACCATTCATTTTAGGTGCAAGACCATTGAAGGTATTATTCAAATAAACAGAGTAACCATTATTCTCCTTAAATGAATAACCATATTGCGATAGACATAATCCAATCATGTTTGTGCTCAACGAAAACACCAATCTTGATGGTAGAGGGAGCGTACGATATTTGATCAACCTTGGAAATACTTCCAACACATATCGTCATCTCACCTTTTAGCCAGTCTCCGTTTATTCCGTAGCTTTTATTTCAAGTTACTAACACTTAGTAACCGAACCGGTATCTAATACCCTGGTGCTACTAGGAGTACTAGTAAAGTACACATTAACACAATGTATATCCAATATACTTCTACCGACCTTGCCAGCCTTCTCATCTACCAAGTATCTAGGGTAATTCTGCTCCAGTGGTTGTTCCCCTTATTACAGAAGCACTTAGTCTCGGGTTTGGGTTCAACTTTGGGTTTCTTCATTACAACAGCAGCTGATTTGCCGTTTCATGAAGTATCCCTTCTTGCCCTTGCCCTTCTTGAAACTAGTGGTTTCACCAACCATCAACAATTGATGCTCCTTCTTGATTTCTACTTTTGTGGTGTCAAACATCGCGTATATCTCAAGGATCATCATATATGTCCCTGATATATTATAGTTCATCACGAAGCTCTAGCAGCTTGGTGGTAATGACTTCGGAGAACCATCACTATTTCATCTGGAAGATCAACTCCCACTTGATTCAAGTGATTGTTGTACTCAGACAATCTGAGCACAAGTTCAACAATTGAGCTTTTCTCCCTTAGTTTGTGGGCTAAGAAAATCGTCGGAGGTCTTATACCTCTTGACGTGGGCACGAGCCTGAAATCCCAATTTCAGCCCTCGAAACATCTCATATGTTTCACGACGTTTCAAAATGTCTTCGATGCCTCAACTCTAAGCTGTTTAACTGAACTATCACGTAGTTATCAAAATGTGTATGTCAGATGTTCGCAACATCCACAGACAATGTTCGAGGTTCAACACACTGAGCGGTGCATTAAGGACATAAGCCTTCTATGAAGCAATGAGGACAATCCTCAGTTTACGGACCTAGTCCGCATAATTGCTACTATCAACTTTCAATTAAATTTTCTCTAGGAACATATCTAAACAGTAGAACTAAAGCGCGAGCCACGACATAATTTGCGAAGACCTTTTGGCTATGTTCAGGATAATTAAGTTCATCTTATGAATTCCCACTCAGATAGACATCCCTCTAGTCATCTAAGTGATTACATGATCCGAGTCAACTAGGCCGTGTCCGATCATCACGTGAGACGGACTAGTCATCATTGGTGAACATCTTCATGTTGATTGTATCTATCATACGACTCATGCTCGACCTTTCGGTCTCTTGTGTTCCGAGGCCATGTCTGTACATGCTAGGCTCGTCAAGTCAACCTAAGTGTTTCGCGTGTGTAAATCTGTCTTACACCCGTTGTATGTGAATGTTAGAATCTATCACACCCGATCATCATGTGGTGCTTCGAAACAACGAACTGTCACAACGGTGCACAGTTAGGGGGAACACTTTCTTGAAATTATTATGAGGGATCATCTTATTTACTACCGTCGTTCTGAGTAAACAAGATGCAAAAACATGATAAACATCACATGCAATCAAATAATAGTGACATGATATGGCCAATATCATATAGCTCCTTTGATCTCCATCTTGGGGCTCCATGATCATCTTGTCACCGGCATGACACCATGATCTCCATCATCGTGTCTCCATGAAGTTGCTCGCCAACTATTACTTCTACTACTATGGCTACCGGTTAGCAATAAAGTAAAGTAATTACATGGCGTTGTTCAATGACACACAGGTCATACAATAAATAAAGACAACTCCTATGGCTCCTGCCGGTTGTCATACTCATCGACATGCAAGTCGTGATTCCTATTACAAGAACATGATCAATCTCATACATCACATATATCATTCATCACATCCTTTTGGCCATATCACATCACATGGCATACCCTGCAAAAACAAGTTAGACGTCCTCTAATTGTTGTTTGCATGTTTTACGTGGCTGCTATGGGTTTCTAGCAAGAACGTTTCTTACCTATGCAAAACCACAACGTGATATGCCAATTGCTATTTACCCTTCATAAGGACCCTTTTCATCGACCCCGTTCCGACTAAAGTGGGAGAGACAGACACCCGCTAGCCACCTTATGCAACTAGTGCATGTCAGTCGGTGGAACCAGTCTCACGTAAGAGTACGTGTAAGGTCGGTCCGGGCCGCTTCATCCCACAATACCGTCGAAACAAGATTGGACTAGTAACGGTAAGCATATTGAACAAAATCAACGCCCACAACTACTTTGTGTTCTACTCGTGCATAGAATCTACGCAATAGACCTAGCTCATGATGCCACTGTTGGAATTCAAAAAAATTTCCTACGTGTCACCAAGATCTATCTACGGAGAAACCAGCAACGAGGGGAAGGAGAGTGCATCTACATACCCTTGTAGATCGCTACACGGAAGCGTTCAACAGAACGGGGTTGATGGAGTCGTACTCGTCGTGATCCAAATCACCGATGATCCTAGTGCCGAACGGACGGCACCTCCGTGTTCAACACACGTACAGCCTGGTGACGTCTCCCATGCCTTGATCCAGCAAGGAGAGAGGGAGAGGTTGAGGAAGACTCCATCCAGCAGCAGCACAAAGGGGTGGTGGTGGTGGAGGAGTGTGGTACTCCAGCAGGGCTTCGCCAAGCATCGCAAGAGACGAGGAGGGAGAGGGGTAGGGCTGCGCCAAGAAGGAGAGGAACTCATGTGTATTGGGTAGCCCAAACCTCAAGTATATATAGGGGGAGGGGAGGGGCTGCACCCCCACCTAGGTTTCCACCCCTAGGGGTGGCGGCCAGCCTAGATCCCATCTAGGGGAGGCGGCCAAGGGGGGAGAGAGGGGGCGCACCACTAGGTGGGCCTTAGGCCCATTTGAGCCTAGGGTTTGCCCCCTTCCACTCTCCCTTGAGCCTTGGGCCTTGGTGGAGGGGGGGGGCGCACCAGCCCACCTAGGGCTGGTACCCTCCACACTTGGCCCATGCAGCCCTCCGGGGCCGGTGGCCCCACTTGGTGGACCCCCGGGACCCTCCCGGTGGTCCCGGTATGTTACCGATAAACCCTGAAACTTTTCCGACGACCAAAACAGGACTTCCCATATATAAATATTTACCTCTGGACCATTCCGGAACTCCTCGTGACGTCCGGGATCTCATCTGGGACTCCGAACAACATTCGGTAACCACGTATATCTATTCCCTATAACCCTAGCGTCATCGAACCTTAAGTGTGTAGACCCTACGGGTTCGGGAACCATGCAGACATGACCGAGACGTTCTCCGGTCAATAACCAACAGCGGGATCTGGATACCCATGTTGGTTCCCACATGTTCCACGATGATCTCATCGGATGAACCACGATGTCGAGGATTCGATCAATCCCGTATACAATTCCCTTTGTCTAGCGGTACGATACTTGCCCGAGATTCGATCGTCGGTATCCCAATACCTTGTTCAATCTCGTTACCGGCAAGTCTCTTTACTTGTCCCGTAACACATCATCCCATGATCAACTCCTTGATCACATTGTGCACATTATGATGATGTCCTACCGAGTGGGCCCAGAGATACCTCTCCGTTTACACGGAGTGACAAATCCCAGTCTCGATTCGTGCCAACCCAACAGACACTTTCGGAGATACCTGTAGTGTACCTTTATAGCCACCCAGTTATGTTGTGACGTTTGGCACACCCAAAGTATTCCTACGGTATCCGGGAGTTGCACAATCTCATGGTCTAAGGAAATGATACTTGACATTAGAAAAGCTTTAGCATGTGAACTACACGATCTTGTGCTATGCTTAGGATTGGGTCTTGTCCATCACATCATTCTCCTAATGATGTGATCCCATCATCAACGACATCCAATGTCCATGGTCAGGAAACCGTAACCATCTATTGATCAACGAGCCAGTCAACTAGAGGCTTACTAGGGACATGGTGTTGTCTATGTATCCACACATGTATCTGAGTTTCCTATCAATACAATTCTAGCATGGATAATAAACGATTATCATGAACAAGGAAATATAATAATAATCAATTTATTATTGCCTCTAGGGCATATTTCCAACAATTATTCATGCTAGAATTGTATTAAGCGGAAACTTAGTACATGTGTGGATACATAGACAAACAGAGTGTCCCTAGTATGCCTCTACTTGACTAGCTCGTTCATCAAAGATGGTTAAGTTTCCTAGCCATAGATGATGACGACATAGACCTGGGGTAGGGTAATAGGCCTGACCTATATGTCCTACCTAAGGTCCTTGTCTCAGAAGCAAAGAAGTTCAAGAGTAAACAAGATGGACCCAATAAAGGCGTCGAGTGCAATCCACTCGACCTACCATTCACTCGGAGACTACTTCTTCTTTGAGTCACTCGACTATTCAACCACTCAACCATATAAAAGACCACTCGACGTATAAGAAGACCTAAAGTCATTCTGCACAACAACGGTCGGACATTTACTCGTATATTTAATGATCATTTGTAGCACTTTATCACAGACGTTACCTGTAACGCTCTCTCTTTATGAACATTGAACCCTGTGTAACAGAGGGGAGCTGGGGTCTTGGCGCACTCTATATAAGCCACCCTCCTCTAGGACAAGGGTTCGCACCCCTTGTAACTCACACGCATATAATCCAGTCGACCGCCTCCGGACTCCAAGACGTAGGGCTGTTACTTCCTCCGAGAAGGGCCTGAACTCGTAAAACTCGCGTGTACAACTCCTCCATAGCTAGGATCTTGCCTCTACATCCCTACCCCCCATTCTACTGTCAGACTTAGAACCACGACAATTGGCGCCCACCGTGGGCCAGGTGTCTTAGCGACTTGTTGGAGAAGTTGCGATTTTTTCAATCCCCATCAACATGGTTTCAGGCGGAAGTATGGACGAGGGCCGCGAGATCCATCTTGGCACGCTCGTATTCGTCGCCGACGACTCCGCTTGGCTCCAAGAAGCGCCACTTGACGTCGAGGCGCTCCCCGTCCGCGGGGCAACGCACTTTCACGCGTGCGTCCATGGCGTCCTCCTACAGCAGTCGTCGACTCAGTATTGGTCGGCTCCTGTGCTGACCTCCCTCCCTGCAGCCCGCCGGAGCAAACGTTCCGGTCGATCAAGGCTTCAGCGATGGGTGAGGCATGCGGTGGCTCGCCAGTCGGCCACCCCCCAAGTCGCGGCAATCGAGCCCGACGAAACTCTCTACGGCCCATTCGACCTATCGACTGGCTCCGTAGAGACCGCATCCGAGTGCGACAACAGCGACCCTGCAGCGGAAGTTTTGATTTCAATGGACCACGCAGTCCTCCTGGCTTCACCCGTGAAGACGGAGGCGATGGGGGCGGAGATCCGTCGCGTGTTCACGAAGAGTACCACCCGAACCCCTCTCTTCGCAGCGGAGGGAAGAACTTCGCCGCCGGAACATGGATGCGCTTCACACTCCTATCGTTGGAGAAACCCCTGAGGCCCAGGCCTTGGAGGAGGCGCGCCTGGCCAACTTGGCTGAGCGCACTCCACTGGAGAACCTCCAGCGTGCACTAGACGAGCGTGCTCGGCAGCATATCCCCGAGTCCAAACGACGCCAACTTTTTCCGCCTCTGACTCAGGTATACCGAACTCCGATCCAAAATCTCGCAGCTGCCGCCCGAATAGCGGAGTCAATTCAACCTTCCCAGTCAGAAGCTGGTCGAGGTTTGGTGCAGATCCGGGCTTTGCTCCGAGCAGCAGGAGAGCAGAATACAACAGTATCTCAGTCGCGGAATAGGATCCATAGCGGATCCGTGGTTGCAGACACAGTCCAGTCGGCTCATAGCCCGAGATCACCCCCGAGGCGTGAGGGACGTGAGGACCGGCGAGATCAGTACAGAAACCGCGAGCAGTATGATCACCGACTCGATCACAATGATCGCCGTCGAGTGCCCACGCCTCCCCCAAGGAGTGGGTCATACGTGCCTCGGCAGCATGATGACAGACGTCCTCACATTGGTGGGCGAAGGATTCCAATCGACCCCAGGGAACCGGGCTTTGATGCGAGATCTATTCTCGTTCAGGGTCTGGTCGACAGAAACAGAGCTCACAGAGAAGGCCACGACAGAGATTTTCCAACTAGCAGCAGAGTGCATGTCTCAGGTCCATAGTGCTTCAGCAGAGCCATCAGGGCTGCGGTGATTCCTCCCAACTTTAGGTTGGCGACTGGAGTCAGTAAGTTCACTGGTGAGTCCAAGCCTGACACTTGGCTTGAGGATTACCGAGTGGCTGTACAGATTGGTGGTGGCAACGATGAAGTTGCCATGAAGCATCTCCCTTTGATGTTAGAGGGCTCGGCCAGAGCGTGGCTGAATTAGTTAGCCCCCGGTAGTATTTATACTTGGGAAGATCTTGCCCGAGTATTTGTCAGAACATTTGAAGGTACTTGCAAACGGCCAGTAGGCTGACAGAATTACAGTGTTGCATTCAGAAACCGAATGAAACTCTGAGAGATTATATCCAGAGATGGATCATGTTACACCATACAATGGAGAATGTGTCAGATCACCAAGCAATTTGTGCCTTCAAAGAAGGTGTTAAGTATCGGGAATTGAATCTGAAATTTGGTCGGACAGGAGATATGACTCTGACTCAGATGATGGAGATTGCCACCAAATACGCCAATGGCGAAGAGGAAGACCTGACTCCGGAGTGGCAAGCACAAAACATTCGCCCACGAAACCGGAGGAGGGAACTCCAGTCGGAAGCAGAAGTGCAAAGCCGAGCCAGCTGCTCCTGGAGAAGCCTTAGCCATGACTCAAGGAAAGTTCAAAGGGAAACCCAAAGGACCGTGGAACCCCAAGAAAGTAAAAGATTAAGATGGAAATGATGTGCTAGATTTACCATGCCACATTCACACCAAGAAAGATGAAGAGGGTAATTTCATTTACCCGAAGCATACCACTCGACAGTGTCGACTCCTAATCCAGCAATTCCGAGAGAAACAACCCAAGGAAAAGGAGAAGGAAGCAGACAAAGTTGAGGATGAGGAAGAGGACGATGATGGTTACCCCCACGTCAATTCCGCTCTGATGATTTTCGCTGATGTTGAGAGTAAGAGTCGACTGAAAGTCATCAACAGAGAAGTGAACATGGTCACTCTGGTGACACCCAATTATTTGAAGCGGTCTCAGACTGTCATTACATTCGACCAATCCGATCACCCAGCGCACATAGCCGCCCCTGGGAGGCAAGCGCTGGTGGTCGACCCAGTAGTCGAAGGCACTTGATTGACTAAGGTTCTGATGGATGGTGGTAGTGGTCTGAATATACTATATGCAGAGACGTTGAAAGGAATGGGCATTCCGATGTCCAGACTCAGTGAAAGCAATATGAGTTTCCATGGAGTTATTCCTGGCAAGAAGGCTGCGTCACTTGGCCAGATCGCCCTTGATGTAGTTTTCGGTGATTCCAAGAATTACCGCAAAGAAAAGTTGATATTTGAAGTTGTGGATTTCCAGAGTGCTTATCATGCTATTCTAGGCAGGCCAGCTTATGCACGTTTTATGGCTCGGCCATGTTACGTGTACCTCAAATTGAAGATGCATGGTCCTAAAGGGGTGATCACTATCACTGGCAATCGAAAGAAGGCATAAGAGTGCTTCCAGAAGGGCTCAAAGATCGCCGATGCACAGATGGCAGTAGTGGAGTTGCAGGAGTATCAAAAAAATGCAGATCTGAGTGATTTGTTGCGAGCTAAGAAGCCTGCCACAGATTCAGCATTCCAGTCGTCTGGTGAAATGAAGCCGATTCATATTCACCCAACGGATCCCAATGCTGCTCTGACTCACATTTCAACAACACTCGATTCCAAATAGGAAGAAGCGCTCATCCAGTTCCTCCGTGAGAACTGGGACATCTTTGCATGGAAACCTTCTGACATGCCAGGTGTTCCCAGGGGACTGGCTGAGCATCGTTTGCGAGTCGAACCAAAAAGTGAAACCAGTCAAAGAACATCTTCGACGGTCCGCCGTACAGAAGAGAAAAGCAATCGGTGAAGAAGTGGCTCGGCTTCTAGCAGTTGAGTTTATCCGAGAGATTACCACTCCGAGTGGTTAGCTAATGTTGTCATGGTCCCAAAGAAGGACGACTCACTTCGCATGTGCATTGACTTCAAACATATCAATCGGGCATGCCCGAAAGATCACTTTCCTCTCCCTCGCATCGACCAAATAGTCGACTCGACTGCAGGGTGTGAGCGTTTGTCCTTTTTGGACGCTTATTACGGGTATCATCATATCCGTTTGTATGGACCCGATGAGATAAAAACAACTTTCATCACCCCATTTGGGTGCTTCTATTATGTCACTATGCCATTCGGCTTGAAGAACGCTGAAGCCACATTCATGCGGATGATTCAGAAGTGTTTACTCACTCAGATCAGTCGGAATGTGGAAGCATACATGGATGACATTGTGGTCAAGTCACGTAAAGGTTCCGACCTACTGGCTGACCTTGCTAATACCTTTGCCAACCTCAGAAGGTATGATATCAAGCTTAATCCATCAAAGTGCACGTTTGGAGTTCCAGGCGGAAAATTACTCGGTTTTCTCGTTTCCGAACGAGGGATCGATGCTAACCCAGAGAAAGTGGGTGCCATACTCCGGATGAAATGCCCTGTGCATGTGCATGATGTCCAGAAGCTTACTGGTTGTTTGGCCGCCCTAAGTCGATTCATTTCTCGCCTCAGTGAAAAGGCACTGCCTATTTACCGACTGATGAAGAAGTCAGATAAGTTCGAGTGGATTCCTAAAGCTGATGCATCATTTGCAAAGCTTAAAGCCCCGCTTTCCACCTAGCCGGTGCTTGCTGCTCCAATCAGCAGAGAGCCTTTACTGCTTTACATTGCAGCCACTGGACAAGTCATCAGTACAGTACTTACCGTCGAGCGGGAAGAAGAAGGAAAGGCTTACAAAGTTCAGCGCCCAGTATACTATGTCTCTGAAGTTTTGGCTCCATCAAAGCAAAGATATCCACATTATCAGAAGCTTGTTTATGGGATTTATATGACCACGAAGAAGGTTGCACATTACTTTTCTGACCACTCCATTACAGTTGTCAGCGACGCTCCATTATCAGAGATTCTGAACAACAGAGATGCAATTGGTCGAGTGGCAAAGTGGGTGTCGGTGTCAAAACCGGAGGATCTCGGGTAGGGTGTCCCGAACTATGCGTCTAGGCAGATGGTAACATGAGACAAGGGACATGATGTTTTTACCCAGGTTCGGGCCCTCTCGATGGAGGTAAAACCCTACTCCTGCTTGATTAATATTGATGATATGGGTAGTACAAGAGTAGATCTACCATGAGATCAAGGAGGCTAAACCCTAGAAGCTAGCCTATGGTATGATTGTTGTTTGTCCTACGGACTAAAACCCTCTGGTTTATATAGACACCGGAGAGGGCTAGGGTTACACAAAGTCAGTTACAAGGGTAGGAGATCTACATATCCGTATCGCCAAGCTTGCCTTCCACGCCAAGGAAAGTCCCTTCCGGACACGGGACGAAGTCTTCAATCTTGTATCTTCATAGTCCAGGAGTCCGGCCGAAGGTATAGTTCGGCTATCCGGACACCCCCTAATCCAGGACTCCCTCAGTAGCCCCTGAACCAGGCTTCAATGACGACGAGTCCGGCGCGCAGATTGTCTTCTGCATTGCAAGGTGGGTTCCTCCTCCAAGTACTTCATAGAAGATTTTGAACACAAAGGTAGTGTACGGCTCTGCAAAATAAGTTTCCACATATTGCCATAAAGAGAATAATATTTACACAAATCTAATCTGCTGACGTATTCCATAGCGTGACATCACACCACGGCCAAGTCTTTATTCGAATCGTTTTACTGTCCCACCTCAGCGCGTTTAGCGAGGCGGTTTCCTTGGCACGTCTTGTCAAAGCAGAGATCGTGTTCTCTTATTCCCGGATTCTCATCAATACGGGCGTGGGTAACCCAACCGTGCCATTGATTATGGCGCTTGGGAGATAAGCGAGTTTTACCAGGCTGGTGGGGACGCATAGTCACATCCGCCCGTATAAGGGGATAAGGATCCACCTTTTCATCCACGCCTTCTTCCTCCTTTGCCTATCCATTTCCGTGCACTCGAGCTCCAGCGCCCAAGTCCGCACACCCCACCTCAACCTTCTCCAGCCATGTCCGGAGCGGGAGGCAAGTGGATGGTCTCCTCCATCACAGAGGGACACATCAAAAAACTGAGGAAGGCCGGATACTTGTCTAACGACATTGCGCACCGGCTTCCCGAAGAGGGGCAGCTCATCCCCACCCCTAGGCCCCATGAGAGGGTGGTGTTCCTCCCCCATTTCCTCCGCGGACTGGGCTTCCCTCTCCACCCATTTGTCCGAGGGCCCATGTTCTATTATGGCCTGGATTTCCATGATCTGGCCCCGAACTTTGTCCTCAACATCTCGGCGTTTATCATCGTGTGCTAGGCTTTCCTCTGCATCCGCCCCCATTTCGGCCTATGGCTCAAGACTTTCAATGTCAAGCCAAAGGTGGTGCACGACACCCAGGCGGAGTGCGGAGGCGCCATGGTGGGAAAGATGCCCAACGTCCTATGGCTCGAGGGCTCCTTCGTGGAGACCCTAAAGGGGTGGCAATCGGGGTGGTTTTACATCACCGAGCCACGCGACCCTGAATGGGTCGCAGCCCCCGAGTTCCGATCCGGACCCCCTACGCGGCTCACCTCCTGGAAAGAGACGGGCCTATCATGGGGTAAAAAAGGAGAGCTGACCGGACTCCAAACATGCGTCCAAACCCTGGTGGACAAGAAGCTCAAACTTGTCAACGTAGTCCAGGTTATGCTCATCCGCCGGATCCTCCCGTGTCAACAACCGGCTTTCAACCTGTGGGAGTTCGACCCGGCGCAGCACCGAACTCTGAGCAGGCTCTTTGACACGACATACGAAGATGCCTGGAAGGTGCTTTTCAAGGACGCCAAGGCCCCCGCATCCGCTACCGAGGATCACGGATTCAGCACGCAGCGTCACGCTAGTGCGGTAAGCTGTTTTTACCTTTTACAGGGTATTAGTTTTCCATAGTTTGACTCCATGCGGGATCTAAGCTCCCTTACCTTTGACAGGATTGGCAGGAGACGACCGGACAGATCAACTATCTGGCTCCTTTGCCCGAAGGCCCAGCGGACGCTCGCTTGGCGAAGCTGCTGGTTCCAGCACCCTATATGGTGCCGGAGAAGAAGGCCAAGAAGAAGGCCACGGGGACTCGAAAGAGTGCCCAGTGCCAGGAGGTGTCGGATTCATCATCCAACGACTCCAAGACGCACTCCTCCCATGAAGACGAGGAGGAGGAAGAAGAGACCTCCCCCCCTCCAGCGGGGGGAGGGAAGAAAAGGAAGGCCGCCCCAACTGGGGAGGCCGAAGGGTCCAAGAAGGGGAAGACCCTTCCTCCAGACTACTCCACCAACGCCGACGATGGCGAAGACGAGTGGCCGCACAGGGCCAAGCCCCTGGCGAGATCGTAAATATTCGGACACCAGAGCAATTCATAGTGTTCCTTTCTTGCACAGCTCCTCCTTACGGCGAATATGACTATGTAGTCCGCCCGAGGCCGGGCTCAATGAGTCGTCTAGCGGCTCCCTGGATTCGTCGGACGTGAATTCACTTCCGCCCGCCACCTCCCCCCACCATTCGGACGACGCTGAGGTGCTGTCCCAACAGGTTCCAAGCCAGGAGGACGTGGTCCTAGAGGCGCCGCAAGGCGACCTCCCGGACTCCAGGCGCAAAGCGGATAAAACCCCAAAGGGATCCGAGTCCGGCCTTGAGCCGGACACCGCGCCAGAACCTTCAACGGTTCCGAACTCCGGTAGGCAGCCTCCTTCCAAGAGGAGCAAGCCTACCGAGCCGGTGACCTCCGTCCAACCGGGGGCACCGGACAATTTGCTGGAGGTGCTTAACGGCGCCTCCATCGACGAGGAGCACCGCACTATTATGAGTGCGGTGATCCAGAAGGTTCAGTCCGCCAAGAGCGGACTGACTGAAGCCTGTGCCAGCCTTCTAATAGGCTTTGAGGTAAGTAAAGAATATGTAAAAATATTACCGCATAGACAGTTGCCCCTGATGCTCTGTTCGGCGTTCGGAAAGAAAAGCCGAATAGAGGATCTAATAACATTCGCGGGAGTCTAACATAATCAAGTCAATATGCATATGCAGGCTTCACTGCTGGCCTCTGCCGCACTAATTGCGGAGGTGGATACGCTGAAGCAAAACCTCATGCGGTCCGAGAACGAACTCGGCCATGCCAAGAGGCAACTCGAGGAGAAGGAAGGTAAGTAATACCTTGTGCAAGTATATAGAGAAGATGTGGTTGCAAAAAATGACAGGATCAATGTGCTATTATAGGGGCCACGACCGAGGTGGCAACCCTTAAGAAAGTGCTGTCCGAGGCTGAAAACAGAGCGGCCACGGAGCGCACAGAGAGAGGGAAGCAGGAGGCGCGGGTGGAGGAGGTGCAGAAAGAGCTCCAGGCTCTCATGAAAAAACACGAGAGTTTGGAGCTTGACTCAAAGACGCAAGCGTCCGAGCTTGCGGCAGCCCTCGAAAGCGCGAAGTCTGCCAAGGTCGAAGCCCAGAAAGCCCTCCAAGAAATTGAAGCGATGAAGAATATAGCGGCGGGTAAGGCATTCATTATGCAAAGCAAGCACGTGAAAGTGAATTACTTGTTACTTACCCGAGCCCGGAGCTCTCTAGGAGCATTCGCAGATTTGCCCCGCAGTGCGTCTGATGCCGCCGCCTACTACCGAGCCGAGGAGGGGAGCTCGACAGAGAAGGTGTTCTGGTCTCAGTATGCTGAGGCCGGACACCTGGTGCCTTTGAGCGACCAGCTGAAGCAAATGGTCGAGCTCCACAAGGTGGCCGAACAGGCCATAAAGGGCCTCATAGTTCGGCTTTGGCCTGGAGAGGCTCTGCCTGGGAGCTACCTCGGGCTGGTGAGGCGGCTGGTGGATGCCTGTCCACGACTTGAAGTAATCAAGCGCTCCATCTGCATCGAAGGTGCCCGTAGGGCGCTTGCCCGTGCTAAAGTGCATTGGGGCAAGATGGATGCGGAGAAGCTGGTGAAGGACGGGCCGCCGCCGGGCAAGGAGCATCGCGTCCCGGAAGCGTATTATGAGGGCGTCCTGAAGGGTGCCCGCCTTATAGCGGATGAATGCTCCAAAGATGTAATTCTTGAGTAAACTCACATTTGTGATCCTGTACGCTGAAAACTTGTTCATATGCGCTAAGCAACGCTTTTGAATTTAAAACATTACCTTCTGTGCGGCCGTTTATCAAATTTGAGAGATGACGAGTCATCGGCTTCTGCCCCCATGCCACGAGTGTTGGGGTGTTCGGGATAAACATGAGCGCTCTTTTTCCCATTCTTGGGTCCTTCGAGGGAGGCGCTCAACACAACGAACAAGGCAATCAGACTATAATGCTTGAACACTCTCACTTAGCCATAAAATTCTATAATTTTAAATTTCGGCAAAGCCCCTAGTGTTCGAAAGACCGAGTTCGGGGTGCTATCCACGCCTCTAGGCCGGACAAAGCCGACTCCTCGCTCTAAGCGGCATAAGTCTTTAGGGACTCGAAAACCTCTCGAACAGCGACCAACTCTCACCTCATCATGACGGTCAGTTTTAGCTTTCTCTACTGAGGTGCTTAGGCCAGCTCAACTGGGGCACAATCGCAGTAGTTCTCCTAGTGCTACCTTAGCCGATATAATAGAACGTAAGGTACCAAAACATAGGAGCTGGGCAAACCCAACTATTGACCCAAGACATGATTCGGAGCCGATGCATATAATGCTATAAGTTCGGGGTGCCACACTTGAAAGTGTTCGGACTTCTCACACCGTATTGTGGGGTACTTAAGCCCCTGGCGTATTGGCCGTACCAAAGTGTACGGGTGCAACATATCATTAATGAACATATATTCGTAAAAAAGAGTAATGCAATAATAGACGGAAGCTATGCATTGTTTATTTAAAAAGGCTGCGATCAAAGCAGAATGATACAAATAGTGTGATAAGCAAAAGATGGGACTATTTAACATGTCCTTTCCAGGGGCGAGCTGCGGAATGGTATGTGAAACAGGTATACTACTCGTTATAGAGACCACCTTAGAGTTCCATAGTGCGGCGTAGCTTTCTGCTCCCCTGGTTGTTGTATCGTTTGTGCGACAATTGTACTGCTGGACAGGCCTTCTGAAGAGTGGAGTCCTGAAAGTAAGAGAAAATGAAGAAGTCGGCAGCCCCTAGTGCGGTTTAAGCCGTGTTTCGGGCGTGCCGTGGTGGTGCCCCTCTCCCTTTGCCCATGGTATTTCCAAAGCGTAGTTATGTACGCGCAATACTGGTTTCGCCAGTTCGCGAGGGCTAGGGTTGGGGCCGCATTGCTACGCTTGCTCGGAACGTGCCAGGCGGTCTTGTTGTAGGTTACTCCGGGCGCGCTTGACAGTGTCCAAACGTTTAATGGCCGGACTGGAGAATTGCCTTGAGAGGCTGCTTTGTACTTCCGCTGCGATAGCCGCCGTATGCTCCTCCATTCGGAGAGAGCGTTCGGTGTTTCCATTGACCGTGATGACTCCTCGAGGGCCTGACATCTTGAGCTTGAGGTATGCGTAGTGCGGCACCGCATTGAACTTGGCAAATGCGGTTCGCCCGAGCAGTGCGTGATAGCCACTGCGGAACGGGACTATGTCGAAGATTAACTCCTCGCTTTGGAAATTATCCGGAGATCCGAAGACCACTTCAAGTGTAACTGAGCCTGTACAGTTGGCCTCTACACCTGGTATGACGCCTTTAAAGGTCGTTTTAGTGGGTTTAATCCTCGAGGGATCGATGCCCATTTTCCGCACTGTATCCTGGTAAAGCAGGTTCAGGCTGCTGCCGCCGTCCATAAGGACTCTAGTGAGGTGAAATCCGTCAATAATTGGGTCTAGAACCAATGCGGTGAATCCGCCATGACGGATGCTAGTGGGGTGGTCCCTTCAATCAAAAGTGATCGGGCAGGAAGACCATGGGTTGAACTTTGGGGCGACTGGCTCCATCGCATATACGTCCCTTAGCGCATGCTTCCGCTCCCTCTTGGGGACGTGGGTTGCGTATATCATGTTCACCGTCCGCACTTGTGGGGGAAAACCTTTCTGTCCACTATTGTTCGGCGGCCGGGGCTCCTCCTCGTCATTGCTATGCAGCCCCTTGTCTCTGCTTTCGACATTTAACTTGCCTACCTGCTTGAACACCCAACAATCCCTGTTGGTGTGATTGGCTGGTTTTTCGGGGGTGCCATGTATCTGGCATGAGCGGTCGAGTATTCGGTCCAAACTGGACGGGCCCGGAGTATTTCTTTTGAATGGCTTTTTCTGCTGACCGGGTTTAGAGCCTCTGAATCCGGCATTAACTGCCGTATCCTCAGCATTGTCGCCGTTAATGCGGCGCTTTTGCTTGTTGCGACACGACCTGCCACTGCTGTCCTTGGTATCCGAATTACCAGGGCTCTTGGTCATGTTATTGCTACGAGCTAGCCAGCTGTGTTCTCCCGTGCAAAAGCGGGTCATAAGTGTCGTGAGAGCTGCCATAGATTTCGGCTTTTCCTGTCCTAGGTGCCGTGCAAGCCACTCGTCGCGGATGTTATGCTTGAAGGCTGCTAGGGCCTCTGCGTCTGGACAGTCGACGATTTGATTTTTCTTGGTTAGGAACCGTGTCCAGAATTGTCTGGCCGATTCCTCTGGCTACTGAATTATGTGGCTAAGGTCATCGGCGTCTGGTGGTCGCACATAAGTGCCCTGGAAATTGTCGAGGAATGCAGTTTCCAGGTCCTCCCAACAACCAATTGATTCTGTTGGCAAGCTGTTAAGCCAATGCCGAGCTGGTCCTTTAAGCTTGAGTGGGAGGTATTTGATGGCGTGTAGGTCATCACCGCGGGCCATGTGGATATGAAGGAGATAGTCCTCGATCCATACCGCAGGATCTGTTGTGCCATCGTATGATTCGATGTTCATGGGTTTGAAACCCTCGGGGATTTGATGATACATCACTTCATCTGTGAAGCATAGTGGGTGTGCGGCGCCTCTGTATTGGGCTATATCACGACGCAACTCAAACGAGCTTTGTCTACTGTGTTCGGCCCGGCCGGATTTACTGTATCCGGAGTGACGATTACCGTCTCGTGCTGTGGGGCGCCCACACGATCCGTAGATCAATCTTGTTTGCCTTGCCTTGTCCTCCAATATATCTCGCAGGTCTGGTGCATTTTCCCGTGCCTTGGTATTTTTTGAGTGGCGCCGGGGTGCGGCTTGAGTGGAGGGCCAAGAGGCCTCTCTGTCGCGGCCACGGGGTGGCCGGTCGGCCGCATCATGCGCTGGTGATGTAGGTTTAGGTGCTTCCTCCTCTAATCGGGGTAGCAACCTGCGCTTTGGGTAGCTCTTGGAGGGGCGTTCGAGTTCATACTCTTCGTCCGCAAGGACTTCAGTCCATCTGTCGGCTAGCAAATCTTGATCAGCTCTAAGCTGTTGCTGTTTTTTCTTGAGGCTGCTCACTGTGGCCATAAGCCTGCGTTTGAAACGCTCTTGTTCGACGGGATCCCCCGGCACGACAAATTCGTCGTCGTCAAGGCTTGCCTCGTCTTCGGAGGGAGGCATATAATTATCGTCCTCGACCTGTCTGTCTGCCGCTCTCTCATGAGGGCTGGCTTCTCCATCCTCCTGTGCTGAATCTTGCTGGAGGTGGTTGTCTTCGGCACTGTCCGGGGTGTTATTATCTCCCATGCCGGAATCACCATTTTTGCTTTGGCGGGATTTAGAGTGGCGCCGCTGACGCCGGCGCTTAGGCTGCTTCTTGGAGGGGTCATCCTCCGCTGTTCCATCGCCATTGCCTTCTTTTGGGGTGTCCACCATGTATATATCATACGACGAGGTGACTTTCTAGTGCCCTATAGGCGCTGGTTCTTGATCGTCTCCTGCATCGGCGTCCATACCGTCGATGTCTTCGGAGTCGAAGTCGAGCATGTCGGTTAAATCATCGACAGTGGCTACGAAGTGGGTGGTGGGTGGGCTTTGAATTTCTTCATCATCCGCATCCCAACCTTGCTGACCATAGCCCGGCCAGGGCTCTCCTGAGAAAGAGAGAGACTTTAGTGAATTCAGAATATCGCCGAAGGGCGAGTGCTGAAAGATGTCCGCAGCGGTGAACTCCATGATCGGCGCCCAATCGGGTTCAATCGGTAGGGGAGCGGAGGGCTCTGAGTCTGAAGAGGAGTCCGGCTCCTTGGAGTCACGGGCTTCGCAGAGAATAGGGCTGGTGTTCGGCTCGATCGTCGTAGAGATTGCAGCCCCCGAGGCAGTGTCCAACTACCCATCCTCGATTGGCGCAGTTGGCTCCGAATTAAGGGTCGGAGCTGATGCGGGTGCGGCCTCCAGGGCACTGTTCGGCGGTAGAGCTAGATCATGCCCATCGTGACAGTGCGGTGCGCTCGACTATGGCTCAAATCCGTCGAAGATCAAGTCTCCGCGGAGGTTGGCCGTGTAGCTCAAACTTCCAAATCTGACCTGATGGCCAGGGGCGTAGCTTTCGATCTGCTCCAGATGACCAAGCGAATTGGCCCGCAGTGCAAAGCCGCCGAATACGAAGATCTGTCCGGGGAGAAAGGTCTCACCCCGGATCGCATCGCTGTTGATGATCGGAGAAGCCATCGGGCCTAAAAGTGACGACACAGAGGAACTCTCAATGAAAGCACCAATGTCGGTGTCAAAACCGGCGGATCTCGGGTAGGGGGCCCCGAACTGTGTGTCTAGGCGGATGGTAATAGGAGACAAGGGACACGATGTTTTTACCCAGGTTCGGGCCCTCTCGATAGGCTAGTTGGAAAAGAAGTTTGAGGGGTTAGAGCTCCATCATATACCCCGACTGAAAAATCAAGCAGCCGATGATTTAGCAAAGATAGGCTCCAAGAGAGAAGCCATTCCCAGTAATGTGTTCCTGGAGCATATTCAGGCACCTTCAGTTCAAGAAGATCCCTTCACTGAAGAGCCCCCACAGCCAAAAAGTGCCACCGATCTGACTGAAGTCGAGATTCCAATCGTGGTCGACCTAATCATGGATATTTTGGTTATTATTCCCAACTGGACAGTGCCGTACATTGCGTATATCCTTAGGAAGGAACTCCCAGAGGATGAAGAAGAGGCTCGACAGATCGTCCGTCGATCCAAATCCTTTACTGTGATAAGAGGACAACTGTTCAGGGAAAGTGTAACCGGAGTCAGCCAGAAATGCATAACCCCAGAAGAAGGTATAGCGATCCTCAACGACATCCACTCGGGGACCTGTGGCCACCATGCGTCCTCTAGGACCATTGTGGCTAAAGCATACCGAGCTGGATTTTATTGGCCACGAGCAAATAAAAAGGCGAAGGATATAGTCGACAGATGTGAAGGCTGCCAGTTTTACTCCAATATGTCCCACAAACCTGCGTTAGCCCTAAAGACCATTCCACTCACCTGGCCCTTTGCTGTTTGGGGATTAGACATGGTTGGACCGCTGAGGACTGGCAGGAGCGGCTTCACTCACGTGCTTGTAGCAGTCTACAAGTTCACCAAGTGGATTGAAGCCAAGCCTATCAAGAATCTGGAAGCTAGTACTGATGTCAGCTTCATCAGAGAATTGACGTTTAGATACGGAGTTCCACACAGCATCATCACTGACAATGGATCGAACTTCGATTCAGATGAGTTCAAAGCCTTCTGCACCTTCCAAGGCAGATGAGTCGACTATGCTTCAGCCGCCCATCCCCAGTCGAATGGAGAAGCAAAGAGAGCAAATGGCCTGATTCTGAAAGGATTGAAACCCCGACTGATGCGAGACCTCAAGCATGCAGCGGGCGCATGGGTTGATGAACTTCCATCAGTTCTTTGGGGATTGAGGACAACTCCCAATCGGTCGACTGGCCGAACTCCATTCTTCTTGGTCTATGGAGCTGAAGCTGTTCTACCGAGTGACTTGCTTCATAATGCACCACGAGTCGAGCTCTTCTCTGAAGATGAAGCAGAACAAGCTCGGCAGGACACAGTCGACCTCTTAGAGGAGGAAAGAGAGATGGCCTTGATCCGGTCGACCATTTATCAGCAAGACTTGCATCGATTCCACGCCAGAAATGTGAAAGGTCGAGCCTTTCAAGAGGGAGACTTGGTTCTTCGAGTGGATCAGCAGAAACCACACAAGCTCGCTCCTGCTTGGGAAGGCCCCTTCATTGTCACCAGAGTGCTCCACAACGGAGCATACCACCTTTACAATGTCGAGCATAAGAAGGACGAGCCACGGGCTTGGAATGCGGAGTTGCTCCGCCCCTTTTACACTTAAGTACTCATTCGAATAAAATGTAATAAGAAATACCTTTGTAATTTGCTTATCAAAGACAAGAGCTTTACAGTCCTCGTAAACGATCGTTGTTGCTTTTATTTACATCTGAAATCCCCCAGTGGGTGACTTAGCTGCGAATCCACTTCGCCTAAGTTTAAAAGAAAATCCTACCGAGTGGTGAGCAAGCCTCCCACTTGGAGGCTTAGCCGCGAATCTGTTTCGCCTAAGTTTAAAAAATCCTACCGAGTGGTGAGCAACCCTCCCACTCGGGGGCTTAGCTGCAGTTCAGTACTCGCCTAAGTTTAAAAATCCTACCAAGTGGTGAGCAAGCCTCCCACTCAGGGCCTTAGCTGCAGTCCAGTACTCGCCTAAGTTTGTAAAATCCTACCGAGTGGTGAGCAAGCCTCCCACTCGGAGGCTTAGCTACAGTCCAGTACTCGCCTAAGTTTAAAAATCCTACCAAGTGGTGAGCAAGCCTCCCACTCAGTGGCTTAGCTGTAGTCCAGTACTCGCCTAAGTTTGTAAAACCCTACCGAGTGGTGAGAAACCCTCCCACTCGGGGGCTTAGCTACAGTCCAGTACTCGCCTAAGTTTGTAAAATCCTACCAAGTGGTGAGAAAGCCTCCCACTCGGGGGCTTAGCTGCAATCCAGTACTCGCCTAAGTTTGTAAAATCCTACCGAGTGGTGAGCAAGCCTCCCACTCGGGGGCTTAGCTGCAGTCCAGTACTCGCCTAAGTTTAAAAAATCCTACCGAATGGTGAGCAACCCTCCCACTCGGGGGCTTAGCTGCAGTCCAGTACTCGCCTAAGTTTGAAAAATCCTACCGAGTGGTGAGCAACCCTCCCACTCGGGGGCTTAGCTGCAGTCCAGTACTCGCCTAAGTTTGTAAAATCCTACCGAGTGGTGAGCAACACTCCCACTCGGGGGCTTAGCTGCAGTCCAGTACTCGCCTAAGTTTAAAAAATCCTACCGAGTGGTGAGCAAGCCTCCCACTCGGGGGCTTAGCTGCAGTCCAGTACTCGCCTAAGTTTGCAAGATCCTACCGAGTGGTGAGCAACCCTTCCACTCGGGGGCTTAGCTGCAGTCCAGTACTCACCTAAGTTTAAAAAATCCTATCGAGTGGTGAGCAACCCTCTCACTCGGGGGCTTAGCTATAGTCCGGTACTTGCCTAAGGTTTAAAGTCTGTCCTTATCCGCAAGGATGACGAGGTGCAGGTCGACCAGGACCTTCTCCTTCAGAACAGCACCACAAATACAACATGCGCTCCATCACCATCCGCAAGGACGATGAGGTGCAGGTCGACTACAACCTTCTGCTTTGGAGCCGCGCCACAAATACAACGTGCGCTCCATCCCCATCCGCAAGGACGACGAGGTGCAGGTCGACTACAACCTTCTCATTAGGAGCTGCGCCACAAGTACAACGTACGCTCCATCCCTATCTGCAAGGGCGACGAGGTGCAGGTCGACCGCGACCTTCTTCTCCGAGCTACGCCACAAATACAACGTACGCTCCATCCCTATCTGCAAGGGCGATGAGGTGCAGGTCGACCGCGACCTTCTTCTCCGAGCTACGCCACAAATACAACGTGCGCTCCATCCCCATCCACAAGGACGACGAGGTGCAGGTCGACTACAACCTTCTCCTTAGGAGCTGCGCCACAAGTATAACGTACGCTCCATCCCTATCTGCAAGGGCGACGAGGTGCAGGTCGACCGCGACCTTCTTCTTCGAGCTATGCCACAAATACAATGTGCGCTCCATCACCATCCGCAAGGACGATGAGGTGCAGGTCGACTGCAACCTTCTCCTTTGGAGCTACGCCACAAATACAACGTGCGCTCCATCCCTGTCCACAGGGACGACGAGGCGCAGGTCGATTGAAGTCTTCACTTCAGGGTTACATCTCAAAGAGCAAATTCCACGCGAAGGCAAATACAAGCATATCCAGAAATAAATCAAGTTCAGATAGATCCTAAAAGTTCCAGGCAACAGATCAAAAGTATTCGAGCATCAAGCCCGAAGGAGTTTAGCGGTTACATAATCACTCGGCATTCCGAGGCAAATAAAGGTGGAGCATAATGTTTTTCGGTCTCGCGTCAGGAGAAGGACTGGCTGGGTCGCAGAAACTGTCAAGGTCTATGTTGTCTGCAATACGAGTGGTGGCTTCAAGGAAAGTGTCCATGAAGGACTGGAAAGTGTGTCTCTTGGTGTTAGCAACCTTGAGTTCCGCCAGCTTGTCTTCTTTGACGTCTTTGCAGGGCACTCGGACCAGGGACAACGCAACATCAGCGCCACAACGAGCGGATGACTTCTTCCATTCTTGCACTCGGTCGGGGATTTGATTCAGTCGAGCCATCAGGGACTCAAGATCTTGGGACAGTTCCGCCTGAGGCCAGAGTTTAGCATCAACCCGAGTCATCGCCGCTTTCAGGCGGGCAGGATAAGTAACCACGCTGTCCATGCGAGATTCCAACCGCAGCACATTCATCGCAACATCATCCTTGACTGGACAGTTTATGGGGTCAAGACCCGTCTTGACCCGCCCAGTTTCCGCTTCAAAGTCTAGACAAAACTCTGCACAGTCGAGTGAATGGTGAGTCGACGATATAATTAGACTTGACAGTCGACAGAAACAAAGTCAGTCAACCATCAGTACCTTCAAGGTTTAAGACCAGCTTTGCAGCAAGCTGGCCCAGATAAGACTCCAACTCGCCCTTCTTAACTCTGAGGCTCCCAAGCTCGTCACTCAGCTTGTCCTTGTCCTTCTTCAGTCGCTCAACCTCCCGATTGGCATCAGAAACATCAGTCTTCATTTTGGTATTCTCTTCTTCTAGCTTGTCAACCAAAGCAAGCTTCTTGACGGCAAGCGCAGTTTTCTCTCGCGCTTCCTTCTGTGCAACAGCAAGATCCAGATCCTTCTTCTCCAAAGCCTGCTTCATTTTCTCTAAAGAAATAACATTCTTCAGACGGGCTTGGAGTTGACGGTTTTCACTACGTACATCTGCTCGAGTGGAGTCACTCGGTTAAAAAAACGGAAAGGAAAAGTGCCAGCAACAGTAAGATAAACAGTTCATGATCGGTTACCTCCCATGGCAGCTACTTCATCGCGAACAGTCTTGAGATTCTTTTTGGCCAATTCCAGATCAAGGTTGAGGCTGATTTGTTGCTGGTTCAGTGTAGAGAGTTGAGCACCAAGATCACAAGATTTCTGCGGCCAACACATAAGACTTGTCAGTCGACTGAAATGAAAGACATCACTGTGACAACTACTCCAAGACTACCATAAAAAAAGAGGTTTAGATTCTCAGACCACAGTCGACTGCCCGCGGTCAACTATGGTCTCGGGGACTACACCCAGTGGGTGCACTTAGCGTGCCCCCACTGGTTTTCTTTCCACTCGGCATGGTCCGCCCTGTTGGAAATATGCCCTAGAGGCAATAATAAAAGCATTATTATTATATTTCCTTATTCATGATAATTGTCTTTATTCATGCTATAATTTTGTTATCCGGAAATCGTAATACATGTGTGAATAACAGACACCAGCATGTCCCTAGTAAGGCTCTAGTTGACTAGCTCGTTGATCAACAGATAGTCATGGTTTCCTGACTATGGACATTGGATGTCATTGATAACGAGATCACATCATTAGGAGAATGATGTGATGGACAAGACCCAATTCTAAACATAGCACAAGATCGCATAGTTCATTTGCTAGAGTTTTTCCAATGTCAAGTATCTTTTCCTTAGACCATGAGATCGTGTAACTCCCGGATACCGTAGGAGTGCTTTGGGTATACCAAACGTCACAACGTAACTGGGTGACTATAAAGGTAGACTACGGGTATCTCCGAAAGTGTCTGTTGGGTTGACATGGATCAAGACTGGGATTTGTCACTCCGTATGACGAGAGGTATCACTGGGCCCACTCGGTAATGCATCATCATAATGAGCTCAAAGTGACCAAGTGTCTGGTCACGGGATCATGCATTACGGTACGAGTAAAGTGACTTGCCGGTAACGAGATTGAACGAGGTATTGGGATACCGACGATCGAATCTCGGGTAAGTAACATATCGATTGACGAAGGGAATTGCATACGGGGTTGATTGAATCCTCGACATCGTGGTTCATCCGATGAGATCATCATGGAGCATGCAGGAGACAACATGGGTATCCAGATCCCACTGTTGGTTATTGACCGGAGAGTCGTCTCGGTCATGTCTGCTTGTCTCCCGAACCCGTAGGGTCTACACACTTAAGGTTCGGTGATGCTAGGGTTGTGAAGATATGTATATGCAGTAACCCGAATGTTGTTCGGAGTCCCGGATGAGATCCCGGACGTCACGAGGAGTTCCGGAATGGTCCGGAGGTAAAGAATTATATATAGGAAGTGCTGTTTCGGCCATCGGGACAAGTTTCGGGGTCACCGGTATTGTACTGGGACCACCGGAAGGGTCCCGGGGGTCCACCGGGTGGGGCCACCTATCCCGGGGGCCCCATGGGCTGAAGTGGGAGGGAACCCAGCCCAAAGTGGGCTGGGGCGCCACTCCCCTAGGGCCCATGCGGCTGGGGTTGAGGGGAAACCCTAAAGGGGGCGCCCCCTTGCTTGGGGGGCAAGCCCCCCACCCTTGGCCGCCGCCCCCCCAGTAGATTCCATCTACTAGGGCCGGCGCCCCCCCCTAGCACCCCTATATATAGTGGGGGAGAGGAGGGACTTCATACACCAGCCCCTGGCGCCTCCCTCTCTCCCCGTTACGTCTCTCTCTCGTAGTATAGGCGAAGCCCTGCTACTGTGACGCCCTGCATCCACCACCACGCCGTCGTGCTGCTGGATCTTCATCAACCTCTCCTTCCCCCTTGCTGGATCAAAAAGGAGGAGACGTCTCCCGTCCCGTACGTGTGTTGATCGCAGAGGTGCCGTCCGTTCGGCGCTTGGTCATCGGTGATTTGGATCACGTCGTGTTCGACTACATCATCACCGTTCTTTGAACGCTTCCGCACGCGATCTACAAAGGTATGTAGATGCATCTGATGACTCGTTGCTAGATGAACTCCTAGATGGATCTTGGTGAAACGAGTAGGAAAATTTTTGTTTTCTGCAACGTTCCCCAACAGTGGCATCATGAGCTAGGTCTATGCGTAGTTCTTCTTGCGCGAGTAGAACACAATTTGTTGTGGGCGTAGATCTATCAACTTTCTTGCCGCTACTAGTCTTTTCTTGCTTCAGCGGCATTGTGGGATTAAGCGGCCCGGACCAACCTTACACGTACGCTTACGTGAGACCGGTTCCACCGACTAACATGCACTAGTTGCATAAGGTGGCTGGCGGGTGTCTGTCTCTCCCACTTTAGTTGGAGCGGATTCGATGAACAGGGTCCTTATGAAGGGTAAATAGAAGTTGACAAATCACGTTGTGGCTTTAACGTAGGTAAGAAGTCGTTCTTGCTAGAACCCTAATTCAGCCACGTAAAACTTGCAACAACAATTAGAGGACGTCTAACTTGTTTTTGCAGCAAGTGGTTTGTGATATGATATGGCCAAAGTTGTGATGAATGATGAATGATCTATATGTGATGTATGAGATGTTCATGCTATTGTAATAGGAATCACGACTTGCATGTCGATGAGTATGACAACCGGCAGGAGCCATAGGAGTTGTCTTTATTCTTTTATATGACCTCCGTGTCATTGAGAAACGCCATGTAAATTACTTTACTTTATTGCTAAACGCGTTAGCCATAGTAGTAGAAGTAATAGTTGGCGAGCAACTTCATGGAGACACGATGATGGAGATCATGATGATGGAGATCATGGTGTCAAGCCGGTGACAAGATGATCATGGAGCCCCAAGATGGAGATCAAAGGAGCTATGTGATATTGGCCATATCATGTCACGTTTATTATTTGATTGCATGTGATGTTTATCATGTTTTGCATCTTGTTTACTTAGAACGACGGTAGTAAATAAGATGATCCCTCATAATAATTTCAAGAAGTGTTCCCCCTAACAGTGCACCGTTGCGACAGTTCGTTGTTTCAAAACACCACGTGATGACCGGGTGTTTTATTCAGACGTTCGCATACAACGGGTGTAAGACAGATTTACACATGCAAACACTTAGGTTGACTTGACGAGCCTAGCATGTACAGACATGGCCTCGGAACACAGAAGACCGAAAGGTCGAGCATGAGTCGTATAGAAGATACGATCAACATGAAGATGTTCACCGATGTTGACTAGTCCGTCTCACGTGATGATCGGACACGGCCTAGTTAACTCGGATCATGTAATACTTAGATGACTAGAGGGATGTCTAATCTAAGTGGGAGTTCATTAATAATTTGATTAGATGAACTTAATTATCATGAACTTAGTCTAAAATATTTTACAATATGTCTTGTAGATCAAATGGCCCACGTAGTCCTCAACTTCAACGCGTTCCTAGAGAAAACCAAGCTGAAAGACGATGGCAGCAACTATACGGACTGGGTCCGGAACCTGAGGATCATCCTCATAGCTGCCAAGAAAGATTATGTCCTACAAGCACCGCTAGGTGAAGCTCCCGTCCCACAGAACCAAGACGTTATGAACGCTTGGCAGACACGTGTTGACGACTACTCCCTCGTTCAGTGCGGCATGCTTTACAGCTTAGAGCCGGGGCTCCAAAAGCGTTTTGAGAGACATGGAGCATATGAGATGTTCGAAGAGCTGAAAATGGTTTTTCAAGCTCATGCCCGGATCGAGAGATATGAAGTCTCCGATAAGTTCTTCAGCTGTAAGATGGAGGAAAATAGTTCTGTCAGTGAGCACATACTCACTATGTCTGGGTTACATAACCGCTTGTCTCAGCTGGGAGTTAATCTCCCGGATGATGCGGTCATTGACAGAATCCTCCAGTCGCTTCCACCAAGCTACAAGAGCTTTGTGATGAACTTCAACATGCAGGGGATGCAAAAGACCATTCCTGAGTTGTTCTCAATGCTGAAATCAGCGGAGGTAGAAGTCAAGAAGGAACATCAAGTGTTGATGGTCAATAAAACCACTAAGTTCAAGAAAGGCAAGGGTAAAAAGAACTTCAAGAAGGACGGCAAGGAGGTTGCCGCGCCCGGCAAGCAAGCTACCGGGAAGAAGCCAAAGAATGGACCCAAGCCCGAGACTGAGTGCTTTTATTGCAAGGGAAGCGATCACTGGAAGCGGAACTGCCCTAAATACTTAGCAGACAAGAAGGCCGGCAAAACAAAAGGTATATGTGATATACATGTAATTGATGTGTACCTTACTAGTGTCCGTAGTAGCTCCTGGGTATTTGATACCGGTGCAGTTGCTCACATTTGTAACTCAAAGCAGGGGCTGCGGAATAAGCGGAAACTGGCAAAGGACGAGGTGACGATGCGCGTCGGGAATGGTTCCAAGGTCAATGTGATCGCCGTCGGCACGCTGCCTCTATATCTACCTTCGGGATTAGTTTTAAACCTTAATAATTGTTATTTAGTGCCAGCTTTGAGCATGAACATTGTATCGGGATCTCGTTTAATTCGAGATGGCTACTCATTTAAATCCGAGAATAATGGTTGTTCTATTTATATGAGAGATATGTTTTATGGTCATGCTCCTATGGTGAATGGTTTATTCTTTGTGAATCTCGAACGTAATACTACACATGTTCATAATGTGAGTACCAAAAGATGTAAAGTTGATAATGATAGTCCCACATACTTGTGGCACTGCCGCCTTGGTCACATAGGTGTCAAACGCATGAAGAAGCTCCATGCAGATGGACTTTTAGAGTCTCTTGATTATGAATCATTTGACACGTGCGAACCATGCCTCATGGGTAAGATGACCAAGACTCCGTTCTCAGGAACAATGGAGCGAGCAACCAACTTATTGGAAATCATACATACTGATGTGTGCGGTCCAATGAGTGTTGAGGCTCGCGGTGGCTATCGTTATGTTCTCACGCTCACTGATGATTTAAGTAGATATGGGTATATCTACTTAATGAAACACAAGTCTGAAACCTTTGAAAAGTTCAAGGAATTTCAGAGTGAGGTTGAAAATCAACGTGACAGGAAAATCAAGTTTCTACGATCAGATCGTGGAGGAGAATACTTGAGTCACGAGTTTGGCACACACTTAAGAAAATGTGGAATAGTTTCACAACTCACGCCGCCTGGAACACCTCAGCGTAACGGTGTGTCCGAACGTCGTAATCGCACTCTATTAGATATGGTGCGATCTATGATGTCTCTTACCGATTTACCGCTATCTTTTTGGGGCTATGCTTTAGAGACTGCCGCATTCACTTTAAATAGGGCTCCGTCGAAATCCGTTGAGACGACACCGTATGAATTATGGTTTGGGAAGAAACCTAAGCTGTCGTTTCTAAAAGTTTGGGGATGCGATGCTTATGTCAAGAAACTTCAACCTGAAAAGCTCGAACCCAAGTCGGAAAAATGCGTCTTCATAGGATACCCAAAAGAAACTATTGGGTACACCTTCTACCTCAGATCCGAAGGCAAGATCTTTGTTGCCAAGAATGGGTCCTTTCTAGAGAAAGAGTTTCTCTCGAAAGAAGTAAGTGGGAGGAAAGTAGAGCTTGATGAAGTATTACCTCTTGAACCGGAAAATGGCGCAACTCAAGAAAATGTTCCTGAGGTGCCTGCACCGACTAGAGAGGAAGTTAATGATAATGATCAAGATACTTCTGATCAAGCTCCTACTGAAATTCGAAGGTCCACAAGGACACGTTCCGCACCAGAGTGGTACGGCAACCCTGTCTTGGAAATCATGTTGTTAGACAACGGTGAACCTTCGAACTATGAAGAAGCGATGGCGGGCCCGGATTCCGACAAATGGCTAGAAGCCATGAAATCCGAGATAGGATCCATGTATGAAAATGAAGTATGGACTTTGACTGACTTGCCCGTTGAACGGCGAGCCATAGAAAATAAATGGATCTTTAAGAAGAAGACAGACGCGGATGGTAATGTGACCATCTATAAAGCTCGCTTGTCGCTAAGGGTTATCGACAAGTTCAAGGGGTTGACTACGATGAGACTTTCTCACCGGTAGCGAAGCTAAAGTCCGTCCGAATCATGTTAGCAATTGCCGCATTCTACGATTATGAGATATGGCAAATGGACGTCAAAACGGCATTCCTTAATGGTTTCCTTAAGGAAGAATTGTATATGATGCAGCCGGAAGGTTTTGTCGATCCTAAGAATGCTGACAAGGTGTGCAAGCTCCAACGCTCGATTTATGGGCTGGTGCAAGCATCTCGGAGTTGGAACATTCGCTTTGATGAGATGATCAAAGCGTTTGGGTTTACGCAGACTTATGGAGAAGCCTGCGTTTACAAGAAAGTGAGTGGGAGCTCTGTAGCATTTCTCATATTATATGTAGATGACATACTATTGATGGGAAATGATATAGAACTCTTGGACAGCATCAAGGCCTACTTGAATAAGAGTTTTTCAATGAAGGACCTTGGAGAAGCTGCTTATATATTAGGCATCAAAATCTATAGAGATAGATCGAGACGCCTCATAGATCTTTCACAAAGCACATACCTTGATAAGATATTGAAGAAGTTCAATATGGATCAATCTAAGAAGGGGTTCTTGCCTGTGTTACAAGGTATGAAATTGAGCTCAGCTCAATGTCCGACCACGGCAGAAGATATAGAAGAGATGAGCGTCATCCCCTATGCATCAGCCATAGGTTCTATTATGTATGCCATGCTGTGTACCAGACCTGATGTAAACCTTGCCGTAAGTTTGGTAGGCAGGTACCAAAGTAATCCCGGCAAGGAACACTGGACAGTGGTCAAGAATATCCTGAAGTACCTGAAAAGGACTAAGGAAATGTTTCTCGTTTATGGAGGTGACGAAGAGCTCGTCGTAAAGGGTTATGTCGACGCTAGCTTCGACACAGATCTGGATGACTCTAAGTCACAAACCGGATATATTTTGAATGGTGGGGCAGTAAGCTGGTGCAGTTGCAAGCAAAGCGTCGTGGCAGGATCTACATGTGAAGCGGAGTACATGGCAGCCTCGGAGGCAGCACATGAAGCAATATGGGTGAAGGAGTTCATCACCGACCTAGGAGTCATACCCAATGCGTCGGGGCCAATCAAACTTTTCTGTGACAACACTGGAGCTATTGCACTTGCCAAGGAGCCCATGTTTCACAAGAAGACAAGGCACATCAAGCGTCGCTTCAACTCCATTCGTGAAAATGTTCAAAATGGAGACATAGATATTTGTAAAGTACATACGGACCTGAATGTAGCAGATCCGTTGACTATACCTCTCCCTAGAGCAAAACATGATCAACACCAGAATTCCATGGGTGTTCGATTCATCACAATGTAACTAGATTATTGACTCTAGTGCAAGTGGGAGACTGTTGGAAATATGCCCTAGAGGCAATAATAAAAGCATTATTATTATATTTCCTTATTCATGATAATTGTCTCTATTCATGCTATAATTGTGTTATCCGGAAATCATAATACATGTGTGAATAACAGACACCAACATGTCCCTAGTAAGCCTCTAGTTGACTAGCTCGTTGATCAACAGATAGTCATGGTTTCCTGACTATGGACATTGGATGTCATTGATAATGAGATCACATCATTAGGAGAATGATGTGATGGACAAGACCCAATTCTAAACATAGCACAAGATCGCATAGTTCGTTTGCTAGAGTTTTTCCAATGTCAAGTATCTTTTCCTTAGTACATGAGATCGTGTAACTCCCGGATACCGTAGGAGTGCTTTGGGTATACCAAACGTCACAACGTAACTGGGTGACTATAAAGGTAGACTACGGGTATCTCCGAAAGTGTCTGTTGGGTTGACATGGATCAAGACTGGGATTTGTCACTCCGTATGACGGAGAGGTATCACTGGGCCCACTCGGTAATGCATCATCATAATGAGCTCAAAGTGACCAAGTGTCTGGTCATGGGATCATGCATTACGGTACGAGTAAAGTGACTTGCCGGTAACGAGATTGAACGAGGTATTGGGATACCGACGATCGAATCTCGGGTAAGTAACATATCGATTGACGAAGGGAATTGCATACGGGGTTGATTGAATCCTCGACATCGTGGTTCATCCGATGAGATCATCGTGGAGCATGCGGGAGCCAACATGGGTATCCAGATCCCGCTGTTGGTTATTGACCGGAGAGTCGTCTCGGTCATGTCTGCTTGTCTCCCGAACCCGTAGGGTCTACACACTTAAGGTTCGGTGACGCTAGGGTTGTGAAGATATGTATATGCAGTAACCCGAATGTTGTTCGGAGTCCCGGATGAGATCCCGGACGTCACGAGGAGTTCCGGAATGGTCCGGAGGTAAAGAATTATATATAGGAAGTGCTGTTTCGGCCATCGGGACAAGTTTCGGGGTCACCGGTATTGTACTGGGACCACCGGAAGGGTCCCGGGGGTCCACCGGGTGGGGCCACCTATCCCGGGGGGCCCCATGGGCTGAAGTGGGAGGGAACCCAGCCCAAAGTGGGCTGGGGCGCCACTCCCCTAGGGCCCATGCGGCTGGGGTTGAGGGGAAACCCTAAAGGGGGCGCCCCCTTGCTTGGGGGGCAAGCCCCCCACCCTTGGCCGCCGCCCCCCTAGTAGATTCCATCTACTAGGGCCGGCGCCCCCCCTAGCACCCCTATATATAGTGGGGGAGAGGAGGGACTTCATACACCAGCCCCTGGCGCCTCCCTCTCTCCCCGTTACGTCTCTCTCTCGTAGTATAGGCGAAGCCCTGCTACTGTGACGCCCTGCATCCACCACCACGCCGTCGTGCTGCTGGATCTTCATCAACCTCTCCTTCCCCCTTGCTGGATCAAGAAGGAGGAGACGTCTCCCATCCCGTACATGTGTTGATCGCGGAGGTGCCGTCCGTTCGGCGCTTGGTCATCGGTGATTTGGATCACATCGTGTTCGACTACATCATCACCATTCTTTGAACGCTTCCGCACGCGATCTACAAAGGTATGTAGATGCATCCGATGACTCGTTGCTAGATGAACTCCTAGATGGATCTTGGTGAAACGAGTAGGAAAATTTTGTTTTCTGCAACGTTCCCCAACACGCCCAGCGCGAGTTGTAAAAAAGAAAGTTCAGATTCTCAGACCACAGTCGACCGCCCGCGGTCAACTATGGTCTCGGGGACTACACCCAGTGGGTGCACTCAGAGTGCCCCCACTAGTTCAAAGATTCAGCTTGAGTCGATCCAAAGTGACTTATACAATTTCAAAACAGCCACACCCTAGTGGGTGATCAGACGAGAAATATGACCAACTAACCTGGACATTGGTTTGCAGAGTAGCTCCGGCGTTGAAGGCCACCTGGCTAGCCTCATGCACCACTTTCATTTGCCCCATCACAAGATTTAACTGAAGAAGAGCTTCCTTAGCAGCAGTCGATGGGTCGTCCGGAGTCTGATATGCAGTAAAAAGCGATGCTGGCAGAGCAGTCGAAGCAGCTGCAGGATCTGAAGCGTGGAGTTGTATTGGTGCAGCAGAAGTCTGAGCAACTGATCCTGATGGACAACCAGTCGACAGCAAGACAGCGAAGGTGACGTTGGTTCGAGCCGGATCCGTCAATTGCTCGACTGCCGCCCCAAGCGTCATGGTCGACTGAAGAACCTGGACCTCAGGCGCTTTCCCGCCCAGTTCCTTGTCTTTCCTCCTCCTCCCCCTCAGCGGTACTTCTTCTTCATCATCCGGGAGCACAACAATGTCCCGTGGAACTGCAATAAACAGAGAAAGTCGTACGGATAGCTGACAAACAATCCAGTCGTCCAAATACATTCGAATCGGGCAGACTTATTGGCTTTGGAGGTAGCTGCGTCGTCGGTTTCCTCGTTGACCGGATTCTTATCAATGTCCATGTTAGTCGCAGCTGAGGTCGGGCTGTAAAGGTTCATCATCCACTCGGTCAGAACAAAAAGGTCGGTCAGAACAAGAAAATATAGGAAGAACATTTACCCAGAAGCAACAGGAACGTCCATCTTGATTCTAGGCAAGGTCTTCCGAGCCTTCGAAGGATTGACCTTGGGCTGCTTGGTGACCTTCTCAGCCAATTCTGGAGTCGGAGACCGAGCGCGTTTTTGAGATGGAGCACTCGGCGCCACAGTTTTACCGCGCCTGCCCATGGGATCATGACACTGCTTGGATCGACGTTCAGAACGAGGTGGTGAGTCGGCTACTTCCTCATCGCCCGACTCATCGCTCTCATCTTCATCATCGTCGGCTGGTGACTCCCACTCGCCGCTCTCCTCAGCACTGTCCTCGCCCTCTTGGTCCTACTCCAGAGCTTGTTCACCATTGGGCATTGAATACATCTCCGTGTAAATCTACAAAACAAGGAGCCGACTGCAAGTCAGTCGGATCAACAAACAGTCGGAAAACACGTCTAAAGGCTCAGTTGAAATGGCCAAACCTTGTCTGTGTCAGGACCCCAGTTCTAAGTCACACCGATCTAGCCTGTAACACCTCATATCACTTTGCGGCCTCACGCACGGTATTCCCACGGGTGTCGCCTTACCATGGCCTGGGACCGTTTGCGTCTTTTGGCTCACGTATATGATAGTGTCGCTAGCATCCATATGACAGAGAACCCGGGCCGACGTGACTAGTCGTGAACCCAAAGTGGCACTAACTTACGGGGACAGGCATACATGAATCAACATCGAGCATGTCGGTCGGCAGCGTGCGAATCTAGGCTGTAGCACTGGGCTAATAGGACTCCGGGAACCCGGGCTGTAGCAGGCTAGGCAGGACTCCGGATGTCACCGCATGACATTTCCCCGAAGGGACAGACACATGAACAAAGTGAATCACATGCCAGCCAGTCTAAGTGTTCCGGAGCAGTAGTGCTGGGCTAGCAGGACTCCGATGAACCGGGCTGTAGTGGACTACTATGGCTCATGGAAGCACAAGACTACATTTCCCCATAAGAGAGGCTACCAAGGATGAACAACTAGGTTGTCGGATCCCACACATACCAAGCATTTCAATCATACACACAATATGCTCGATATGTGTAAATACAACATGGCATCACAACATAACTCTACGACTCAAGTATTTATTCATTAGGCTTTGAAGAGCGAGATAACACAAACATGGGTCTCATGACCCAACATTCAGAGCATACAAGTCAAAGCACATGCGGAAGCTTAACATGTCTGAGTATAGACTTCTACAAATGAAAAAAGGCTGAGAAGCTTGACTATCTACCAGATCCCGCCGAGGGCACAAGATCGTAGCTGAGGTATCAAGCTAAACGTCGAAGTCCACGTGGAACTACTAGCGAGACAGAAGTCTCTCTGCAAAACATAAAATAAGCAAACGTGAGTACAAATGTACCCAACAAGACTTACATCAGAACTATCTACATATGCATCAGTATCAACAAAGGGGTGGTGGAGTTTAACTGCAGCAAGCCAGCTTTGACTCAGTGGCTATCCTGAACTAGGACTGCAAGTAACTCTTTTGAGGTGGCGCACACGAGTCCACATATTCACCATACCAATACACCACTATGGATCCACTCCCATCTCCCCACGAGAACACCATCCATAGCACTCACGCTTATCTTGCGCATTTTAGAGTATCCACTTTCACTTGTCTATGAACTATGCAAGGGGTCCAAGTTTCCATATCCGAGGAATTCGGCTATTCGATAGATAATGATAACCCTGCAGGGGTGTACTTCTTCACACACGCTCTCGCCACTTACCACCATGTACACGCCGTGTATCTCGGCAACCTTCAAGCGGAAGCCAGGTGAGGGAGTCGGCCACGACCTGACTAATCACACAAGTCTCTCGTCCAGGTTTATTGCCTATTCGGGTTCCATCCGCAAGGAGATCCGGTCGGGGTGTCGCTCACGGCCCCAAACGATGTGTACAGGCTTCCCAAGCCCACCATCCGGGTGCCACTTGGTACACCGGGCCACTATGCCTAGTCTGTCCCAAGCCCACCTGTACCGGGTGCCACTTGGTAGACTACTAACACTACCTACAAACACCAGAAACTAGTTGCAACTCCTGGACAGAGATTGAGTGGATTAATAAATCGAGAGGGGTCGAGTTACCGGAACCCAATGTGTGGTACTAACTGTTCATGGATCACAAACACAGAACTCAGTTCCTCAGAACGGATGCAATGAGACAACCCACCATGTACTCCTACATGGCCTCTCACCGCTACCTTTACCAAATCGTGTTCACACACTTAGCTCTCAACGGTAGGACATGTTCACCACATTCCAATTCATCCCCGATGAATCAGACCTGACTCAACTCTAAGCAGTAGCAGGCATGACAAACAAGCACGAATGAGTAGTCACAACAGGGCTCAAACAACTCCTACTCATGCTAGTGGGTTTCATCTATTTATTGTGGCAATGACAGGTCATGCAAGGAAAGGGGTTCAACTACCGCAACATGTAACAGTTGAATCGTTATTGTCCTAATGCAGTAAAAGAGAGCAGGAGCGAGAGAGTGGGATTGTATCAGAATGAACAAGGGGGTTTTGCTTGCCTGGCACTTCTGAAGATAGTATAGCTCTTCATCGGTGTCATCGATCACATCGTCGAAACCACGTCTACTGAGAGGGGACAAACACCGACAAACAAGGAAGAACACAATCAATGCAATGCAACAATATGATGTATGATCATGACATGGCAACATGTTGGTGTTTGGGCTAATGCAACAGAAAGTCATTTTAATTCAAGTGGAATTCAAAGCTAGATCAAATTCCAAATCCAAATCTATTATCAAATTTGTCCTAATCATGTTTCATCCTAAACAGTGAGGTTAACTTGCTCAAACATGCATGAAAACTGTACAGATGGATAGATTGGATTTTTCTGATCATTTTTCATATATAATTTATTTCATTCGTAGTTACGGTTGATTTTCTATGATTTTTAGAAGTTTATAACATTTTTGGAATTTCCTAGATTATTATTAATCCAGAAAATGATTACTGCGTCAGCTTGACGTCAGTGTGACGTCATCAGGTCAACAACGTCAACCCAGGTCAAACCTGACGCTGGGACCCACGTGTCATAGGTTCAGTCATAAATAGTGACTTTAGTTAAACCTAACCAAAATCATTAGAGGAGCTGGGCCCACCGGTCAGTGGCTGTGGGGGTTAATTAGAGCGCCATTAGTGGCTAATGGTGGCGCCATGTCGGCTTCGCCGGAGTTCATCGGCGGTGACCAAAACCGACGACGGAGACACCACAGAAATACGCTACGGGGAATGGTTTTGAGCGCCGGTTGCAGCTATGGAACGCCAGGACTCGAGCGCATCCATTGCAACAGGCGGCAGCAGCTGGGGTGGCCGGAGCTCGCCGGGAACGAGCTCGCGGCGGCGGCCGGAGTACGGGCTCGACGGCTAAGATGCTACGGTGCATGCGAGGTCGAGCGGACGGCAGTTCTGGGCTCCTGGGAGCTTTCTGAGCAAGGTGGCGCGCGCGGACGCGAGCTGCGGTGGCCCAGGCCACGCCGGTGTGGAACCACGGCGGCGGGTCCTCTCGGGTCTGGTGGCTAGGCTGGCTAGAGGAGGGGATTGACTGCAGGGAGAGGGGGAAAACGCTCGGGGGCTCACAACGGTGCCGTAGGGATGGCCAACGTGCTCGAGGAAGCCCTGTGGACGATGAATCGGCGACGACGATCTCTGGTGCCCGACGGTGAACACGACGATGTAGGCGACGTTTTTAGGGGCTTCCGGCATCGGGAGGTTCGGTGAGGAGGAAGAGAGGAACGAGACGGAGCTTGTGGGCAGCTTCAGGGGACGTAGGAGAGGTGGTGGCCATGGCTACGGCGAGCGGCAGCGGCGAACGCGCTCGGTGGTGCTGCGGGAGAGAGCAGAGGAGGGGGAGGGGTCCAGGGAGAGAGCGAGGGGGTCGAGAGGGAGTGCGTGGCACGCGTGGAGGCAACCAGGTAGTAGAGGGGGCACGCAGGCAGGGAGGAGCCAGCGCGGCTCGCCTGCGCATCGGGCACGCAGCTGCTTCTCCTCCTGGCAGGAGGAAGAAGACAGTGCTGCCCCTGGTGGGCCGGGCTGGCTTCGGCCAGTAGGCCACTATAGTGGTGGGCTGCACGGTAAGGTTTTTGTCCCTTTTTTAGCTTTTTGTTTTGTTTTCTTTTGATTAACATGCTGCCACTGTTTAAAATTCAGAACAATTTCGAAACAGTGACAAAAACCCTTTGAATATTTTTATGTTGCTGGATGGACTTCTCCAATAGCACATAAAACATTTCAAAGTTATTTGAAACATATTCCATATATTATGAATATAATTCCAAATTCAAATACAATAATGACTTAAATTCAGTGCCCAAAATATTCCACAAAAATGTTCACCATTTTTGGTTTGGACTCAAAGCCTTGCCAAAAATATCAAACGTTGATGAAGGCATTTTGGGTTCATTGAATGCAATTTTCAGTTGAACTTAGTTGATTTAATTTTGGTGCTAGGGTTTGGAACAATCCCCATTTCAATTTCACATAACTTTAGACATGATGCATGGATGCAATGCCACTATCTGCAACCAAAATATAGGGCTGTGACAACTCACCCCCACTAAACAAGAATCTCGTCCCGAGATTCAAGACGTTAGGTAAGAAGACAGAGGGGACACGAAGCTAACACGATCTTCATGATCCAATTGCTCTTCTCGAGGATGTTGATTCGTTCCATCATACTGATCTTGATGTCTTTGCTTTCGAGATCTTCATCCAGCTATGACGACGGAAGAGAGGAAGACTCTAGAGGATTTGATCTTCATAAAGATCGAGCGAGTCACGACCAACTCATGGAATGATATGAAACTCTTGAGCTAAGATACAAGACACTCATCAGGGCTGAAAGGAGATAGATGGCGATGGCTCGATTTGGTAGGAAACAATTCCACGCTCGATCACTACGTAGCGACGAGTCAACTGCCATGATTCCACAACGGGGCACCTTAGGGAAGATGACTCATAGATGTATTCCCTTAAGTGGCAAAAAGAATTACTTTTGATACAAAGATCATTGAAACTCTTCATACCAGCCTGAGGAAATTCACAATTGATCGTTTGAACGAAGTCAAAGAATGGCATACTCAGACCAGGATGGATGATGTGGACTACCTTGTTGAAGACAATGCAATGAGTGATTTTTGCTTATCATTGGAGATGAATGGGACCCATGGTAAGCCCACTTTGAAAATAATCCTGAGTAGTAATTATCGAGAGGCAACCCATGGTAAGATTAGCACAATGGGGTGCAAGCTGGGGAACAAAATGCAAATGGTGGGAATGTTCCAACCATCATATCTGCCTGAGATTCAGATCTAGTTAGAAACAGGATACTTCAGACTCAACATGTCTGAAAAGAAGAGTTGCAACACAAATCCACGAGATGATGTTGTGAGATTCTCGGGAGATTAACTACGATAGCAAGCTCCAAGACATGAGCGGGTTCTGCTACACGCATGTGAACATGCTGTCCCAGACAACATGACCACATAGTAGTCTTATAATAAAATACTACCGAGTTCAGGTGGGGAACCATCATCGAGGATATCGAAGTCTTGTGCACTTAAATTAGACTTCTTTACCTAGAACAAGTCAATCAATGGCTTGATGTGCTACGGAATTCATATGGAGTGGAGGTAATTAATATACCAAACCATAGTATACTTTGCACATGCATGGCTGACTTGGGATGATTCCAAAGGAAGCAAAACTAACTTTCTCAAATTCACGGTGACAACTTGCATCGAATGCACATGAATGAGAGGAAGTCACTTCTTTCATCCAAACATATACTTCATGAATGGGGCATGAAGAAAATGCTTACACAAGTTTCCAACACCAGCTGAATGTTCAACACGAATCATGGAGGAGACAAAATGTTGCTGATGGGCTCAACAGCAACTTATCGTAATTTCCATATCACTGGACTTCCACCACTATGTGAACAATGTGATGGCATTGGTCAGACCAAAAGATGTAATGGTGTATGCTCGAGGAATCAACCATGAGTAAGACAACATTACGAATATCGTTTGTTCTAACTTGATTTGACAATGGCCCACACTCAAATCAAGGTTTGGGCAAGATGATAGGTTCAACATCTGATCACGAGGACCAATCGATGAAGAAATCATCTTTCTACAACAAACACACAAACACAAGATATCCCTTTGGAAATGAACTAAGTTAGACAAGCTTTTATCTTCCAACTCTCCAAGTTGTTATTTAGCTTGACCAACTAGCTCAGGGGTATCCAACACAGATTCTTGGAGAAGGGGTGGTTTACAAGAAACCAACTTGATCACGAACTCAACATAGCGGTCAGGTGACAACCTGGTAACATTTCCGAGAAGATATTCGGAAAATCACGAACCACCGATATGTTACTAAGCTCGAGATCAATCTTGCTTTCGAGGCAGTATGATGTGATCAATTAAGCAAGGATTGACACAATCCTAACTCTTGATCGAAGAGTGCACCAAGGAAAACGGACTAGGTAGCACGATCAGTCTTAGAATGATAATTCAATAACCAGCACGCTAAGAATGAGAGTATTGTCCATTAACTACCAAGCAATGGAGTTGCTAGGAGTATTGATTTCGCACATCATAGTGCACTTGTCGGCATTCCGGTTACAATAACACGGGAACCGAGGAATGAACAATGATGGCAAGAAGTATTACTGCATCAAGAATTCATAAGATGTGGTGCAATTCTCATGACACTCTTGACATAAATATGGTAACACTCTAGGGTAGAGCAGTGCAAAAGTTGGATTGGCATCTTGATCCACGGGATACAATTGCTTTGACCCAATCCTAGATATGGATGAGGTTCTGGAGTTTGTTTCTCCTAGTCATTCCGGAATAGAATGGTTGGACGAACCTCAAAAGTAAAAGGCAATGATGAACACGATCACACACATACCCTTGACTATCAATTGATAGATGAAAGTCGGAATATAACTGAAGGGGGACAACTCAAGGAACATAAAATTTTCTAAGTTGTGGACGCATGGATTAGTATGTCGAACAAGTTCAACATATTTCTTCCGGATAACCCATGCAGAAGAAGAAGGACTGGCGGATTCACAATTTGAATGGAGAACTTGTCAAGAGCACTCTTGTTGTGATCTTTTCGTTCAGAGAACTTATGCCATAAGCAGTTCATGGTATTTGGAAGAAGGAAATACCACGGACCTCGAGGACTATCGCAAATGTTACTAATATCCTAAAGGAACTAGCAAACACTATCAACAGGAGGTGAGTGGAGTGAATCTCGGGTTCAAAACCTAGGAATAGAATACCTACTAACTAATAAAATCAAGGGATGCTTTCGAGAATGATGGCCAGAATCATCACACTAGGGATACGAAAACATTGCTAAATTATTGAGTGGTTCCCGAGGACACCTAGGGTCATAATACTAACTCCAACATACACGTCAAGGCAACGGAGTACCTCAACACACCGGTTAGTGTGCTTAATCTGACCCAAAAATACAACGATAACATGGAGGAAAGATTTGCAAGTGCATCAGACTATTTAGAAACCTGGGATGACTCAGACAACATAACGGCTGTAAATGCCCAAAATGATTTGAGACATCCTGCAAAAATGGTGGCATAGCCACTCAACATCACAAACTCAAGGTTCTGAGGCCAGCTATGAACATATGGAAGTAGTAGGAACTGAACTAAGGCTTGAACTCAACAGTCCTAGGCAACTACGGTTTAGTAACATGTCATCCTGAGAGATAGAAGAGGAGCCTAGTTCTTAACCCCGTAGAAAAGATAAGATGACTCAGATCAGAAGGTCATGAGGATAAGGAGTAAAAAGAGCCTTACGTTCCCATCCACAATCAATTCCCTTATATAACTAAAGCATTTCTAGACACGACTTTGACCAGCTTGGCTTGGTAATCCTACAGGCAGTCAGGCTCTGATACCAAAGCTGTCAGGACCCCAGTTCTAAGTCACACCGATCTAGCCTGTAACACCTCATATCACTTTGCGGCCTCACGCACGGTATTCCCACAGGTGTCGCCTTACCATGGCCCGAGACTGTTTGCGTCTTTTGGCTCACGTATATGATAGTGTCGCTAGCATCCATATGACAGAGAACCCGGGCCGACGTGACTAGTCGTGAACCCAAAGTGGCACTAACTTACGGGGACAGGCATACATGAATCAACATCAAGCATGTCGGTCACCAGCGTGCGAATCCGGGCTGTAGCACTGGGCTAACAGGACTCCGGGAACCCGGGCTGTAGCAGGCTAGGCAGGATTCCGGATGTCACCGCGTGACATTTCCCCGAAGGGACAGACACAGGAATGAAGTGAATCACATGCCGGCCAGTCTAAGTGATCCGGAGCAGTAGTGCTGGGCTAGCAGGACTCCGGTGAACCGGGCTGTAGCGGACTACTATGGCTCATGGAAGCACAAGACTACATTTCCCCATAAGAGAGGCTACCAAGGATGAACAACTAGGTTGTCGGATCCCACACATACCAAGCATTTCAATCATACACACAATATGCTCGATATGTGTAAATACAACATGGCATCACAACATAACTCTACGACTCAAGTATTTATTCATTAGGCTCCGAAGAGCGAGATGACACAAACATGGGTCTCATGACCCAATATTCAGAGCATACAAGTCAAAGCACATGTGGAAGCTTAACATGTCTGATTACAGACTTCTACAAATGAAAAAAAGGCTGAGAAGCCTGACTATCTACCAGATCCTGCCAAGGGCACAAGATCGTAGCTGAGGTATCAAGCTAAATGTCAAAGTACACGTGGAACTACTAGCGAGACTGAAGTCTCTCTGCAAAACATAAAATAAGCAAACGTGAGTACAAATGTACCCAACAAGACTTACATCAGAACTATCTACATATGCATCGGTATCAACAAAGGGGTGGTGGAGTTTAACTACAGCAAGCCAGCTTTGACTCGGTGGCTATCCTGAACTACGACTGCAAGTAACTCTTTTGAGGTGGTGCACACGTGTCCACATATTCACCATACCAATACACCACTATGGATCCGCTCCCGCCTCCCTACGAGAACGCCATCCATAGCACTCACACTTATCTTGCGCATTTTAGAGCATCCACTTTCACTTGTCTATGAACTATGCAAGGGGTCCAAGTTTCCATATCTGAGGAATCCGGCTATTCGAATAGATAATGATAACCCTGCAGGGGTGTACTTCTTCACACATGCTCTCGCCACTTACCACCATGTACACGTCGTGTATCTCGGCAACCTTCAAGCGAAAGCCTGGTGAGGGAGTCAGCCACGACCTGACTAATCACACAAGTCTCTCGTCCAGGTTTATCGCCTATTCGGGTTCCATCCGCAAGGAGATCCGGCCGGGGTGTCGCTCACGGCCCCAAACGATGTGTATAGGGTTCCCAAGCCCACCATCCGGGTGCCACTTGGTACACCAGGCCACTGTGCCTAGTCTGTCCCAAGCCCACCTGTACCGGGTGCCACTTGGTAGACTACTAACACTACCTACAAACACCAGAAACTAGTTGCAACTCCTGGACAGAGATCGAGTGGATTAACAAGTCGAGAGGGGTCGAGTTACCGGAACCCAATGTGTGGTAGTAACTGTTCATGGATCACAAACACAGAACTTGGTTCCTAAGAACGGATGCAATGAGACAACCCACCATGTACTCCTACATGGCCTCTCACCGCTACCTTTACCAAATCGTGTTCACACACTTAGCTCCCAATGGTAGGACATGTTCACCACATTCCAATTCATCCCCGATGAATCAGACCCGACTCAACTCTAAGCAGTAGCAGGCATGACAAACAAGCACGAATAAGTAGGCACAACAGGGCTCAAATAACTCCTACTCATGCTAGTGGGCTTCATCTATTTACTGTGGCAATGACAGGTCATGCAAGGAAAGGGGTTCAACTACCGCGACATGTAACAATTGAATCATTGTTGTCCTAATGTAGTAAAAGAGAGCAGGAGCGAGAGAGTGGGATTGTATCGGAATGAACAAGGGGGTTTTGCTTGCCTGGCACTTCTGAAGATAGTATAGCTCTTCATCGGTGTCATCGATCACATCGTCGAAACCACGTCTACTGAGAGGGGACAAACACCGACAAACAAGGAAGAACACAAGCAATGCAATGCAACAATATGATGTATGATCATGACATGGCAACATGCTGGTGTTTGGGCTAATGCAAGAGAAAGTCATTTTAATTCAAGTGGAATTCAAAGCTAGATCAAATTCCAACTCCAAATCTATTATCAAATTTGTCCTAATCATGTTTCATCCTAAACAGTGAGGTTAACTTGCTCAAACATGCATGAAAGTAGTACAGATGGATAAATTGGATTTTTCTGATCATTTTTCATATATAATTTATTTCATTTGGAGTTACGGTTGATTTTCTATGATTTTTAGAAGTTTATAACATTTTTGGAATTTCCTGGATTATTATTAATCTCAAAAATGATTTACTGCGTCAGCCTGATGTCAGTGTGATGTCATCAGGTCAACAGCGTCAACCCAGGTCAAACCTGATTCTGGGACCCACGTGTCATAGGTTCAGTCATAAATAGTGACTTTAGTTAAACCTAACCAAAATCATTAGAGGAGCTGGGCCCACCGGTCAGTGGCTGTGGGGGTTAATTAGAGCGCCATTAGTGGCTAATGGTGGTGCCACGTCGGATTCGCCGGAGTTCACCGGCGGTGACCAAAACCGACGACGGAGACGCCACAGAAATACGCTACGGGGAATGGTTTTGAGCGCCGGTTGCAGCTACGGAATGCCAGGACTCGAGCGCATCCATTACAACAGGCGGCAGCAGCTGGGGTGGCCGAAGCTCGCCGGGAACGAGCTCGTGGCGACGGCCGGAGTACGGGCTCGACGACTAAGATGCTACGGTGCATGCGAGGTCAAACAGACGACAGTTCTGGGCTCCTGGGAGCTTTCTGAGCAAGGTGGCGCGCGCAGACGTGAGCTGCGGTGGCCCAGGCCACGCCGGTGTGGAACCACGGTGGTGGGTCCTCTCGGGTCCGGTGGCTAGGCTGGCTAGAGGAGGGGATTGACTGCAGGGAGAGGGGGAAAATGCTCGGGGGCTCACAACGGTGCCGTAGGGATGGCCAGCGTGCTCGAGGAAGCCCTGTGGACAACGAATCGGCGGCGATGATCTCCGGTGCCCGACGGTGAACAGGACGATGTCGGCAACGTTTTTCGGGGCTTCCGGCGTCGGGAGGCTCGGTGAGGAGGAAGAGAGGAACGAGACGGAGCTTGTGGGCAGCTTCAGGGGGCGTAGGAGAGGCGGTGGCCTTGGCTACGGCGAGCGGCGGCGGCGAACGCGCTCGGTGGTGCTGCGGGAGAGAGCAGAGGAGGGGGAGGGTGTCCAGGGAGAGAGCGAGGGGGTCGAGAGGGAGTGCGTGGCACGCATGGAGGCGACCAGGCAGTAGAGGGGGCACGCAGGCAGGGAGGAGCCAGCGCGGCTCGCCTGCGCATCGGGCACGCAGCTGCTTCTCCTCCTGGCAGGAGGAAGAAGACAGTGCTGCCCCTGGTGGGCCGGGCTGGCTTCGGCCAGTAGGCCACTACAGTGGTGGGTTGCATGGTCAGGTTTTTGTCCCCCTTTTTAACTTTTTGTTTTGTTTTCTTTTGATTAACATTCTACCACTATTTAAAATTCAGAACAATTTCAAAACAGTGACAAAAACCCTTTGAATATTTTTGTGTTGTTGGATGGAGTTCTCTAATAGCACATAAAACATTTCAAAGTTATTTGAAACATATTCCATATATTATGAATATAATTCCAAATTCAAATACAATAATGACTTAAATTTAGTGCCCAAAATATTCCACAAAAATGTTCACCATTTTTGGTTTGGACTCAAAGCCTTGCTAAAAATATCAAACGTTGATGAAGGCATTTTGGGTTCATTGAATGCAATTTTCAGTTGAACTTAGTTGATTTAATTTTGGTGCTAGGGTTTGGAACAATCCCCATTTCAATTTCACATAACTTTAGACATGATGCATGGATGCAATGCCACTATCTGCAACCAAAATATAGGGCTGTGACAGTCTGGTTGGTTTCTGTCGCTGAAAGGGTTGACTCTCCTGGCGCCCCTGGGGTTGTCCTTGTTCCCGGTGATAGCCCTCAGCCACTCGGCCACTGTTTCGCCGCCACCTCCTCCGGATGAACCCGAGCGGTGTCACCAGCCCTGGAGTACATCCACATGGAGTGGTCACGAGCTTGAAGTGGTTGGATGTGCCGACTGAGGAACACCTCTAGTAGATCCATGCCAGTGACACCTTGGTTGATCAACTAAACCACTCTCTTGACGAGCATGCCTGTCTCCGCCTTCTCCGCGGCAGTCACTTTCAACGAAGATGGAGTTTGAACACGATCAAAAGACAAAGGAGGAAGTCCAATCGACTGGCCTGATGTCACGATGTCCTGGCAGTAGAACTAGGCCGACTGCCAGCCCCTGACCGACTCCGGAAGAGTCATCGAGGGAAAAGAACTTCTTTTCCTCTTTTGATTGCCCAGACCCCCACACATCTGGATAACATGGGTTTTCTCGTCGTTCGAGTTCGCTTTCTTCACTATTTGGGAGCGGATGGTAAAGATGTGCTTGAAAAGACCCCTGTGCGGACGACACCCCAGGAAATTCTCGCACATGGATACGAACGCGGCAAGATACATGATGGTGTTGGGAGTAGAATGATGGAGTTGGGCCCCAAAGAAATTCAAGAAACCCCGAAAGAAGGGGTGTGGAGGAAGCGAGAAGCCGCGGTCGACATGGGTGGCGAGCAAAACGCACTCACCCGGTCGCGGCTGCGGTTCCGTTTCCCCCTCCGGCAGCCACGTAGACTCGTGGACGATCAGCCCTAACTCGGCCATATCGTCCAAGTCCTCCTGTCGAAGCGAAGATCAGATCCAATCCCCCCGGATCCAACCCGACGGCCGCCCTGAGCGCGATGAAGACCCCCAATTCGTCTTCCTGCTTTGCGCCGCCCCCGTCGCCTTCTTCGCGCGTTCCAGCGCCGCCGTTCTCTCCTTCCCCATGGCGGCGGAGTGGTGGCGTCGAGAGTGGAGAAGCAGAATGGGGTGAAGGAGCAAGAGGAAGAAGAAGGAGAATGGGCACGCACAGTGCGGACGCCTCGGTCTCGCCGCTTTTAAAGGCCCACTTTCGAGTGGCTGACGCGTGGGTCCGGGCGATCCTGTCAAATCCCTCAAATAGTCACACATGGGATACGTGGCGAAAAAGGTGGCGCGGAAATCGAAATGCCCTGTCTATCCACTCCGCTTACCACGACACGTTCCGTCTTGCGCGCTCCTACCGAAATTTCGAATCCTGCGAAATCCGGGATCCTCGGCAACTGATCACGCCAAAGATTTCGAATCAAAGATGACACTCGACAAGCGACGTTATAAAAACCAATCGGTAATTGCTGAATCGATCAAGGCGACTGAAACGAAGCCGAAAGTTCCAACACTGGCCTCCATTCAAAGATGAATTCTTGAGAAAGGCAAGAGTCAAGGCAAGATCAACTTCAACCTTCTTTTCACTCGGATCTCAGTCCATTCGGGGGCTAATGATGATGACATAGACTTGGGGTAGGGTAATAGGCCTGACCTATACGTCCTACCTAAGGTCCTTGTCTTAGAAGCAAAGAAGTTCAAGAGTAAACAAGATGGACCCAATAAAGGCGTCGAGTGCAATCCACTCGACCTACCATTCACTCGGAGACTACTTCTTCTTTGAGTCACTTAACTATTCAACCACTCGACCATATAAAAGACCACTCGATGTACAAGAAGACCTAAAGCCGTTCCGCACAACAACAGTCGGACATTTACTCGTATATTTAATGATCATTTATAGCACTTTATCACAGACGTTACCTGTAACACTCTCTCTTTATGAACATTGAACCCTGTGTAATGGAGGGGAGCTAGGGTCCTGGCGCACTCTATATAAGTCACCCCCATCCTCTGGGACAAGGGTTCGCACCCCATGTAACTCACACACATATAATCCAGTCGGCCGCCTCTGGGCTCCGAGACGTAGGGCTGTAACTTCCTCCGAGAAGGGCCTGAACTCGTAAAACTCGCGTGTACAACTCCTCCGTAGCTAGGATCTTGCCTCTACATCCCTACCCCCCATTCTACTGTCAGACTTAGAACCATGACAATAGACATGTATTGTCATTTGATGAACGGGATCACATCATTAGAGAATGATGTGATGGACAAGACCCACCCGGTAGCTTAGCACTATGATCGTTTAGTTTATCGATATTGCTTTCTTCATGACTTAGACATGTTCCTATGACTATGAGATTATGCAACTCCTGAATGCCGGAGGAACACTTAGTGTGCTATCAAACGTCACAACATAACTGGGTGATTATAAAGATGCTCTACAGGTGTCTTCGATGGTGTTTGTTGAGTTGGCATAGATCGAGATTAGGATTTGTCACTCCGTGTATCAGAGAGGTATCTCTCGGCCCTCTCGGTAATGCACATCACTATGAGCCTTGCAAGTAATGTGTCTAATAAGTTAGCGACGGGATGATGCATTATGGAACGAGTAAAGAGACTTTCCTGTGATGAGATTAAACTAGGTATGATGATACCGACATTCGAATCTTGGGCAAGTAACATACCGATGACAAAGGGAACAACGTATGTTGTTATGCGGTTTGACCAATAAAGATCTTTGTAGAATATGTAGGAGCCAATATGAGCATCCAGGTTCCGCTATTGGTTATTGACTGGAGATATGTCTTGGTCATGTCTACATAGTTCTCGAACCCGTAGGGTCCGCATGCTTAATGTTCGATGACGATTTGTATTATGAGTTTCGTGTTTTGATGAACCGAAGTTTGTTCAAAGTCCCGGATGAGATCACAGACATGACGAGGAGTCTCGAAATGGTCGAGACATAAAGATCCAAATATTGGAAGGCTACATTCGGATACCGTAATTGTTCGGATCGTTTCAGATAAGTTTCGGAGTGCCGGGGGTTACCGGACCCCCCGGAAGTTAATGGGCCACAATGGGCCTTAGTGGAGAAGAGAGAGGGCTGGCCAAAGGTGGCACCCCTCCCTTGCCCGGTCTGAATTGTACAAGGGGAGGGGGCAGCGCCCCCCTCCTTCCTTCTCTTCTCTCCGCTTTCCCTTCTTCTCCTACTTGGACTAGGAAAGGGGCGGCGAATCCTACTTGGACTAGGAGTCCAAGTAGGACTCCCCCCATGGCGTGCCCCCTCCTAGGGCCGGCCACCTCTCCTCCCCCCTTTATATACGTGGGAGGGGGCACCCCAAAGACACACCAAAGTTTCTCTTAGACGTGTGCGGTGCCCCCCTCCATAGTTACACACCTCGGTCATATTGTCATAGTGCTTAGGCGAAGCGCTGCGCCGATAAACTTCATCATCACCGTCGCCACGCCGTTGTGCTGGCGGAACTCTCCCTTGGCCTCAACTAGATCAAGAGTTCGAGGGACGTCACCGAGCTGAGCGTGTGCTGATCACGGAGGTGCCGTACGTTCAGTACTTGGATTGGTTGGATCGCGAAGACGTTCGACTACATCAACCGCGTTATTAGACGCTTCCACTTTCAGTCTACGAGGGTACGTAGACACACTCTCCCCTCTTGTTGCTATGCATCTCCTAGATAAATCTTGCGTGATCATAGGAATTTTTTTGAAATACTGCGTTCCCAAACAGTGGCATCCGAGCCAGGTCTATGCGTAGATGTTATATGCATGAGTAGAACACAAAGAGTTGTGGGCGATAATAGTCATACTGCTTACCAGCAATGTCTTACTTTGATTCGGCGGTATTGTTGGACGAAGCGGCCCAGACCGACATTACATGACCGCATTCATGAGACTGGTTCTACCGACGTGCTTCGCACACAGGTGGCTAGTGGGTGTCTATTTCTCCAGCTTTAGGGGGTGTTTGGTTCCAAGGACTTTTTTGTGTTGGGACTAGAAAAAGTCCCTAGCAAACCAAACAGGGTGGGACTTTTTTGGGACTTTTTGCTAAAAGTCCTTAGAAGCACCTCCTTGAGAGTCCTTTTCAAAAAGTCCTAGGGACTAGAAAAAGTCCTAGGACTAGAGAAAAACACCACCTTAGTTGAATCGAGTTTGACTACGCCCAGTCCTTGTTGAAGGTTAAAACAACACACTTGACGAAAAATCGTTGTGGTTTTGATGCGTAGGTAAGAACGGTTCTTGCTAGAAGCACGTAGCTGATATGTCTCCAACGTATCTATAATTTTTGATTGCTCCATGCTATATTATCTACTGTTTTGGACTATATTGGGCTTATTTTCCACTTTTATATTATTTTTGGACTAACCTATTAACCGGAGGCCCAGCCCAGAATTGCTGTTTTTTGCCTATTTTAGTGTTTCAGAGAAATAGAATATCAAACAGAGTCCAAACAGAATGAAACCTTCGGGAACGCGATTTTCTCATCAGATAAGACCCAGGAGACTTGGACCCTCCGTCAAGAAAGCCACGAGGCGGTCATGAGGGTGGAGGGCGCGCCCCCTGCCTCGTGGCCCCCTCGAAGCTCCACCGACATACTCCTTCCTCATATATATATCCACGTACCCCCAAACGATTAGATACGGAGCCAAAAACCTAATTCCACCGCTGCAACTTTCTGTATCCACGAGATCCCATCTTGGGGCCTGTTCCGGAGCTCCGCCGGAGGGGGCATCGATCACGGAGGGCTTCTACATCATCATCCAAGCCCCTCCGATGAAGTGTGAGTAGTTTACTTTAGACCTACGGGTCCATAGTTAGTATCTAGATGGCTTCTTCTCTCTTTTTGGATCTCAATACAATGTTCTCCCCCTCTCTCGTGGAGATCTATTCAATGTAATCTTCTTTTTGCGGTGTGTTTGTTGAGACCGATGAATTGTGGGTTTATGATCAAGTCTATCTATGAATAATATTTGAATCTTCTCTGAATTCTTTTATGTATGATTGGTTATCTTTGCAAGTCTCTTCGAATTATCAGTTTGGTTTGGCCTACTAGATTGGTTGTTCTTGCCATGGGAGAAGTGCTTAGCTTTGGGTTCAATCTTGCGGTGTCCTTTCCCAGTGACAGAAGGGGCAGCAAGGCACGTATTGTATTGTTGCCATCGAGGATAAGAAGATGGTTTTTTTATCATATTGCATGAAACTATCCCTCTACATCATGTCATCTTGCTTAAGGCGTTACTCTGTTTTTAACTTAATACTCTAGATGCATGCTGGATAGCGGTCAATGAGTGGAGTAATAGTAGTGGATGTAGGCAGGAGTCGGTCTACTTGTCTCGGACGTGATGCCTATATACATGATCATACCTAGATATTCTCATAACTATGCTCAATTCTGTCAATTGCTCAACAGTAATTTGTTCACCCACCGTAGAATACTTATGCTCTTGAGAGAAGTCACTAGTGAAATCTATGGCCCCCGGGTCTCTTTCTCATCATATTAATCTCCATCACTTTATTATTGCTTTGCTTTTACTTTGCCTTTTACTTTTTACTTTGCATCTCTATACCAAAAATATTATTTATCATCTCTATTCGATCTCACTTTCGTAAGTGACCATGAAGGGATTGACAACCCCTAAGCGCGTTGGTTGCGTTGAGCTATTGTTTTTGTGTAGGTACAAGGGACTTGCGCGTAGCCTCCTACTGGATTGATACCTTTGTTCTCAAAAACTGAGGGAAATACTTACGCTACTTTGCTGCATCATCCTCTCCTCTTCGGGGAAATCCAACGCAGTGCTCAAGAGGTAGCAAGAAGAATTTCTGGCGCCGTTGCCGGGGAGTCTGCGCAAAAGTCAACATACCAAGTACCCGCATTACATTATTTGCCATTTGCCTCTTGTTTTCCTCTCCCCCACTTCACCCTTGCCGTTTTATTCGCCCTCTCTCTCTATCCTCCCTCTCTTTCTCTATTTGCCTCTTTTGCCCGTTTGCCTTTTTGTTTGCTTGTGTGTTAGTTTGATTGCTTGTCATTATGGCTAGTCTCATATCTTCTCTGTTGTCTCCTGAGAATGAAGTTCTAAATTTTAAACAAAGGGAGGGAGAAAATCTAAAAGATACTTGGTATAGAATTTGCAATGCTCAAAATAGATCTACCAGGAAGCAATCTACTTCAGTTCTTCTCCACATTTTTTATGTAGGAGCTAGTCCTTGGTATAGATATATCCTTGATACCATTACCGGAGGGAATTTCTTGGGTAGCCATACTTTTGATTCTTATAATGCTATGTCAGATTTATTCGGCTCACCACCTCTTTTGGTTAATGGAACTATGTTAACTTTGGAGCATGTTATGCAAAGACTTGAAATTATTGAAAATAAAGTTGCTACCATTGAATTAATTTAAAATATAGATAAAAAGTCCACAATCAAATTACCCAATATGGATCTAAGGTAGGAATGACTTTGAAAAAATTAAGGAAAAGGAACCCATAGTTAATGAGAAAATAAATCTAGATTCCACTAGAATCGATAAACTTGAGGGTATCATTACGAACTTGGGAACCGCTTTTTCTTTCGTAAACAATACTCTAAGTCCTCCTACTAAAATTGCCAAGCTTATGTATGTTCCTAAAAATAAGGGTGAATCATCTAGTAAGGAAACTGCGGATCTTAAATCTATAAGTATTCATCCCAATCTTTTTGCTATCATTAAGGAACCAATTGCTACAAATGAATTTTTCGATCTTATGCCTAAGAGTTTGATAATCACTAGAAAGAAAGAAATTCCTAAGGGAGATAGATGCCTCATTGAAGAATTGCCTACCAAAGATGGCAATACCTAGATCTTGCTGGAATTTAGTCTATAGGGGCAGCCCAATAACTATTTCAGACATTCCTAATAAATCCTAGAGGCCCACTTAGCCCATTTGTGCAAAGCAAGGGATACTACTTAAGTTTAGTCCCACATTGCTAGTTTAGTGGGAGTTGGACCTCCTTATAAGGGAGGTTCTTTCCCCACTTGTATGAGCATGAGAACAAGAGGGACATCCACGCGCGCTCCTCCTCCGCCGCCTGCCTCGCCACGCCACGCCACGCCACGCCTCGTCACGACACGCCGCGGGTTGCGGGAATGAGCCGGGCCGATGTCTAAATTTTTGCCACGCACTACGGATATACGAAAGGTCACTCAAGAGCTGGAAAGTTTTGCTGTAGTGGATATTGAATACGAACGCTGCACCCTTCGGCTGCTGTCTGTTCGTTTCATCTCCCGCGTTCCCTTCAGCTCCCGGCGCAGCCTCTCGCCTCCTTCTCTTGCGCCTATAAAAGGGAGGTCGTTCCTCATCCCGGCTTGCGGCCTGCACCGCAGGTCGGGACAATAGGCCTCCGAAACCGCACCTCTTTGAGTCCTGTACAGGAGAAGGGTGATAAGGTTTTTGGGGAGCACTCTGTGCGACTACTGACTGACTCCTTCGTCACGGACGCCCCGAACTCCGATGACTACTTCCCCGACGACGACTTCTTCCCCGACATCGACAACCTCCTCGACGACATGGTTGGCGAGGACACCGGCCCCAAGTCCAGTGCTACTGCTGCTGCTGTCCCGTATGTGTTCTTCTTTCTGTTAGATATCCTGCCACAGTTTCTCGTACTAGTACTTGCCCTAAATATGTTAGGTTCTACTTCATATATGCAACTAGTTCTACTGTCTGCTATAGATATGGCAGGCTACCATTCATATATGCAGAAGCTATTTACCTTCTCTCTGTCAGAACGCATGACTTGTTTTATCTCTACTATATTAGTCATGCTTTATCTAGTATTTCTGTTAATAAAATCATTTGGTAAATTGCTCATATTTCCAACAATCCAAAAACCTTAATATAGGCAATTTACACCAAGTGGTTTTGCTGCTTCCATGAGACCTCCTATGTTTGAGGGTATCCACTATAAGAGGTGGCGCCTAAGAGCTGTCTTATGGTTTCAGACCATGAGTTGCTATGATGCCACTCTTGGAAAACCTGAAGGAGAGCTTGATGCTCAACAGGCACAAGCTTTTCAGAAAATGGATACTCTGTTTAAGGCTGCTCTCTTGAGTGTTCTTGGTGAGAACATAGTTGATGCTTATGCGTCAATTGATAATGGAAAAGATATGTGGGATGCACTCGAGGCCAAGTTTTGGGTCTCGGATGCTGGCACTGAGCTGTACATCATGGAGCAATTCTATGACTACAAGATGACTGAAGAGCGCTCCATGGTTGAGCAAGCTCATAAGTTATAGTCATTTGCCAGAGAACTTGAGCACTTCAGTTGTATGCTACCGGACAAGTTTGTTGCCGGAGGTATCATCACTAAGCTTCCTCCTTCGTGGAGGAACTTTGCTACCTTACTGAAAGATAAGAGACAAGAGTTTTCCGTCCCGGATCTCATTGGCACTCTTGATGTGGAAGAAAAGGCGAGAGCAAAGGACACACGTGCTCGAGGTATTGAGGGAGGATCTAGTGCCAATCTGGTATAGAAGAAGAACTTCTAGCCCCACAAGTTCAAGAACAAGGGCAAGTTTGATGGTAAAGCAAAGTTTGATGGGAAGAACAAGGCCGTGCAACACACGAACTTCAAGAAGAATGACAAGAAGAAAGGTGCCTGTCATGTGTGTGGGGATCCTGATCACTGGGCTCCTAGTTGCCCTAATCGCTATGACAAGCGTCACCCTGGGAAAGGCGGCAATACCGCTAATGTTGTCATTGGAGACACTGACATGAAGGATGATGGGTATGGTATATTTCCCACTATTCTTTCAGTATGTCATTCTCCTGATTGGTTAATTGACACGGGTGCTAATGTGCATGTATGCGGTGATATTTCCATGTTTTCGTCTTATCAGACCGCAGGGACTTCAACCGTGCTGATGGGCAACGGTTCAAGTGCTTCTGTTTGTGGTGTTGGCACGGTCGATCTGAAGTTTACTTCGGGGAAGATCGTGCGGTTGAAGAACGTGCATTATGTCCCCTCCGTCAATAAAAATCTTGTTAGCGGATCTCTTCTGTGTAGAGATGGATATAAGCTTGTCTTTGAGTCGAATAAATTTGTAATATCCAAGTATGGAACCTTTGTTGGTAAAGGCTATGAGTCAGGAGGCCTGTTTCGTTTATCCTTATCAGACGTTTGCAATAAAGTTGTTAATCATATTTGCAACAATAGTGAATCAAATGTGTGGCATTCACGTCTTTGTCATGTTAACTTTGGTTGCATGTCGCGACTAGCGAAGTTGAACTTAAACCCTAGTTTCACCACTTTCAAGGGATCTAAGTGTCAAGTGTGTGTGCAAGCTAAGCAACCTCGTAAGTCTCACACAACTGCGGAAACGAGAAATCTTGCACCACTAGAACTCATACATTCAGATCTTTGTGAAATGAATGGCGTTTTGACAAAAGGTGGAAAGAAATATTTCATGACGTTAATTGACGACTCCACTAGATACTGCCATGTGTATCTTCTGAAATCTAAGGATGAGGCTTTGAACTTTTCCAAGATCTATAAAGCTGAAGTGGAAAACCAACTTGATCGAAAAATCAGGAGGCTTAGGTCTGACCGTGGTGGAGTGTATTTTTCCAATGAATTTGATGCTTTTTGTGCGGAACATGGTATAATCCATGAGAGGATGCCTCCCTACTCACCTCAGTCAAATGGGGTGGCCAAAAGAAAGAACCGTACTCTAACAGCTTTGGTTAATGCCATGTTAGACACATCGGGTCTCTCCAAGGCATGGTGGGGGGAGGCGATATTGACAACATGTCATGTCCTGAACTGAGTCCCCACAAAGAACAAAGAGGTAACTCCATTCGAGGAATGGGAGAAGAAAAGGTTAAAACTCTCTTATTTGCGAACATGGGGTTGTTTGGCGAAAGTCAATGTTCCAATTCCAAAGAAGCGGAAGCTTGGACCAAAGACTGTGGATTGTGTTTTCCTGGGATATGCTTTTCATAGCATTGGCTATATATTCTTGGTTGTAAAATCTGAGGTACCTGACATGCATGTCGGTACGATCATGGAGTCGAATGATGTGACTTTCTTTGAAGATATCTTTCCCATGAAGAATATGGCTACCTCATCTAATCAGGAGATGCCTAGTTCATCGAATCAGGAACCAGTTACAATAACCGAACCTGCCATTTCGATGGAATACTTTGAAAGTTCTGTGGAGAAGAACAATGAAGTTCCTACTAGGAGCAAGAGACAGAGGACTGCAAAGTCCTTTGGTGATGATTTTCCTGTGTATCTCATAGATGACACTCCTAGTTCTATTTCAGATGCCTATGCATCTGAAGATGCCGACTACTGGAAGGAAGCGGTTCGTAGCGAGATGGATTCCATCTTGGTGAATGAAACTTGGGAAATAACTGATCGTCCTTATGGGTGCAAACCTATAGGATGCAAATGGGTATTCAAGAAGAAGCTTAGGCCTGATGGTACTATTGAAAAGTACAAGGCTCGACTCGTGGCTAAGGGTTATACCCAAAAGGAAGGTGAAGACTTCTTTGATACTTACTCACCTGTGGCTCGACTGACCACTATTCGAGTTCTGCTTTCACTATCTGCCTCACATGGTCTTCTCGTTCATCAAATTGATGTTAAGACTGCTTTCCTAAATGGAGAGTTGGACGAGGAAATTTATATGGAACAACCAAATGGGTTTGTACTAGATGGTCAGGAAGGGAAAGTGTGCAAGTTGCTGAATTCTTTGTATGGACTTAAGCAAGCACCCAAACAGTGGCATGAGAAGTTTGAAAGAACTTTAATAGCTGCAGGCTTTGTTGTGAACAAAGCTGACAAATGTGTGTACTATCACCATGGTGGGGGCGAGGGAGTTATCCTGTGCTTGTATGTTGATGACATACTGATTTTCGGAACAAATCTGAATGTTATTAAGGAGGTCAAGGATTTCCTATCTCGTTGTTTTGATATGAAGGATTTAGGAGTGGCTGATGTCATTCTGAACATCAAGTTGTTGAGAGACGATGATGGTGGGATAACATTGCTTCAATCTCACTATGTGGAAAAGATCTTGAGTCACTTTGGCTATAGTGACTGCAAGCCCTCTCCAACACCATATGATGCAAGTGTGTTACTTTGAAAGAATCGAAGAATTGCTAGAGATCAATTGAAATATTCTCAGATTATTGGCTCGCTTATGTACTTAGCCAGTGCTACAAGACCTGACATCTCTTTTGCTGTTAGCAAACTGAATCGGTTTGCCTCAAAACCAGTAGATGTGCATTGGAAAGCTCTAGAAAGAGTTTTGCGTTATTTGAAAGGCACTGCTAATTATGGAATTCACTACACCGGGCACCCAAAGGTGCTTGAAGGGTATAGTGACTCAAACTGGATCTTAGATGCTGATGAGATAAAGGCCACGAGCGGTTATGTATTCACTCATGGAGGTGGCGCTGTTTCTTGGAAGTCTTGCAAGCAGGCCATCTTAACGAGGTCAACAATGGAAGCAAAACTCACAGCACTAGATATAGCTACGGTCGAAGCAGATTGGCTTCGCCGGCTCTTGAATTTCTTGCCGGTTGTTGAGAAACCTGTACCGGGTATTCTTATGAACTGCGACAATCAAACTGTGATCACGAAAGTGAGCATCTCAAAGGATAACATGAAGTCATCAAGACATGTTCAGAGAAGGTTAAAGTCTATCAGAAAAATGAGAAACTCTGGAGTTATTGCATTGGATTATATCCAAACGTCTAAAAATCTGGCAGATCCTTTTACTAAGGGTCTATCATGTAATGTGATAGATAATGCATCGAGGAAGATGGGTATGAGACCCACAATATGAGTTGTTCACAGTGGTAACCTATTCTTTGTGATAGGAGATCCCATGAATTAGATGTGGAAGACAAGTTGTTGGTCAACTAGGAGGAGAGTACCCTTACTGTTAAAATACCACTCCATAAAGATGCAATACTCTCCTAATCAGCATGGCAGGTTGATGTATATCTTAATGTGTTCTAAGTGTCTCTTTGAAGCAGAGATGTTGTCCTGCAGAACATCTTTTGAAGAACGCACCTATATGAGTCTGATTGTTAAACGTCGCAATCTATGAGAGTAGGGTTCTCTCTAGTAAACTCATGAAAGGTCTCGGAGTATGACGCATAAGCTCCACCCGCGGGGAAGACCCACGGTAGCCACGTATCGGTCAAGGCTTTATGTGAAGCTAGATTCGTAGAAAACTTGCAGTTCAAGGCCCAGTCCACTGTTCAAGTTGCTTACTAGTGTAGCATAGAGTTCTAGGTGGAAGTTCAACTTAACAGTCTCCATTGCAGTACCGGTATATAAAACCGTGTTTTGGAACCAAAGGCAAATTTCTGTGTGCCTCTGGGATCTGGTGGGGGATTGCTGGAATTTAGTCTATATTGGGGCAGCCCAATAACTATTTCAGAAATTCCTAATAAATCCTAGAGGCCCACTTAGCCCATTTGCGCAAAGCAAGGGATACTACTAAACTTTAGTCCCACATTGCTAGTTTAGTGGGAGTTGGACCGCCTTACAAGGGAGGTTCTTTCCCCACTTGTATGAGCATGAGAACAAGAGGGACATCCACGCGCGCTCCTCCTCCGCCGCCCGCCTCGCCACGCCATGCCACACCTCGTCACGACACGCAGCGGGTTGCGGGAATGAGCCGAGCCGATATCTAAATTTTTGCCATGCACTACGGGTATACGAAAGGTTACTCGGGAGCTGGAAAGTTTTGCTGTAGTGGATATTGAATACGAACGCTGCACCCTTCAGCTGCTGTCTGTTCATTTCATCTCCCGCGTCCCCTTCAGCTCCCGGCGCAGCCTCTCGCCTCCTTCTCTTGCGCCTATAAAAGGGAGGTCGCTCCTCTCAGAGAGACGCACCAGAACTTCTCCTTTCTCTCGCCACCGGTTCCAATCTCTGAGCTGCTGCTGTCTTCCTCATCCCGGCTTGCGGCGTGCACCGCAGGTCGGGACAGTAGGCCTCCGAAACCGCACCTCTTTGAGTCCTGTACGGGAGAAGGGTGATAAGGTTTTTGGGGAGCGCTCTATGCGACTACTGACTGACTCCTTCGTCATGGACGCCCCGGACTCCGACGACTACTTCCCCGATGATGACTTCTTCCCCGACGTCGACAACCTCCTCGACGACATGGCTGGCGAGGACACCGGCCCCAAGTCCAGTGCTACTGCTGCTGCTGTCCCGTATGTGTTCTTCTTTCTGTTAGATATCCTGCCACAGTTTCTCGTACTAGTACTTGCCCTAAATATGTTAGGTTCTACTTCATATATGCAACTAGTTCTACTGTCTGCTATAGATATGGCAGGCTACCGTTCATATATGCAGAAGCTATTTACCTTCTCTCTGTCGGAACGCATGACTTGTTTTATCTCTACTATATTAGTCATGCTTTATCTAGTATTTCTGTTAATAAAATCATTTGGTAAATCGCTCATATTTCCAACAATCCAAAAACCTTAATATAGGCAATTTACACCAAGTGGTTTTGCTGCTTCCATGAGACCTCCTATGTTTGAGGGTATCCACTATAAGAGGTGGCGCCTGAGAGCTGTCTTATGGTTTCAGACCATGAGTTGCTATGATGCCACTCTTGGAAAACCTGAAGGAGAGCTTGATGCTCAACAGGCACAAGCTTTTCAGAAAATGGATACTCTGTTTAAGGCTGCTCTCTTGAGTGTTCTTGGTGAGAACATAGTTGATGCTTATGCGTTAATTGATAATGGAAAAGATATGTGGGATGCACTCGAGGCCAAGTTTGGGGTCTCGGATGCTGGCACTGAGCTGTACATCATGGAGCAATTCTATGACTACAAGATGACTGAAGAGCGCTCCATGGTTGAGCAAGCTCATGAGTTACAGTCATTTGCCAGAGAACTTGAGCACTTCAGTTGTATGCTACCGGACAAGTTTGTTGCCGGAGGTATCATCACTAAGCTTCCTCCTTCGTGGAGGAACTTTGCTACCTTACTGAAACATAAGAGACAAGAGTTTCCGTCCTGGATCTCATTGGCACTCTTGATGTGGAAGAAAAGGCGAGAGCAAAGAACGCACGTGCTCGAGGTATTGAGGGAGGAACTAGTGCCAATCTGATACAGAAGAAGAATTTCTAGCCCCACAAGTTCAAGAACAAGGGCAAGTTTGATGGTAAAGCAAAGTTTGATGGGAAGAACAAGGCTGTGCAACACACGAACTTCAAGAAGAATGACAAGAAGAAAGGTGTCTGTCATGTGTGTGTGGATCCTGATCATTGGGCTCCTAGTTTCCCTAATCGCTATGACAAGCGTCACCCTGGGAAAGGCGGCAATACTGCTAATGTTGTCATTGGAGACACTAACATGAAGGATGATGGGTGTGGTATATTTCCCACTATTCTTTAAGTATGTCATTCTCCTGATTGGTTAATTGACACAGGTGCTAATGTGCATGTATGCGGTGATATTTCCATGTTTTTGTCTTATCAGACCGCAAGGACTTCAACCATGCTGATGGGCAACGGTTCAAGTGCTTCTGTTCATGGTGTTGGCCCGGTCGATCTAAAGTTTTCTTCGGGGAAGATCGTGCGGCTGAAGAACGTGCATTATGTCCCCTCCGTCAATAAAAATCTTGTTAGTGGATCTCTTCTGTGTAGAGATGGCTATAAGCTTGTCTTTGAGTCGAATAAATTTGTAATATCCAAGTATGGAACCTTTGTTGGTAAAGGCTATGAGTCAGGAGGCCTATTTCGTTTATCCTTATCAGACATTTTCAATAAAGTTGTTAATCATATTTGCAACAATAGTGAATCAAGTGTGTGGCATTCACGTCTTTGTCATGTTAACTTTGGTTGCATGTCGCGACTAGCGAAGTTGAACTTAATCCCTAGTTTCACCACTTTCAAGGGATCTAAGTGTCAAGTGTGTGTGCAAGCTAAGCAACCTCGTAAGTCTCACACGACTGCGGAAACAAGAAATCTTGCACCACTAGAACTCATACATTCAGATCTTTGTGAAATGAATGACGTTTTGACAAAAGGTGGAAAGAAATATTTCATGACGTTAATTGACGACTCCACTAGATACTGCCGTGTGTATCTTCTGAAATCTAAGGATGAGGCTTTGAACTTTTTGAGAGAGCCATACATAATTTGGAATTTGATAGAATACTCTATGTGCTTCACTTATATCTTTTGAGTTATATAATTTTGCTCTAGTTCTTCACTTATATCTTTTAGAGCACGGTGGTGGATTTGTTTTATAGAAACCATTGATCTCTCATGCTTTACTTTGATTATTTTGAGAGTCTTAGTAGCATGGTAATTTGCTTAATAATAAATATGCTTGGTATTCAAGATTTGTAAAACTTTCATTTGAGTGCGTTGAATACTAAGAAAAAAATTGATGATTGATAATTGTTTTGAGATATGAGGATGGTGATATTAGAGTCATGCTAGTTGAGTAGTTGTGAATTTGAGAAATGCTTGTGTTAAAGTTTGTGATTCCCGTAGCATGCACGTATGGTGAACCGTTATGTGATGAAGTCGGAGCATGATTTATTTATTGATTGTCTTCCTTATGAGTGGCGGTCGGGGACGAGCGATGGTCTTTTCCTACCAATCTACCCCCCTAGGAGCATGCGTGTAATACTTTGCTTTGATAACTTCTAGATTTTTGCAATAAGTATATGAGTTCTTTATGACTAATGTTGAGTCCATGGATTATACGCACTTTCCTTCCTTCCACCATTGCTAGCCTCTCTAATACCACGCACTTTTCGCCGGTATCATACACCTACCAAATACCTTCCTCAAAACAGCCACCATACCTACTTATCATGGCATTTCCATAGCCATTCCGAGATATATTGCCATGCAACTTTCCACCGTTCCGTTCATTATGACACACTCCATCATTGTCATATTGCTAGCAATATCATGTAGTTGACATCGTATTTGTGGCAAAGCCACCATTCATAATTCTTTCATACATGTCACTCTTGATTCATTGCATATCCCGGTACACCGCCAGAGGCATTCATATAGAGTCATATTTTGTTCTAAGTATTTAGTTGTAATTGTTGAGTTGTAAGAAAAATAAAAAGTGTGATGATCATCATTTTTAGAGCATTGTCCCAAGTGAGGAAAGGATGATGGAGACTATGATTCCCCCACAAGTCGGGATGAGACCCCGGACAAAAAAAAGAGGCCATAAAAAAAGAGAAGGCCCAAAAAAATGAGAGAAAAAGAGATAAGGGACAATGTTACTATCCTTTTACCACACTTGTGCTTCAAAGTAGCACCATGATCTTCATGATAGAGAGTCTCTCATTCTATCACTTTCATATACTAGTGGGAATTTTTCATTATAGAACTTGGCTTGTATATTCCAATGATGGGCTTCCTCAAAATGCCCTAGGTCTTCGTGAGCAAGCGAGTTGGATGCACACCCACTTAGTTTCTTTTGTTGAGCTTTCATATACTTATAGCTCTAGTGCATCCGTTGCATGGCAATCCCTACTCACTCACATTGATATCTATTGATGGGCATCTCCATAGCTCGTTTATACGCCTAGTTGATGTGAGACTATCTTCCCCTCTTTTGTCTTCTCCACAACCACCATTATATTCCACATATAGTGCTATATCCATGGCTCACGCTCATGTATTGCGTGAAGATCGAAAAAGTTTTGAAAATGTCAAAATTATGAAACAATTGCTTGGCTTGTCATCGGGGTTGTGCATGATTTAAATACTTTGTGTGGTGAAGATAGAGCATAGCCAGACTATATGATTTTGTAGGGATAGCTTTCTTTGGCCATGTTATTTTGAGAAGACATAATTGCTTTGTTAGTATGCTTGAAGTATTATTATTTTTATGTCAACATGAACTTTTGTCTTGAATCTTTTGAATCTGAATATTCGTACCACAATTAAGAAGATTTACATTGAAATTATGCCAAGTAGCACTCCGCATCAAAAATTCTGTTTTTATCATTTACCTACTCGAGGACGAGCAGGAATTAAGCTTGGGGATGCTTGATACGTCTCCAACATATCTATAATTTTTGATTGCTCCATGCTATATTATCTACTGTTTTGGACTATATTGGGCTTTATTTTCCACATTTATATTATTTTTGGGACTAACCTATTAACTGGAGGCCCAGCCCAGAATTGATGTTTTTGCCTATTTCAGTGTTTCGGAGAAATAGAATATCAAACGGAGTCCAAACGGAATGAAACCTTCGGGAACGCGATTTTGTCATCAGATAATACCTAGGAGACTTGGACCCTCCGTCAAGAAAGCCACGAGGCGGTCACGAGGGTGGAGGGCGCGCCCCCTGCCTCATGGGCCCCTCGAAGCTCCACCGACGTACTCCTTCCTCCTATATATATATATCCACGTACCCCCAAATGATCAGATACGGAGCCAAAAACCTAATTCCACCGCCACAACTTTCTGTATCCACGAGATCCCATCTTGGGGCCTGTTCCGAAGCTCCGCCAGAGGGGGCATCGATCACGGAGGGCTTCTACATCATCATCCAAGCCCCTTCGATGAAGTGTGAGTAGTTTACTTCAGACCTACGGGTCCATAGTTAGTAGCTAGATGGCTTCTTCTCTCTTTTTGGATCTCAATACAATGTTCTCCGCCTCTCTCGTGGAGATCTATTTGATGTAATCTTCTTTTTGCGGTGTGTTTGTTGAGACCGATGAATTGTGGGTTTATGATCAAGTCTATCTATGAATAATATTTGAATCTTCTCTGAATTCTTTTATGTATGATTGGTTATCTTTGCAAGTCTCTTCGAATTATCAGTTTGGTTTGGCCTACTAGATTGGTTGTTCTTGCCATGGGAGAAGTGCTTAGCTTTGGGTTCAATCTTGCGATGTCCTTTCCCAGTGACAGAAGGGGCAACAAGGCACGTATTGTATTGTTGCCATCGAGGATAACAAGATGGTTTTTTATCATATTGCATGAAACTATCCCTCTACATCATGTCATCTTGCTTAAGGTGTTACTCTGTTTTTAACTTAATACTCTAGATGCATGCTGGATAGCGGTCGATGAGTGGAGTAATAGTAGTAGATGCAGGCAGGAGTCGGTCTACTTGTCTCGGACGTGATGCCTATATACATGATCATACCTAGATATTCTCATAACTATGCTCAATTCTGTCAATTGCTCAACAGTAATTTATTCACCCACTGTAGAATACTTATGCTCTTGAGAGAAGCCACTAGTGAAATCTATGGCCCCCGGGTCTCTTTCTCATCATATTAATCTCCATCACTTTATTATTGCTTTGCTTTTACTTTGCCTTTTACTTTTTACTTTGCATCTCTATACCAAAAATATTATTTATCATCTCTATCCGATCTCACTTTCGTAAGTGACCATGAAGGGATTGACAACCCCTAAGTGCGTTGGTTGCGTTGAGCTATTGTTTTTGTGTAGGTACAAGGGACTTGCGCGTAGCCTCCTACTGGATTGATACCTTTGTTCTAAAAAACTGAGGGAAATACTTACGCTACTTTGCTGCATCATCCTCTCCTCTTCGGGGAAATCCAACGCAGTGCTCAAGAGGTACAGTAGCAGCCACGTAAAACTTGCAACAACAAAGTAGAGGACGTCAAACTTGTTTTTGTGGGGCATATTGTGATGTGAGATGGTCAAGACATGATGATATAAATTGTTGTATGAGATGATCATGTTTTGTAACAGTTATCAGCAACTGGCAGGAGCCATATGGTTGTCACTTTATTGTATGAAATGCAATCGCCATGTAATTGCTTTACTTTATCACTAAGCGGTAGCGATAGTCATAGAAGCAATAGTTGGCGAGACGACAACGATGCTACGATGGAGATCAAGGTGTCAAGCCGGTGATGATGGTGATCATGATGGTGCTTTGGAGATGGAGATCAAAGGCACAAGATGATGATGGCCATATCATATCACTTATTTTGATTGCATGTGATGTTTATCCTTTATGCATCTTATTTTGCTTAGTACGGCGATAGCATTATAAGATGATCTCTCACTAAATTTGAAGGTATAAGTGTTCTCCCTAAGTATGCACCGTTGCTACAGTTCATCGTGCCGAGACACCACGTGATGATCGGGTGTGATAAGCTCTACATCCACATACAACGGGTGCAAGCCAGTTTTGCACACGCAGAATACTCCGGTTAAACTTGACGAGCCTAGCATATGCAGATATGGCCTCGGAACACTGAGACCGAAAGGTCGAGCGTGAATCATATAGTAGATATGATCAACATAGTGATGTTCGCCATTGAAAACTACTCCATCTCACGTGATGATCGGACATGGTTTAGTTGATATGGATCACGTGATCATTTAGATGACTAGAGGGATGTCTATCTAAGTGGGAGTTCTTAAGTAATATGATTAATTGAACTTTAATTTATCATGAACTTGGTACCTGATAGTGTTTTGCATGTCAATTTTGTTGTAGATAAATGGCCCGTGCTACTGTTTCTTTGAATTTCAATGCGTTCCTAGAGAAAGCTAAGTTGAAAGATGATGGTAGCAACTACACGGACTGGGTCCATAACTTGAGGATTATCCTCATTGCTACACAGAAGAATTACGTCCTGGAAGCACCACTAGGTGCAAAGCCCGCTGCAGGAGCAACACCAGATGTTATGAACGTCTGGTGGAGCAAAGCTGATGACTACTCGATAGTTTAGTGTGCCATGCTTTACGGGTTAGAATCGGGACTTCAACGATATTTTGAACGTCATGGAGTATATGAGATGTTCCAGGAGTTGAAGTTAATATTTCAGGCAAATGCCCGAATTGAGAGATATGAAGTCTGCAATAAGTTCTATAGTTGCAAGATGGAGGAGAATAGTTCTGTCAGTGAACATATACTCACAATGTCTGGGTACCATAACCACTTGACTCAACTGGGAGTTAATCTTACTGATGATAGTGTCATTGACAGAGTTCTTCAATCACTGGCACCAAGCTACAAAAGCTTCATGATGAACTATAATATGCAAGGGATGGATAAGACAATTCCCAAGCTCTTCGCAACGCTAAAGGCTGCGGAGGTAGTAATCAATAAGGAGTAAGTGTTGATGGTCAACAAGACCACTAGTTTCAAGAAGAAGGGCAAAGGGGAGAAGGGGAACTTCAAGAAGAACGGTAAGCAAGTTGCTGCTCAAGTGAAGAAGCCCAAGTTTGGACCTAAGCCTGAGACTGAGTGCTTCTACTACAAAGGGACTGGTCACTGGAAGCGGAACTGCCCCAAGTATTTGGCGGATAAGAAGGATGGCAAAGTGAAAGGTATATTTGATATACATGTTATTGATGTGTACCTTACTAATGCTCGTAGTAGCGCCTGGGTATTTGATACTAGTTCGGTTGCTCATATTTACAACTCGAAATAGGGACTACGAATTAAACGAAGATTGGCTAAGGACGAGGTGATGATGCACATGGGAAATGGTTCCAAAGTCGATGTGATCGTCGTCGGCACGCTACCTCTACATCTACCTTCGGGATTAGTTTTAGACCTGAATAATTGTTATCTGGTGCCAGCGTTAAGCATGAACATTATATCTGGATCGTGTTTGATGCGAGACGGTTATTCATTTAAATCAGAGAATAATGGTTGTTCTATTTATATGAGCAATATATTTTATGGTCATGCACCCTTGATGAGTGGTCTATTTTTATTGAATCTCGATAGTAGTAATACACATATTCATAGTATTGAAGCCAAAAGATACAAGTTTGATAATGATAGTGCAACTTATTTGTGGCACTATCATTTAGGTCATATTGGTGTAAAGCACATGAAGAAACTCCATGCTGATGGGATTTTGGAATCACTTGATTATGAATCACTTGATGCTTGTGAACCATGTCTCATGGGCAAGATGACTAAAACTCCGTTCTGCAGAACAATGGAGCGAGCAACATACTTATTGGAAATAATACATACTAATGTATGCGGTCCGATGAGTGTTGATGCTTGCGGCGGGTATCGTTATTTTCTGACCTTCACAGATGATTTGAGCAGATATGGGTATATCTACTTGATGAAACATAAGTCTGAAACATTTGAAAAGTTCAAAGAATTTCAGAGTGAAGTGGAAAATCATCGTAACAAGAAAATTAAGTTTCTACGATCTGATCGTGGAGGTGAATATTTGAGTTATGAGTTTGGTCTTCATTTGAAACAATGTCGAATAGTTTCGTAACTCACGCCACCCGGAACACCACAACGTAATGGTGTGTCCGAACATCGTAACCGCACTTTATTAGATATGGTGCGATCTATGATGTCTCTTACTGATTTACCGCTATCGTTTTGGGGTTATGCTTTAGAGACGGCTGCATTCACGTTAAATAGGGGACCATCGAAATCCGTTGAGAGGACACCATATGAACTGTGGTTTGGCAAGAAACCCAAGTTGTTGTTTCTTAAAGTTTGGGGCTGCGATGCTTATGTGAAAAGCTTCAACCTGATAAGCTCGAGCCCAAATCGGAGAAATTTGTCTTCATAGGATACCCAAAGGAGACTGTTGGGTACACCTTCTATCACAGATCTGAAGGCAAGATATTCGTTGCTAAGAATGGATCCTTTCTAGAGAAGGAGTTTCTCTCGAAAGAAGTGAGTGGGAGGAAAGTAGGAATTGATGAGGTTACTGTACCTTCTCCCTTATTGGAAAGTACATCACAGAAATCAGTTCCAGTGATTCCTACACCAATTAGTGAGGAAGCTAGTGATGATGATCATGAAACTTCTGATCAAGTTACTACCGAACCTCGTAGGTCAACTAGAGCAAGATCCGCACTAGAGTGGTACGATAATCCTGTCCTGGAGGCCATGTTACTTAACCATGACGATCCTACGAACTATGAGGAAGCGATGATGAGCCTAGATTCCGCTAAATGGCCTGAGGCCATGAAATCTGAGATGGGATCCATGTATGAGAACAAAGTGTGGATTTCGGTTGACTTGCCCAATGATCGGCAAGCCATAGAGAATAAATGGATCTTCAAGAAGAAGACTGACGCTGACAGTAATAGTACTATCTACAAAGCTTGACTTGTTGCGAAATGTTTTCGACGAGTTCAAGGAGTTGACTACGATGAGACCTTCTCACCCGTAGCGATGCTTATGTTTGTCCTAATCATGTTAGCAATTGCCGCATTTTATGATTATGAAATTTGTAAAATGGATGTCAAAACTGCATTCCTTAATGGATATCTTAAAGAAGAGTTGTATATGATGCAACCAGAAGGTTTTGTCAATCCAAAAGGTGCTAACAAAGTGTGCAAGCTCCAGCGATCCATTTATGGACTGGTGCAAGCCTCTCGGAGTTGGAATATACGCTTTGATAGTGTGATCAAAGCATATGGTTTTATATAGACTTTTGGAGAAGCCTGTATTTACAAGAAAGTGAGTGGGAGCTCAATAGCGTTTCTGATATTATATGTGGATGACATATTGTTGATTGGAAATGATATAGAATTTCTAGATAGCAGAAAAGGATACTTGAAAAAGAATTTTTCAATGAAAGACCTCGGTGAAGCTGCTTATATATTGGGCATCAAGATCTATAGATATAGATCAAGGCGCTTAATTGGACTTTCACAAAGCACATACCTTGATAAAGTTTTGAAGAAGTTCAAAATGGATCAAGCAAAGAAAGGGTTCTTGCTTGTGTTACAAGGTGTGAAGTTGAGTCAGACTTAATGCCCGGCCACTGCAGAAGACAGAGAGAAAATGAAAGTCATTCCCTATGCTTCAGCCATAGGTTCTAGCATGTATGCAATGCTGTGTACCAGACCTGATGTGTGGCTTGCTATTAGTTTCGCAGGGAGGTACCAAAGTAATCCAGGAGTGGATCACTGGTCAGCGGTCAAGAACATCCTGAAATACCTGAAAAGGACTAAGGATATGTTTCTCGTTTATGGATGTGCCAAAGAGCTCGTCGTAAACGGTTACGTCAATGCAAGCTTTGACACTGATCCGGATGACTCTAAGTCGCAAACCGGATACGTATTTATATTGAATGGTGGAGCTGTCAGTTGGTGCAGTTCCAAGAAGAGCGTCGTGGCGGGATCTACGTGTGAAGCGGAGTACATAGCTGCTTTGGTAGCAGCAAATGAAGGAGTTCATATCCGATCTAGGTGTCATACCTAGTGCATCGGGTCCAATGAAAATCTTTTGTGACAATACTGGTGCAATTGCCTTGGCAAAGGAATCCAGATTTCACAAGAGAACCAAGCACATCAAGAGACGCTTCAATTCCATCCATGATCAAGTCAAGGAGGGAGACATAGAGATTTGCAAGATACATACGGATCTGAATGTTGCAGACCCGTTGACTAAGCCTCTCTCACGAGCAAAACATGATCAGCACCAAGACTCCATTGGTGTTAGAATCATTACTATGTAATCTAGATTATTGACTCTAGTGCAAGTGGGAGACCGGAGGAAATATACCCTAGAGGCAATAATAAAGTTGTTATTTATATTTCCTTATATCATGATAAATGTTTATTATTCATGCTAGAATTGTATTAACTGGAAACTTAGTACATGTGTGGATACATAGACAAACAGAGTGTCCCTGGTATGCCTCTACTTGACTAGCTCATTAATCAAAGATGGTTAAGTTTCCTAGCCATAGACATGTGTTGTCATTTGATGAACGGGATCACATCATTAGAGAATGATGTGATGGACAAGACCCATCCGTTAGCTTAGCACTATGATCGTTTAGTTTATTGCTATTGCTTTCTTCATGACTTATACATGTTCCTATGACTATGAGATTATGCAACTCCCAAATACCGGAGGAACACTTAGTGTGCTATCAAACGTCACAACGTAACTGGGTGATTATAAAGATGCTCTACAGGTGTCTCCGATGGTGTTTGTTGAGTTGGCATAGATCGAGATTAGGATTTGTCACTCCGTGTATCAAAGAGGTATCTCTGGGCCCTCTCGGTAATGCGCATCACTATGAGCCTTGCAAGCAATGTGTCTAATAAGTTAGCCATGGGATGATGCATTACGGAATGAGTAAAGAGACTTGCCGGTGACGAGATTGAACTAGGTATGATGATACCGAAGATCAAATCTCGGGCAAGTAACATACCGATGACAAAGGGAACAACGTATCTTGTTATGCGGTTTGACCGATAAAGATCTTCATAGAATATGTAGGAGACAATATGAGCATCCAGGTTCCGTTATTGGTTATTGACCAGAGATATGTCTCGGTCATGTCTACATAGTTCTCGAACCCGTAGGGTCCGCACGCTTAACGTTCGATGACGATTTGTATTATGAGTTTCATGTTTTGATAAACCAAAGTTTGTAAGTAGTCCCGGATGAGATCATGGACATGATGAGGAGTCTTGAAATGGTCGAGACATAAAGATTCATATACTGGATGACTACATTCGGACACCAGAATGGTTCGGGTCGTTTCGGATAAGTTTCAGAGTACCGGGGGTTACCGGAACCCCCCGGGAAGTTAATGGGCCACAATGGGCCTTAGTGGAGAAGAGAGAGGGCCGGCGAGAGGTGGCACGCCCCCCTTGCCCAGTCTGAATTGGACAAGGGGAGGGGGCGGTGCCCCCCTCATTCCTTCTCTTCTCTCCTCTTTCCCTTCTTCTCCTACTTGGACTAGGAAAGGGGGGGGGGGCGAATCCTACTTGGACTAGAATTCCAAGTAGGACTTCCCCCATGGCGCGCCCCTCCTAGGGCCGGAAACCTCTCCTTCCCCCCTTTATATACGTGGGAGGGAGGCACCCCAAAGACACACCAAAGTTTCTCTTAGCCATGTGTGGTGCCCCCTCCACAGTTACACACCTCGGTCATATCGTCGTAGTGCTTAGGCGAAGCCCTGCGCCGGTAAACTTCATCATCACCGTCGCCATGCCTTCGTGCTGGAGGAACTCTCCCTCGGCCTCAACTGGATCAAGAGTTCGAGGGAGGTCACCGAGCTGAACATGTGCTGATCGCGGAGGTGGCGTATGTCCGGTACTTGGATCAGTTGGATCACGAAGACGTTCGACTACATCAACTGCGTTATTAAATGCTTCCACTGTTGGTTTATGAGTGTACATAGACACACTCTCCCGTCTCGTTGTTATGCATCTCCTAGATAGATCTTGCGTGATCGTAGGAATTTTTATTAAATACTGCGTTCCCCAACACCAAGATTGTGAAGTGTCATGTAGTCGATGTTCACATGACACCACTAAAGGAAGCAACAACATACATATCATCAAAATATCAAACGAATACCAAATTCACATGATACATATGACAAGACTTCTCCCATGTCCGTAAGAACAAAAGTAATTACTCACAAACCATATTCATGTCCAAGATCATATTGGAAATATGCCCTAGAGGCAATAATATTGTATTATTATATTTCCATTATTCATAATTAAGAGTTTATATTTCATGCTATAACTGCTATATGATCCTGGAATATGCAATTCAGTGGAAAACTCATATGCACGTGTGAAATGATAAACGGTAAAACAGTAGGTTCCCGGTCTCGCCTCTAAGACCGGCTCAAGTGTTGTTGGTGATCACGTTTTCCAGATCTTAGGATATCGTTAAGTGTAATGATAGTCCTAAAACAACATTGAGGGTATGACGTTAGGAGAACGATCATATTGAATCGACCCAATACTTGTTTGTTGTACTATGTGATCATATCGTCTGAAATCATCTGTTATAACATGGAGTGTTACCATGTGTTTTAGTTCCTGGGACCATGAGAGTGTCTCGGTCACTTCCTACTAGACAGTGGGCTTGAGAGTTGCTCAAATGTCATCTGTAACAAGGTGATCATAATGACAACTTTCAGGCTCACCGAAAAGTTTGACAAGTGACCGAATAACTCGAGAGTGGGATTTTCTCCTCTGACGATGAAGAGATATTCTTAGGCCCTCTCGGTGTGACGACATACATCATCATCTAGCCAGATACTGGCGACTACGTTACGGGGATGCCGGAACATGTCAATGTGAAAGACGAACAAAACCGGTAACAAGAGCAAAAATATAGTGAGCATGGTGATTGATACGTCTCCAACGTATCTATAATTTTTATTGTTCCATGCTATATTATATTCTGTTTTGGACATTATTGGGCTTTATTATACAATTTTATATTATTTTTGGGACTAACCTATTAACCGGAGGCCCAACCCAGAATTGCTTTTTTTTGCCTATTTCAGAGTTTCGCAGAAAAAGAATATCAAACGGAGTCCAAACGGAATGAAACCTTCGGGAACATGATTTTGGAACGAATGTGATCTAGAGGACTTGGAACCTATGTCAAGAAAGCAACCAGGAAGGCACGAGGTAGGGGGGCGCGCCTACCCCCCAGGCACGCCCTCCACCCTCGTGGGGCCCATGTTGCTCCACCGACGTACTTCCTCCTCCTATATATACCTACGTACACCCAAACTACCAGATACGGAGCCTCTAATTCCACCACCGCAACCTTCTGTACCCGTGAGATCCCATCTTGGGGCCTTTTCCGGAGCTCCGCCGGAGGGGGCATCGATCACGGAGGGCTTCTACATCAACACCATAGCCTCTCCGATGATGTGTGAGTAGTTTACCTCAGACCTTCGGGTCCATAGTTATTAGCTAGATGGCTTCTTCTCTCTTTTTGGATCTCAATACAAAGTTCTCCCCCTCTCTTGTGGAGATCTATTCGATGTAATCTTCTTTTGCGGTGTGTTTGTTGAGATCGATGAATTGTGGGTTTATGATCAAGTTTATCTATGAACAATATTTGAATCTTCTCTGAATTCTTTTATGTATGATTGGTTATCTTTGCAAGACTCTTCGAATTATCAGTTTGGTTTGGCCTACTAGATTGATCTTTCTTGCAATGGGAGAAGTGCTTAGCTTTGGGTTCAATCTTGCAGTGTTCTTTCCCAGTGACAGTAGGGGCAGCAAGGCACGTATTGTATTGTTGTCATCGAGGATAACAAGACGGGGTTTATATCATATTGCATGAGTTTATCCCTCTACATCATGTCATCTTGCTTAAAGCGTTACTCTATTCTTTTGAACTTAATACTCTAGATGCATGCTGGATAGCAGTCAATGTGTGGAGTAATAGTAGTAGATGCAGGCAGGAGTCGGTCTACTTGTCTCAGACGTGATGCCTATATACATGATCATACCTAGATATTCTCATAACTATGCTCAATTCTGTCAATTGCTCAACAGTAATTTGTTTACCCACCGTAATACTTATGCTCTCGAGAGAAGCCACTAGTGAAACGTATGGCCCCCGGGTCTATCATATTAATCTTCCATCAACAAGCTATTTCTTGCACCATTTTTATTTTGCTTTATTTACTTTGCATCTTTATCATAAAAATACCAAAAATATTATCTTATCATATCTATCAGATCTCACTTTCGTAAGTGACCGTGAAGGGATTGACAACCCCTTTATTGCGTTGGTTGCGAGGATTTTATTTGTTTGTGTAGGTGCGAAGGACTCGTGCGTGGCCTCCTACTGGATTGAGACATTGGTTCTCAAAAACTGAGGGAAATACTTATGCTACTTTGCTGCATCACCCTTTCCTCTTCAAGGGAAAACCAACGCAGTGCTCAAGAGGTAGCAAGAAGGATTTCTGGCGCCATTGCCGGGGAGTCTACGCAAAAGTCAACATACCAAGTACCCATCACAAACCCTTATCTCCCACATTACAGTATTTGCCATTTGTCTCTCGTTTTCCTCTCCCCCACTTCACCCTTGCCGTTTTATTTGCTCTCTCTCTCTCCGTCCTCCTTCTCTTTCCCTATTTGCCTCTTTTTGCCCGTTTCTTGTTTGCTTGTGTGTTGGATTGCTTGCCTGTCACGCTGGCTCAAGATAATACCAAATTGTGTGACTTTACTAATACCAACAACAATGATTTTATTAGCACTCTGATTGCTCCTCTTACTGATGCCGAATCTTGTGAAATTAATGCTGCTTTGCTGAATCTTTTCATGAAAGATCCGTTTTCCGGCCTTCCTAGTGAAGATGCCGCTACCCATCTAAACAACTTTGTTGATTTGTGTGATATGCAAAGGAAGAAAGATGTGGACAATGATATTGTTAAATTGAAGCTATTTCCTTTTTCATTTACAGATCGTGCTAAAGCTTGGTTTTCGTCTTTGCCTAAAAATAGTATTGACTCATGGAATAAGTGCAAAGATGCTTTTATATCTAAGTATTTTCCTCCCGCTAAGATCATCTCTCTTAGAAACGACATTATGAATTTTAAGCAACTTGATCATGAACATGTTGCACAAGCTTGGGAGAGGATGAAATTAATGATACGTAATTGCCCTACACATGGTTTGAATTTGTGGATGATTATACAAAAAATTTATGCCAGATTGAATTTTGCTTCTAGAAATCTTTTAGATTCGGCTGCGGGAGGCACTTTTATGGAAATCACTTTAGGAGAAGCTACTAAACTCCTAGATAATATTATGGTTAATTATTCTCAATGGCACACTGAAAGATCCACTAATAAGAAAGTACATGCGATAGAAGAAATTAATGTTTTGAGTGGAAAGATGGATGAACTTATGAAATTATTTGCTAATAAAAGTGTTTCTTCTGATCCTAATGATATGCCTTTGTCTACTTTGATTGAGAATAATAATGAATCTATGGATGTGAATTTTGTTGGTAGGAATAATTTTGGTAACAACGTGTATAGAGGTAATTTTAATCCTAGGCCGTATCCTAGTAATTCCTCTAATAATTATGGTAATTCCTATAGCAATTCTTATGGAAATTTTAATAAGATGCCCTCTGAATTTGAGACTAGTGTTAAGGAGTTTATGAATTCGCAAAAGAATTTCAATGCTTTGCTTGAAGAAAAAATTCTTAAAGTTGATGAATTGGCTAGGAATGTTGATAGAATTTCTCTTGATGTTGATTCTTTGAAACTTAGATCTATTCCACCTAAGCATGATATCAATGAGTCTCTCAATCCATGAGAATTTCCATTGATGAGTGCAAAGAAAGAACCGCTAGGATGCGTGCTACGAAAGATTGTTTTGTGGAAGCGTGTTCTTCTAGTTTCCATGAAAATAAAGATGAAGATCTAAAAGTTATTGATGTGTCCCCTATTAAATCTTTGTTTTGCAATATGAATATTTATAATGATGGGACTGAATATGATCCACCTTTACCTAGAAGGCGTTCCAAAAATTCGGAGTCTTTAGATCTTGATGCTAAAATTGTTAAAAGTGGGATTGAAGAGGTGAAAACTTTAAATATCAATGAACCCACTATTTTGGATTTCAAGGAATTTAATTATGATAATTGCTCTTTGATATATTGTATTTCCTTGTTACAATCCATGCTAAATTCTCCACATGCCTATAGTCAAAATAATGCTTTTACTAAACATATCGTTGATGCTTTGATGCAATCTTATGAAGAAAAACTTGAGCTGGAAGTTTCTATTCCTAGAAAACTTTATGATGAGTGGGAATCTACTATTAAAATTAAAATTAAAGATCATGAAGGCTATGCTTTGTGTGATTTGGGTGCTAGTGTTTCCACGATTCCAAAGACTTTGTGTGATTTGCTAGGTTTCCGTGATTTTGATGATTGCTCTTTAAACTTGTACCTTGCGGATTCCACTATTAAGAAATCTATGGGAAGAATTAATGATGTTCTTATTGTCGCAAATAGGAATTATGTGCCCGTAGATTTTATTGTTCTTGACATAGATTGCAATCCTTCATGTCCTATTATTCTTGGCAGACCTTTCCTTAGAACGATTGGTGCAATTATTGATATGAAGGAAGAGAATATTAGATTCCAATTTCCGTTAAGGAAAGGTATGGAACACTTCCCCAGAAAGAAAATTAAATTACTGTATGAATCTATTATGAGAGCCACTTATTGATTGCCTACCAAAGATGGCTACCTAGATCTATCTTCGCTTTTATGCCTAGCTAGGGGCGTTAAAGGATAGCGCTTGTTAGGAGGCAACCCAATTTTATTTTTATTTCTTGATTTTTGCTACTGTTTAGTAATAAATAATTTATCTCGCCTCTGTTTTGGTTGTGTTTTTTGTGTTTAATTAGTGTTTTTGCCAAGTAGAACCGTTGGGAAGACTTGGGGAAAGTCTTTTTGATCTTGCTGTAAAAAACAGAAACTTTAGCGCTCACGAGAATTGCTGCCATTTTTATTTGGATATTGATATTTAGTTAATTATTTTTGAAGATTATATAGATAAATTCCTCACGTCCAGCAATTTATTTTAGAATTTTTGGGGTTCCAGAACTTGCGTTACCTACAGATTACTACAGACTGTTCTGTTTTTGACAGATTCTGTTTTTCGTGTGTTGTTTGCTTATTTTGATGAATCTATGGCTAGTAAAATAGTTTATAAACCATAGAGAAGTTGTAATACAGTAGGTTTAACACCAATATAAAATAAAGAATGAGTTCATTACAGTACCTTGAAGTGGTGTTTTGTTTTCTTTCACTAACGGAGCTCACGAGATTTTCTACTTTAAGTTTTGTGTTGCGAAGTTTTCAAGTTTTGGGTAAAAGATTTGATGGATTATGGAACAAGGGGTGGCAAGAGCCTAAGCTTGGGGATTCACATGGCACCCCAAGATAATCTAAGTACACCTAAAAGCCAAAGCTTGGGTATTCCCCGGAAGGCATCCCCTCTTTCGTCTACTTCCATCGGTAACTTTACTTGGAGCTCTATTTTTATTCACCACATGATATGTGTTTTGCTTGGAGCGTCTTGTATTATTTGAGTCTTTATTTGTTAGTTTGCCACAATCATATTTTCTGCACACACCTTTTGAGAGAAACACACATGATTTGAAAATTATTAGAATACTCTATGTGCTTCACTTATATCTTTTGAGTTATATAGTTTTTGCTCTAGTACTTCACTTATATCTTTTAGAGAACGGTGGTGGATTTGTTTTATAGAAACTATTATTCTCTCATGCTTCACTTATATTATTTTGAGATACTTAAACAGCATGGTAATTTACTTAAGCTGGGAAATTAATCCTAATATGCTAGACATTCAAGATTAGTAAGAAATTTTTTCTTATGAGTGTGCTGAATACTAAGAGAAGTACTTGATAATTGTTTTGAGATATGGAGATGGTGATATTAGAGTCACGCTAGTTGAGTAGTTGTGAATTTGAGAAATACTTGTGTTGAAGTTTGTGATTCCCGTAGCATGCACGTATGGTGAACCGTTATGTGACGAAGTCGGAGCATGATTTGTTTATTGATTGTCTTCCTTGTGAGTGGCGGTCGGAGACGAGCGATGGTCTTTTCCTACCAATCTATCCCCCTAGGAGCATGCACGTAGTACTTTGCTTTGATAACTAATAGATTTTTTCAATAAGTATGTGAGTTCTTTATGACTAATGTTGAGTCCATGGATTATACACACTCTCACCCTTCCACCATTGCTAGCCTCTCTAATACCGCACACCTTTCGCCGGTATCATACACCCACCATATACCTTCCTCAAAACAGCCACCATACCTACCGATCATGGCATTTCCATAGCCATTCCCAGATATATTGCCATGCAACTTTCCACTGTTCCGTTTACTATGACACACTCCATCATTGTCATATTTCTTTGCATGATCATGTAGTTGACATTGTATTTGTGGCAAAGGCACCGTTCATAATTCTTTAATACATGTCACTCATGCATCATTGCTATCCCGTTATACCGCCAGAGGCATTCATATAGAGTCATACTTTGTTCTAGTATCGAGTTGTAATCATTGAGTTGTAAATAAATAGAAGTGTGATGATCATCATTCATAGAGTATTGTACCCCAAAAAAGGCCAAATAAAAAAGGAAGGCCCAAAAAAATAAAAAAAGGAACAATACTACTATCCTTTTTCCACACTTGTGCTTCAAAGTAGCACCATGATCTTCATGATAGAGAGTCTCCTATGATATCACTTTCATATACTAGTGGGAATTTTTCATTATAGAACTTGGCTTGTATATTCCAATGATGGGCTTCCTCAAAATGCCTTAGGTCTTCGTGAGCAAGCGAGTTGGATGCACATCCACTTAGTTCCATTTGTTGAGCTTTCATATACTTATAGCTCTAGTGCATCCGTTGCATGGCAATCCCTACTCACTCACATTGATATCTATTAATGGGCATCTCCATAGCCCGTTGATACGCCTAGTTGATGTGAGACTATCTTCTCCCTTTTTGTCTTCTCCACAACCACCATTATATTCCACATATAGTGCTATGTCCATGGCTCACGCTCATGTATTGCGTGAAGGTTGAAAAAGTTTTAGAACATCAAAAGTATGAAACAATTGCTTGGCATGTCATTGGGGTTGTGCATGATTTAAATACTTTATGTGGTGAAGATGGAGCATAACCAGACTATATGATTTTGTAGGGATAACTTTCTTTGGCCATGTTATTTTGAGAAGACATAATTGATTAGTTAGTATGCTTGAAGTATTATTATTTCTATGCCAATATTGAACTTTTGTCTTGAATCTTTCGGATCGGAATATTCATACCACAATTAAGAGAATTACATTGAAATTATGCCAAGTAGCATTCCACATCAAAAATTCTGTTTTTATCATTTACCTACTTGAGGACGAGCATGAATTAAGCTTGGGGATGCTTGATACGTCTCTAACGTATCTATAATTTTTGATGCCCCATGCTATATTATATTCTGTTTTGGACATTATTGGGCTTTATTATACACTTTTATATTATTTTTGGGACTAACCTATTAACCGGAGGCCTAGCCTAGAATTGCTGTTTTTTTTTTGCCAATTTCAGAGTTTCGCAGAAAAAGAATATCAAACGGAGTCCAAATGGAATGAAACCTTTGGGAACGTGATGTTTGGAACGAACATGATCCAGAGGACTTGGACCCTACGTCAAGAAAGCAACCAGGAAGGCACGAGGTAGGGGGCACGCCTACCCCCATGCGCGCCCTCCACCCTCGTGGGGCCCATGTTGCTCCACCGACATACTTCTTCCTCCTATATATACCTACATACCCCCAAACTACCATATACGGAGCCAAAACCCTAATTCCACTGCCGCAACCTTCTGCACCCGTGAGATCCCATCTTGGGGCCTTTTCCGGAGCTCCATCGGAGGGGGCATCGACCACAGAGGGCTTCTACATCAACACCATAGCCTCTCCGATGATATGTGAGTAGTTTACCTCAGACCTTCGGGTCCATAGTTATTATCTAGATGGCTTCTTCTATCTTTTTGGATCTCAATACAAAGTTCTCCCCCTCTCTTGTGGAGATCTATTCGATGTAATCTTCTTTTGCGGTGTGTTTGTTGAGATCGATGAATTGTGGGTTTATGATCAAGTTTATCTATGAACAATATTTGAATCTTCTCTGAATTCTTTTATGTATGATTGGTTATATTTGCAAGTCTCTTTGAATTATCAGTTTGGTTTGGCCTAGTAGATTGATCTTTCTTGCAATGGGAGAAGTGCTTAGCTTTGGGTTCAATCTTGCGGTGTCCTTTCCCAGTGACAGTAGGGGCAGCAAGGCACGTATTGTATTGTTGTCATCGAGGATAACAAGACGGGGTTTATATCACATTGCATGAGTTTATCCCTCTACATCATGTCATCTTGCTTAAAGCGTTACTCTGTTCTTTTGAACTTAATACTCTAGATGCATGCTGGATAGCGGTCGATGTGTGGAGTAATGGTAGTAGATGCAGGCAGGAGTCAGTCTACTTGTCTCGGACGTGATGCCTATATACATGATCATACCTAGATATTCTCATAACTATGCTCAATTCTGTCAATTGCTCAATAGTAATTTGTTTACCCACCGTAATACTTATGCTCTTGAGAGAAGCCACTAGTGAAACCTATGGCCCCCGGGTCTATCATATTAATCTTCCATCAACAAGCTATTTCTTGCATCGTTTTTATTTTGCTTTATTTACTTTGCATCTTATCATATCTATCAGATCTCACTTTCATAAGTGACAGTGAAGGGATTGACAACCCCTTTATTGCGTTGGTTGCGAGGATTTTATTTGTTTGTGTAGGTGCGAGGGACTCGTGCGTGGCCTCCTACTGGATTGATACCTTGGTTCTCAAAAACCGAGGGAAATACTTACGCTACTTTGCTGCATCACCCTTTCCTCTTCAAGGGAAAACCAACACAGTGCTCAAGAGGTAGCATTGATGAATCTGGAGGATTCCGATTGAGGGAGTCCTGGATTAGGGGGTCTCCGGATAGCCGGACTATACCCTTTGGCCGGACTGTTAGACTATGAAGATACAAGATTGAAGACTTCGTCTCATGTCCAGATGGGACTCTACTTGGCATGGAAGGCAAGCTAGGCAATACGTATGTATATCTCCTCCTTTGTAACCGACCTTGTGTAACCCTAGCCCTTTCCGCTGTCTATATAAACCGAAGGGTTTTAGTCCATAGGACAACATACAATCATACCATAGGCTAGCTTCTAGGGTTTAGCCTCTCCGATCTCATGGTAGATCAACTCTTGTAATACCCATATCATCAAGAATAAATCAAGCATGACGTAGGATTTTACCTCCATCAAGAGGGCCCGAACCTGGGTAAAATATCGTGTCCCCTGCCTCCTGTTACCATCCGCCTTAGACGCACAATTCGGGACCCCCTACCCGAGATCCGCCGGTTTTGACACCGACATTGGTGCTTTCATTGAGAGTTCCTCCGTGTCGTCGCCGTTAGGCTTGATGGCTCCTATGATCATCGATAGCGATGCAGTCCAGGGTGAGACTTTTCTCCCCGGACAGATCTTTGTGTTTGGTGGCTTCGCACTGCGGGCCAACTCGCTTGGCCATCTGGAGCAGATCGAAAGTTACGCCCCTGGCCACCAGGTCAGGTTTGGAAGCTTAAACTACACGGCCGATATCCGCGAAGACTTGATCTTCGATGGATTCGAGTCCCTGCCTTGTGCGTCACACGGTCACGATGAGTACGATTTAGCTCCACCATCGGATAGTGTTCAGGAGGTCACGCCGGCAGCCGCTCTGACCCTCAATTCGGAGCTAGTTGCGCCGTCCATGGACGGGTGGATGGACCCTGCCACGGAGGCCTTATCCTCAGCGGCGATCGAGCCAAATATCGACCTTACCCTGCACGAGAGCCGTGTTGTCAAACTGTCGGATCCTTCTCCGGCCACGGACTCCGAACCGCCTGCGCCCGTTCCTAGCGAATCCGATTGGGCGCCGATCATGGAGTTTACCTCCGCGGATATTTTTTAGCACTCGCCCTTTGGCGACATACTGAACTCGTTAAGGTCTCTCCCTTGTCAGGAGGATCCTGGCCGAACTATGACTGGCAGGATTGGGATGCGGACGACGAAGAAATTCGACGCCCACCCACCACCCACTTAGTAGCCACCGTCGACGACTTAACCGACATGCTCGACTTCGACTCCGAAGACATCGACGGTATGGACGACGATGCGGGAGACGAAGAGGAACCACTGCACACAGGGCACTGGACAGCCACCTCATCATACGATATATACATGGTGGACACACCCAAAGAAGGCAATGGCGACGAGACAATGGAGGATGACCCCTCCAAGAAGCAACCCAAGCGCCGACGTCAGCGGCGCCGCTCTAAGTCCCGTCAAAGCAAAAGTGGTGATACCGGCACAGGAGATAATAGCACTCTGGATAGTGCTGAAGATGGCAATAATCCCCTCCAGCACGATTTAGGGCAGGAGGATGGAGAGGCCAGCCCTCCTGAGAGAGCGACAAATGAGGAGGATGATAATTACACGCCTCCCTCCGAAGACGAGGCAAGCCTCGACAATGAAGAATTCATCGTGCCAGAGGATCCCGTCGAACAAGAGCGCTTCAAGCGCCGGCTTATAGCCATGACAAATAGCCTTAAGAAAAAGTAGCAGTAGCTTCAAGCCGATCAAGATCTGCTAGCTGACAGATGGACTGAAGTCCCAGCGGCCGAGGAATATAAACTCGAACGCCCCTCCAAGAGTTACTCAAAATGCAGGTTGCTACCCCAACTGGAGGAAGAAGCGTATGATGCGGCTGATCGTCCACCCCGTGGCCGCGGCAGAGAGGAATTCCAGCCAAAAGCTCAGCCCGCACCCCGACGCCATTCAAATAAAAAGGCATGGGGAAATACGCCAGACCTGCGAGACGTATTGGAGGACAAAGCAAAACATGCAAGATCGATCTACGGACCACGAGGGCACGCCACTACGCGAGATGATAATCGTCACGCCGGATACAGTAAAAGTAAATCCGGCCGGGCCGAGCACAGCGGACAAGACTCATTGGAGCTGCGTCGCGACATTGCCTAGTACAGAGGCGCCGCACACCCCTTATGCTTCACAGACGAAGTAATGGATCATCAAATCCCAGAGGGTTTTAAACCCATAAATATAGAATCATACGACGGCACAACAGATCCTGCGGTATGGATCGAGGATTTCCTCCTGCATATCCACATGGCACGCGGTGATGATCTACACGCCATTAAATACCTCCCACTCAAACTCAAAGGACCAGCTCGGCATTGGCTCAATAGCTTGCCCGCAGAGTCCATTGGCTGTTGGGAAGATCTAGAAGCCGCATTCCTCGACAACTTTCAGGTCACTTATGTGCGACCACCGGATGCCGATGACTTGAGCCACATAATTCAGCAGCCAGAGGAACCGACCAGAAAATTCTGGACACGGTTCCTAACGAAGAAAAATCAAATCGCCGACTGTCTGGATGCAGAGGCCCTAGCAGCTTTCAAGCACAACATTCGCGACGAGTGGCTAGCCCGGCACCTTGGTCAGGAAAAGCCGAAATCTATGGCAGACCTCACGACACTCATGACCCGCTTTTGTGTGGGAGAAGACAGCTGGCTGGCTCGCAGTAATAACATATCAAAGAACCATGGTACTCCGGATACCAAGGACGACAATAGCAGGTCATGTCGCAACAAACATAAGCGCCGCATTAACAGCGATAATACTGAGGACACGGCAATCAATGCCGGATTCAAAGGCTCTAAACCCGGTTAGCTGAAAAAGCCATTCAAACAAAGCATTCCGGGCCTGTCCGGTTTGGACCGTATACTCGATCGCTCGTATCAAATACACGGCACCCCAGACAAGCCAGCCAACTACACCAACAGGGATTGTTGGGTGTTCAAGCAGGCCGGCAAGTTAATTGCCGTAAACAAAAAAAAAGGGGCCACATAGCGATGACGAGGAGGAGCCCCAGCAGCCGAATACCGGAGGACAGAAGAGGTTCCCCCCACAAATGCGGACGGTGAACGTGATATATGCAACCCACATCCCCAAGAGGGAGCGGAAGCGTGCACTCAGGGACGTATATGCGTTGGAGCCAGTCGCCCCAAAGTTCAACCCATGGTCCTCCTGTCCGATCACCTTCGATCGCAGGGACCACCCCACTAGTATCCGTCACGGCGGATTCGCCGCACTGGCCCTAGACCCAATCATTGACGGATTTCACCTCACTCGAGTCCTTATGGATGGCGGCAGCAGCCTAAACCTGCTTTATCAGGACACAATGCGCAAAATGGGTATAGACCCCTCAAGGATCAAACCCACAAAAGCGACCTTTAAAGGCGTCATACCAGGTGTAGAGGCCCACTACACATGCTTAGTCACACTGGAAGTGGTCTTCGGATCCCCGGATAACTTCCAAAGCGAAGAGTTAATATTTGATATAGTCCCGTTCCGCAGTGGTTATCATGCACTGCTCGGGCGAACCGCATTTGCGAGATTCAATGCGGTACCGCATTATGCATACCTCAAGCTCAAGATGCCAGGACCTCGGGGGGTCATTACAGTTAATGGAAACACAGAGCGCTCTCTCCGAATGGAGGAGCACACTGTGGCCCTCGCAGCGGAAGCGCAAAGCAGCCTCTTAAGGCAATCCACTACTTTGGCGTTTACGGACCCAGACACCTTTAAACGCGCCCGGAGTAATCGACAACTGGACCGCCTGGCACGTTCCAAGCTTGCATAGCAATGTGGCCCCCACCCCGGTCCCAGCCAAACGGCGAAATCCGTACCACGCGTACATAATTACGCATTAAAAATACCATGGGCGCACGTGGGAAGGGGCACGACTGCGGCACGCTCCAAGACGCAGCTTAAACCGCACTAGGGGCTTCCCGCTTTGTTATTTTTCTCTTTCAGGACTTTAATCTCTGGAAACCCTGTCCGGCAGTATGATTGCGAACACATGATGCAGCAACCAAGGAGGCAGAAAGCTACGTCACACCACGGAACTCCCAGGTGGATTACGATAACGAGTGAAATACTTGCTTTAATACTATTCCTCAGCTTGCCCTTGGAGGGGACATAGTCCTACTTTTTGCTTATCGCACTACCTGTATCATTCTGCTCTAACGCACGTTTTTTTAATAAACAATGCATTGCATTAAGGCTTTTATTGCATTCTTCTATATATATATATATTCATTCGTGACATCCAGCACCCGTACACTCTGGTACGGCCAATACGCCAGGGGCTTAAGCATACCCCATAACACGGCGTGAGAAGTCCGAACACTTTCACAAGTGCGGCACCCCGAACTTATAGCATTATATGCATCAGCTCCGAATCATGTCTTTGGTCAATAGTTGGATTTGCCCGGCTCCCATGTTTTGGTACCTTACATTCCGCTATATCGGCTAAGGTAGCACTGAGAGAACTACTGCGATTGTGCCCCGGTTCTGCTGGGCTAAGCACCTCAGTAGAGAAAGCTAAAACTGACTGTCATGATAAGGCGAGAGACTGGTCGCTGTTCGAGAGGTTTTCGAGTCCTTAAAGACTTATTCTGCTTAGAGCGAGGAGTCGGCCCTGTCCGGCTTAAGGCATGCATCGCACCCCAGATTTGGCCTTCCGAATACTAGGGGCTTCGCCGAAATTTAAAATTATAGAATTCTATGGCTAAGTGAGAGTGATAACGCATTACAGTCTGATTGCCTTGTTCGTTGTGCTGAGCACCTCCCTTGAAGGACCCAAAAATGGGAACAAGAGTGCTTAGGTTTATCCCGAACACCCCAGCATTGGTGGCATGGGGGCAGAAGCCGATGACTAGCCATCTCTTAGATTTGATAAACAGCCGCACAGAAGGTAATATTTTAAATTCAAACAAGCGTTGCATAGCGCATATGAACAAGTTTTCATAAATACAGGATTACACGTGCGAATTTACTCGAATATTATATCTTTCGAACACCCGTCCGCTACGAGACGAGCACACTTCAGGACACCCTCATATTACATCTCGGGGTGGCGATGCTCCTTGCCCTCTGGCGGCCCTTCCTTGATCAGCTTCACGGCGTCCAGCTTGGCCCATTGCACCTTCACACGGGCGAAAGCCCGGCGTGCACCTTCGATGCAGACAGACCGCTTGATAACTTCCAGCCGTGGGCAGGCATCCACAAGCCGCCTCACCAAGCTGAAGTAGCTATTGGGAAGGGCATCGCCAGGCCACATCCAGACTATCAAGCCCTTCATGGCCTGTTCGGACGCCTTGTGCAGCTCGACCAGTTGCTTCAGCTGGTCACTCATAGGTACTGGGTGTTCGGTCCCAGTATACTAGGCCCAGAACAACTTCTCCATCGAGCTTCCCTCCTCAGCCCAGTAAAATTTTGCGGCATCCGACACGCTGCGGGGCAAATCTGCGAATGCTCCTGGAGAGCTCCGGATTCGGGTAAGTAACATGTAATTTACTTTCACATGATTGCTTTGCATATAGAATGCCTTACCCGCCGCCATCTTCTTCATTGCATCAATCTCCTGGAGGGCCTTTTGGGCTTCCGCCTTGGCATTCTTTGCGCTCTCAAGGGCCGCGGCAAGCTCGGACTCTCGCGTCTTCAAGTCAAGCTCCAGCGCCTCATGCTTCGTCACAAGAGCGTGGAGCTCTTGCTGCACCTCGCCCACCCGCGCCTCATGCCTTTCCCGCTCAGTGCGCTCCTTGGCCACTTTGTCTTCGGCCTCGGATAGTGCTTGCTTCAGGGTCGCCACCTCGGTCGTGGCCCCTGGCAAATTTATGATAATCCTGTCATATTGCAATGGCATTCTTTTATATCCACAGACCAAGTACTACTTACCTTTGTTCTCCTCGAGCTGCCTCTTGGCACGGCCGAGCTCTTCCTTGGACCCTTTCAGGTCCTACTTCAGTACGGCGACCTCCGCAGTCAGTGCGGCAGAGGCCAGCAGCGAAGCCTGCATACGCATATAGACATACTTATATTAGACTCTTGCGATAGTGTTTGATCCTCTGTTCGGCTTTTCTTTGTGAACACCAAACAGAGCATCAGGGGCTACTGTCTATGCAGTAATATTTTTCCTATAATGCAAAAACTTACCTCAAAGCTTGTTAGAAGGCCGGCACAGGCTTCAGTCAGTCCGCTCTTGGCGGACTGAACCTTCTGGATCACCGCACTCATAATAGTGCGGTGCTCTTCGTCGATGGAAGCACTGCGAAGCGCTCCCAGCAGGTTGTCTGGTGCCTCTGGATGGACAGAGGTCACCGGCACAGACGTCTTGCCCCTCTTGGAAGGAGGCCGCCTGCCCGAGTCCGGAACCACTGGGGGTTCTGGCGCAGTGTTCGGCTGAGGGCCGAACTCGGATCCCTCGGGAGCCTTGCTCCCTCTGCTCCCCGAGTCCGGAAGGTCGCCTTGAGGCGCCTCAGGGACTGTCTCCCCTCGACCCGGTGCCTCTTGAGATAATACCTCGGCGTTGTTCGTAGGGCTAGGGGAGGTGGCGGTCGGAAGTGGATCGCTATCCATATCCGATGAGCCCAAGGAGCCGTCCGATGATACGTCGATACGGGCTTGTGGCGGTCTGCATAGTCATAATTCGGTGTTAGGAGAAGCAGTGTGACAAAGGAATGCTATGAGTTACTCTGGTATCCAAATACTTACGACTTCGTCAGGGGCTTGGCCCTGAGCAGCCACTCGTCTTCGCCTTTGGCGGCGGTGGTGGAATAGTTCGTAAGGAGAGTTCTTCCCTTCTTGGACCCTTCGGCCTTCCTTTTCTTGTCTCCCCCGACTGGAGGGGGAACATCTTCATCTTCCTCCTTGTCTTCAGGGGAGGAGTGCGTTGTGGAGCTATCGGACGATGAGTCCGATATCACCTGGCGCCGGGAGCTCTTCTGGGTTCCCTTGGCCTTCTTGGTCTTCTCCGGCACCTTGTAAGGAGCCGGAGTCAGCATCTCCGTCAGGAGAGCGTACGTAGTGTCTTCGGGCAGAGGGGCCGAACAGTTAATCTGCCCCGATGTATCCACCTAGTCCTGTCAAAGGCATGGAGATCAGACCCCGCACATGGTTAAGCTAGGGGAAATGGATACCTTACCAGATGTATGGAACTCACCGAATGCGCTCGGCGCTTCGCGCTTAACCCGTGGTCCTTGGTGAGAGAGGGAGGGACCTCTGCGCCCTTGAACAACACCTTCCAGACGTCCTTGTGCATCATGTCGAAGAGCTCGCTCAGAGTCTGGTGCTGGGCCGGGTCGAACTCCCACAAGTTGAAGTCCCATTGTTGGCACGGGAGGATCCGGCGGACGAGCATGACCTGGACTATGTTGACAAGCTTGAGCTTCTTGCTTGCCATGTTCAGGATACATTTCTGGAGTCCGTCCAGCTCCACCGATGAACCCCACGACAAGCCCTTCTCTTTCTAGGAAGTAAGCCGTGTGGGGAATCCGGATCGAAACTTGGGGGCAGCCACCCATTTGGTGTCGCGCAGCTCGGTGATGTAGAACCACGCTGATTGCCACCCCTTTATGGTCTCCACGAAGGAGCCTTCAAGCCATATAACGTTGGGCATTTTGCCCACCATGGCTCCACCGCATTCTGCTTGTTGGCCGCCCACCACCTTAGGCTTGATATTGAAGGTCTTTAACCACAGGGCGAAGTGGGGCCGGATGCGGAGGAAAGCCTCACACACGACGATGAACGCCGAAATGTTGAGGACGAAGTTCGGGGCCAGATCATGAAAGTCCAGCCCGTAGTAGAACATGAGACCACGGACGAATGGATGGAGGGGAAACCCCAGTCCGCGGAGGAAGTGGTGGAGGAAAACTACCCTCTCATGAGGTTCAGGGGTAGGAACGATCTGCCCCGTAGCAGGAAGCCGATGCGCTATATTCGCGGCCAAGTATCCGGCCCCGCGCAGCTTCTTGATGTGTCCCTCCGTAACGGAGGAAGCCATCCATTTGCCTCCCGCTCCGGACATGATTGGAGAAGGTTGAGGGGAAGGATGTGGGCTTGGGCATTGGAGCTCGAGTGCGCAAGAGTGGATCAGCAAGGAGGAAGAAGGCGTGGGTAGAAAAAGGTTAAACCTTGTCCCTTTATAAGGGCGGCCAAAACTATGCACCCCCACTAGCCTGGTAAAACTCTCTTATCCCCCAAGCGCCGTAATCGATGGCGCGGTTGGGTTACCCATGCCCGTATTGATGAGAATCCCGTGATAAGGGGAACACGATCTCTGCTTTGACAAGACATGTCAAGGAACTGCCTCGCATTATGTGCGGGGCTAGTTAAAGGAAACGATTCGAATAATTACCGGGCCATGGCATAATGTCATGTTGCCAAAACAAGTCAGCAGATTAGATTTACGGAAGTATTATTCTCTCTACGGTGGAATGTGGAACTTATTTTGCAGGGTCGGACACTATCCTTGTATTCAAATTCGTCCGTGATGTATTCGGAGGAGGAACCCGCCTTGCAATGCCGAAGACAATACTGCACGCCGAACTCATCGTCGTTGAAGCTTGGTTCAGGGGCTACTGAGGGAGTCCTGGATTAGGGGGTCTCCGGACAGCCGGACTATATCCTTTGGTCGGACTGTTAGACTATGAAGATACAAGATTGAAGACTTCGTCTCGTGTCCAGATGGGACTCTACTTGGCGTGGTAGGCAAGCTAGGCAATACGGATATGTATATCTCCTCCTTTGTAACCGACCTTGTGTAACCCTAGCCCTTTCCGGTGTCTATATAAACCGGAGGGTTTTAGTCGGTAGGACAACATACAATCATACCATAGGCTAGCTTCTAGGGTTTAGCCTCTTCGATCTCGTGGTAGATCAACTCTTGTAATACCCATATCATCAAGAATAAATCAAGTAGGACGTAGGGTTTTACCTCCATCAAGAGGGCCCGAACCTGGGTAAAACATCGTGTCCCCTGCCTCCTGTTACCATCCGCCTTAGACGCACAGTTCGGGACCCCCTACCCGAGATCCGCCGGTTTTGACACCGACACCGATGCACACCAGGTTTTGTAAAGTATCGCAAAGAAAAGTCAACATCACATGATAACCAAAGGTTCACTTGAATATCATTTGTGTAATCACAGGGACCGATATGGAAGTCCACGGTTCCACTAGCGGTCATTGAACGAAGGGGTTTCATTCATATCTATGGTTACCAAACCTACGGGGTCATAAGCTTAAAGTAATCATGATCTGCTGAGTGTCAGTAGGATGGGAGTGATGAGAATATATTTGTGGAATTGTTTCATTATTATCCGGAATAGTTCCGAGAGGTTCCGAAAGCGTTTCAGGGTCACCGGAAGGGTTTCGGTGAATATCGGGTAATACCGGGTATTAGCGATTAATTATATATAGGTGGAAAAAGTTTCTGGGGATGTTAAATTATATAAATAATGCTCTGAAAATATTTGGAGCATTTTATATTTAACTTAAATATCAATGGGCCTTAAAAGTCCAAGAGGTGGAAGGCAACTTGGGCCACAAGGGCCCAAGTAGGAAGGTACCCCCTTTCCTTGTGGGGGGCCAAATTGGGCTAGGGGAGGGACTAGGACTCCTATCCTAGGCCGGTGCACCAAGTGGGCTCTTTCCCCCTTTGGTGGCTGCCCTCTCCCTCCCCTCTAACCTAAATATACTAGAGGATTTCCACCCTATTAACACACAAGTTTTGGAGCCTCCTCTAGTTGATCTAGTGCATGTTCTAGTTGGTCTTGGTTGACTAATTAGAGCAAGTCCTAGACACCTATAATCCTCATAATTAGAATCCCCGTGTGGTTCTAATCTCCTTCCTCTAATTCTCCGGTGATGATTAGCTCTGGATGGCAAAGCACTGCCGGATCGTGTAGACCATACACTTGCAACCAAGTATAGAGGTCGTGCTTTCGGTCTTCCGTTCGAGGGTGGTTTGTGGGATGTCATCGATGTTCGAGGGACTCCAAGTACAATCTACACCGACTTGTATACTTTCGCTGCACTCTCGAAGTCGGTAACGATCATTGATCTCAACTCATTATGCATCTTCATATTGTTCCTGGGTGATCGTAGGGCGATTTTTTTTATTTTCTACTACGTTTCCCAACAATGGTATCAGAGCGGTTCTATGAGTAGATTCAGGTTGCAATCTAGATCACATGTGGATGTGAGGGTGATGTTCTTGCTATGCTTCCTTCGAGTGTTGCTTCAGTTTAGTTCATTGACAACATGGTGTCATTTTTTATAAGGTTCTGACAATCGCTCGACTCTGATTGTCGACGATCTGCTAATAGTTCCTTGGGCTTCACCATAGTCAATAATAGTGAACCGTCACGTACATAAGAGGGCGATGAAGATGGATGATCTTCTAGGGGGTCACGCGTATTAGACGAAGTTTAGTGTGGGGGAACGAGATTTTTAATTAAGTCTCTTCTTTCACAAACCTCAAAAGTTAATCTAGTAACAAGGATTATCACTTTATGGTGTGCATGTAGGTAGCTATGTTTATCCGTAAACCCTAGAATCCACATAATTAAAATTTGCCAAACCGATTAGAGGCCATCTAACTTGGTTTCGCAGGGTTTGCATATGATGTGGTATAGTCTTTGTCATAATAATGAGTTTATGTATGAGATGATTATATGTTGTATTGTTAAGTGGACTGCGCGTCACGGCATGATTGCTGGAGCCACGAGATTGCCACCTTAATGCAAATATCATAGAGATAGATTACAGGTGACGGTGGCAAGACGTACACGGAGGACCCCGATGAGGAGAAGGTGTACCAGGCATGGGACGAGGACTATAATTTCATGCCACAATGGAATTTCAGATTTTGGTGCCATGACAATGTTTTCTGAAACGACCGCCATGGCAATGTTTTCTGAGATTGTCGCCATGGCAAGATTTTTGAAACGGTTGCCACGACAACGAATATTGGTTGTCACGTTGCTTCAACTAGAGATTGAAGACAATCACGGAGATCTCTCTCATTGAACCTTTTGTCTCTTCTCCTTTGACATGTACAAAATCAGCTCTGAACTCGCACAGATGGCTCTCGTCCCACCTCCCTCTCCACCAACCCTAATGGCGTTCTCTAACCTAATGCCCTATGGAAGGTTTGTTGCACTGGGATTTTGCCTCGACCTGGCCCTTGCAGATCAGGTGAGGAGAAGGGTTGGTTCGACTGTCCACTTTTCATCTTCTCGGGGCTCCAAAGAATTCTTCCTAGTGGTTTCATTCTCTTCGGCCTCTTTTGCTCTTTCAGAGAAATCAGTTGGCATTGCCCTACAATGCTGTATTGGTGGCATTAGCTCAAATTTCAAGGTCTCCAGGAATAGTTCTCGATCTTTTTGGTTCTCTGTGGCCAATAATAAAGTGTGTCGTTTCATTCATTGGTTCAAGGACCGTGTTTGGCCTGATTTTGTCTGCCATTTCCATCTCTTCAATGGTCATTTTGCTCATGCCCATGTTGGGGAATCTTGTTCGCATGCTGACAAAGAGCTTATGGACGTCTCATACCACCAACCTGTGGCGATCAAAGCTCCTTTGGGTTTTCAACAACATCTGGTTCATTTGGATTCACATTCTATGGAGGTTTTAAGCAAATCTGGTTTAATTCATATTGATTCAATGAGGTTCTCCAACAAAAATGCTGCTGACGCTTCATCATCCACATTACAAACCATGAGCAAGGATCCGACGAACAGGCACCAGGATTCTCATATTGATCCAGGGTATTCTTCTCTTCAAGCTCAAGATAATTGCATTTTGAATTCTCATACGGAGTTAACGGGCAACATTGAATCGATCTCATTGATGGAGCATTTCCTGTCCTTGGCGGACTTGGAGGATAATCAACAGCTGGATTTCATTAATTTGGGAGCCTTTAAATTCCCTCTGTCTGTCCCATATCCCTCGCCGCCTTAGTGTTTTCTGTCATCTGCGTTTAAATACGCACCGCTGCATGAATCCTGGGCTCCTACTCTTGAGGCCAGCTCCATGGTGAATCTGGTCGAGGCCCAATACTCTTTGACTGACATTAAGGAATTATCCACTAATTGGGCTATCTTATGTGCTAAATGCCTTTAGTGGGGCCACCATAAGGATTCTTTCCCGGCTCGCCTATTTTGCATGAATTGCTTGGCTCTTGCTCACAAAGCTCTTGACTACCCTCTGCTTGGCAAGAATCAGCCAATTTCTAGCCCCAGATCAATCCAGGACAATCAAATTAAGCACACCGAAGATCATGTACCTTCTAAAATGTGCCATCTGATACATTCATTTTGCATCATGTTTTCCTACTATTATTTATGATATTTTTATGCCTAATAATGCTTTTTGGAGTAATTCTAATGCCCTTTCTCTCATAATATGCAAGGTACACACAAAGAGGGAGAATTCCAGTAGCTGGAAATCTGGACCTAGAAAAGCTACGCCAGGCCACCTATTCTGCACAACTCCAAACAAGCTGAAACTATACGGAGATTTTTTATGGAATATATGAGGAATATTGGAGCTAATAAGTACCAGAGGGGGCCTACAGGTGCATAGGCATTAGCTAGATGGTTTCCTCTCTCTCTCTCTCTCTATTCTGATTCTCAATACAATGGTCTCTTGGAGATCTATTTGATGTAACTCTTTTTTTTGCGGTGTGTTTGTTGGGATACAATGAACTTTGAGTTTATGATCAGATCCATATCCATGAATATTGTTTGAGTCTTCTTTTTATCTCTTATATGCACGATTATTTATAGCCTCGTAATTCTTCTTCGAATCTTTGGTTTAGTTAGGCCAACTAGTTTGATTTCTCTTGCCATGGGAAGAGGTGCTTTGTAATGGGTTCAATCGTGCGGTGTTCTTTTCCAGCGACAGAAGGGGAAGCAAGACACGCATGTATCGTTGCTATTAAGGACAACAAGATGGGGTCTATTCCTACATGAATAGATCTTGTCTACACCATGTCATTGTTCTTATTGCATTACTCTGTTTCCCATGAACTTAATACACTAGATGCATGCTGGATAGCGGTCGATGTGTGGAGTAATAGTAGTAGATGCAGGCAGGAGTCGGTCTACTATTCTTGGACGTGCTGCCTATATATTGATCGTTTCCTTGGATACTGGCATAACTATTCGATTTTCTATCAATTGCCCAACAGTAATTTGTTTACCCACCGCGTGCTATTTCTTGAGAGAAGCCACTAGTGAAATCTACAACCCTCGGGTCTATTCTTCATCATATTTGCTTTGAGATCTATTTTTATTTGCTTTTATTTCCAGATCTGTTATTCCAAAAACCCTAAAATACCTTACTGCACTTTTTGTTTGCATCTTTCATTTCGCGTTTTATCAAGATCCATTTATCCAATCTATCACAATTTTTATCCCGTCAACTTGACAATTTCTGGCGCCGTTACCCGAAAAGGGATTGACAACCCCTTATAAGCGTCGGGTTGCAAGTATTTGTTCTTTCTGTGCAGGTACCGTTTACATAGTGTTGCTTGGTTCTCCTACTGGATTGATACCTTGGTTTCATAACTAAGGGAAATACCTACCATAGCTGTGCTGCATCATCCCTTCCTCTTTGGGGAAATACCGACGTAGTTCAAGTGACATCATTTGCTAATTATTCTTTTAAGGATGGAGTACCTAAGAAACTAGGAGATCTAGGAATACCAACTATACCATGCTCCATTAAAAGAAACTATGTCAAAACTACTTTATGTGATTTGGGAGCTGGTGTTAGTGTTATGCCTTTCTCTTTATATAAAAGACTTGATTTGAATAATCTGATCACTCCTACTGAAATATCATTGCAAATGGATGACAAATCAATTGCCATACCTATCGACATTTGTGAGTATGTGCCCGTTGTTGTTGCAAATGTTACTATCTTAACAGACTTTGTGTAGGGTCGAGAAGAGGTGTCTAGAGGGGGGGGGGTGATTAGACCATAAACAAGGAAAAGTAGTAGTTTTTAATTTCTTCAAGTTAAGGTGGAGTTTTAGCACAAATTTAAACATTCACAATACATTTCAAGCAAGCATGGCAAGAGTATATGAGCAGCGGAAAGTAAAGCATGCAACTTGCAAGAAAATAAACGGATGGAATTGGAGTGTGCAAACGCAATTGGAGACACAAAGATTTTTGGCGTGGTTCTGATAGGTGGAGCTATCATACATCCATGTTGATGGAGGCTTCAACCCAGGAAGGGTAACGGTTGCACGAATCCACGGGGGGCTCCACCCACGAAGGGTCCATGAAGAAGCAACCTTGTCTATCCCACCATGGCCATCGCCCACGAAGGACTTGCCTCACTTGGGTAGATCTTCACGAAGTAGGCGATCTCCTTGCCCTTACAAACTCCTTGGTTCAACTCCACAATCTTGATGAAGGCTTCCAAGTGCTACCTAACCAATCTAGGATACACCACTCTCCAAAAGGTAATAGATGGTGTGTTGATGATGAACTCCTTTCTCTTGTGCTTCAAGTGATAGTCTCCCCAACACTCAACTCTCTCTCACAGATTTGGATATGGTGGAATGATGATTTGAGTGGAAAGCAACCTGGGAAAGCTAGAGATCAAGTTTCTTGTGGTTGGATTGGAATATCTTGGTCTCAACACATGAGTAGGTGGTTCTCTCTCAGAAAATGAATGCTGGAATTGTAGGCACATTCTGATGGCTCTCTCCATGAATGGAGGAAGGGTGGAGGTGTATATATAGCCTCCACACAAAATCTAACTGTTACATACAATTCACCGAACTCGGTGGGACCGAATCGAGAAACTCGGTCAGACCGATATGGTTCAAAATGTGAATGTTAGAGTTTTCGGTGGGACCGATATGATCAACTCGGTGTGACCGATGTGCTAGGATTAGGGTAAAACCTCAACTCGGTTTGACCGATTACACAAACGCTGTGAGACCGATTTTGGTTATAAGCAAAACAGAGAGTTGGTCAAGCAAACTTGGTGGGACCGACTGCATATCTCGGTGAGACTGAAATAGTTGCAATAGGCAACAGAGTGTTTGCAAGCCCATCTCGGTGAGACTGAGAGCCCATCAGTGAGACCAAATTGATTAGGGTTTCTGGCAGTTCCTATGTCAAGTGAACTCGGTGGCGCCAGATAGATCAAATTGGTGGGGCCGAGTCTGACTTTTGGTTTGGGACATATGTGGAAATTAGACAGTGGTTGAGGGCTTTGGAGCATATCACTAAGCACTTTGAGCAAGCAAGCCATTAAGCAACACCTCATCCCCTTTCAATAGTATTGGCTTTCCAATGGACTCAATGTGATCTTGGATCACTGAAATGAAAATGTAGAGTCTTGAGCTTTTGCCAATCCTTGTCCTTAGCTTCTTGAAGGGGTTCCACATCCTCTTGTCCATGCCACGCCTTTGTTGAACTCACTGAAATATACTAGATAAAAGTATTTGTCCAACAAGAGATACATTGACATTAATTACCAAAATCACCCAGGGAGCACTTGTGCTTTCACTTTGTTATACTTGATATGCCCGAGGATGACAACATGTTGGTTATCCTTGGTTGACCCTTTTTGAATACTGTAGGGGCTGTTATTGATTGCAATAAAAGCAAAGTCACTTTTCATATCAATGGTAAAGAGCACATGTTGCATTTTCCAAGGAAACAATTTCAAGTGGATGGTATTAATGTTATTGAAAAATCTCCGACAATCACTATTGGAAGTTTTCAACTCCCTCTACCTACTTCCAAAAAGAAATATGAAACACTTATTGTTGGGGAGATGCTTATCCCTGTTGAGGTAACTTAGTGTTTTTACGAAAATTCTTTGGACTCAGGTTAATCAGAAGTGGTTGTTAATAAGACTTGATCAACCTTATTAATGGATTACTTTTGAGAGGCGTGTGGTCGATGAATTTAGTAGGCACAACTATCTGTACCCACTTTTATTTTCTGTTACTTTTAGTTAAATACAATAAAATGCCATGTCTATCCCGTTTTCTGAATTTTCCGTGCAATAAAAAAGTGCCAAAAATAAAAGTGGTCAGAATGACCTAAATTTTTGACACGATTTGTTCTGAATATTTAAGAATTTTTGATACAAAAAAACATCACAGGGGGTTGCTACCTCTTGAGCACTGCGTTGGTTTTCCCTTGAAGAGGAAAGGGTGATGCAGCAAAGTAGCGTAAGTATTTCCCTCAGTTTTTGAGAACCAAGGTATAAATCCAGTAGGAGGCTACACGCGAGTCCCTCGCACCTGCACAAAACAAATAAATCCTTGCAACCAACGCGATAAGGGGTTGTCAATCCCTACACGGTCACTTACGAGAGTGAAATCTGATAGATATGATAAGATAATATTTTTGGTATTTTTATGATAAAGATGCAAAGTAAAATAAAAGCAATAAAATAACTAAGTATTGGAAGATTTAATATGATGAAGATAGAGCCGGGGGCCATAGGTTTCACTAGTGGCTTCTCTCAAGAGCATAAGTATTTTACGGTGGGTGAACAAATTACTGTTGAGCAATTGACAGAATTGAGCATAGTTATGAGAATATCTAGGTATGATCATGTATATAGGCATCACGTCCGAGACAAGTAGACCGACTCCTGCCTGCATCTACTACTATTACTCCACACATCGGCCGCTATCCAGCATGCATCTAGAGTATTAATTTCAAGAGAACAGAGTAATGCTTTAAGCAAGATGACATGATGTAGAGTGATAAACTCATGCAATATGATGAAAACCCCATCTTGTTATCCTCGATGGCAACAATACAATACGTGCCTTGCTGCCCCTACTGTCACTGGGAAAGGACACCGCAAGATTGAACCCAAAGCTAAGCACTTCTCCCATTGCAAGAAAGATCAATGTAGTAGGCCAAATCAAACTGATAATTCAAAGAGACTTGCAAAGATAACCAATCATACATAAAAGAATTCAGAGAAGATTCAAATATTGTTCATAGATAAACTTGATCATAAACCCACAATTCATCGGTCTCAACAAACACACCACAAAAGAAGATTACATCGAATAGATCTCCACAAGATAGGGGGAGAACTTTGTATTGAGATCCAAAAAGAGAGAAGAAGCCATCTAGCCAATAACTATGGACCCGAAGGTTTGAGGTAAACTACTCACACTTCATCGGAGAGGCTATGGTGTTGATGTAGAAGCCCTCCATGATCGATGCCCCCTCCGGCGGAGCTCCGGAATAGGCCCCAAGATGGGATCTCGTGGATACAGAAAGTTACGGTGGTGGAATTAGGGTTTTGGCTCCATATCTGATCGTTTGGGGGTACATAGGTATATATAGGAGGAAGGAGTACGTCGGTGGAGCAACAGGGGGCCCACGAGGGTGGACGGCGTGCCTGGGGGGGGGGGGTAGGTGCGCCCCCTACCTCGCGGCCTCCCTGTTGGTTGCTTGACGTGGGGTCCAAGTCTCCTGGATCTTGTTCGTTCCAAAAATCACGTTCCCGAAGGTTTCATTCCGTTTGGATTCCGTTTGATATTCCTTTTCGTGGAAAGCCTAAAATAGGTAAAAAAAACAGCAATTCTGGGCTGGGCCTCCGGTTAATAGGTTAGTCCAATAAAAGTGGATAATAAAGCCCAATAATGTCCAAAACAGTAGATAATATAGCATGGAGCAATCAAAAATTATAGATACATTGGAGACGTATCAAGCATCCCCAAGCTTAATTCCTGCTTGTCCTTGAGTAGGTAAATGATAAAAACAGAATTTTTGATGTGGAATGCTACTAGGCTTATTTTCAATGTAATTCTTCTTAATTGTGGTATGAATATTCAGATCCAAAAGATTCACGACAAAAGTTCAATATTGACATAGAAATAATAATACTTCAAGCATACTAACTAAGCAATTATGTCTTCTCAAAATAACGTGGCCAAAGAAAGTTATCCCTACAAAATCATATAGTCTGGCTATGCTCTATCTTCACCACTCAAAGTATTTAAATCATGCACAACCCCGATGACAAGCCAAGCAATTGTTTCATACTTTTGACATTCTCAAAACTTTTTCAATCTTCACGCAATACATGAGCGTGAGCCATGGACATATCACTTTAGGTGGAATAGAATGGTGGTTGTGGAGGAGACAAAAAGGAGACGATAGTCTCACATCGACTAGGCGTATCAACGGGCTATGGAGATGCCCATCAATAGATATCAAGGTGAGTGAGTAGGGATTTCCATGCAACGGATGCACTAGAGCTATAAGTATATGAAAGCTCAAAAAGAAACTAAGTGGGTGTGCATCCAACTTGCTTGCTCACGAAGACCTAGGGCATTTTGAGGAAGCCCATCATTGGAATATACAAGCCAAGTTCTATAATGAAAATTTCCCACTAGTATATGAAGGTGATAACAAAGGAGACTCTCTACTATGAAGATCATGGTGCTACTTTGAAGCACAAGTGTGGTAAAAGGATAGTAGCATTGTCCCTTCTCTCTTTTTCTCTCATATTTTTTTATTTGGGCCTTTTCTCTTTTTTTATGGCCTCTTTTTTTCGTCCGGAGTCTCATCCCGACTTGTGGGGGAATCATAGTCTCCATCACCCTTTCCTCACTTGGGACAATGCTCTAATAATGATGATCATCACACTTTTATTTTCTTACAACTCAAGAATTACAACTCGATACTTAGAACAAGATATGACTCTATATGAATGCCTCCAGCGGTGTACCGGGATATGCAATGACTCATGAGTGACATGTATGAAATAATTATGAACGGTGGCTTTGCCACAAATACAATGTCAACTACATGATCATGCAAAGCAATATGACAATGATGGAGCGTGTCATAGTAAATGGAATGGTGGAAAGTTGCAGGGCAATATATCTCGGAATGGCTATCGAAATGCCATGATAGGTAGGTACGGCGTCTGTTTTGAGGAAGGTATATGGTGGGTGTATGATACCGGCGAAAGGTGCGCGGTATTAGGGAGGCTGGCAATAGTGGAAGGGTGAGAGTGCGTATGATCCATGGACTCAACAATAGTCATAAAGAACTCATATACTTATTGCAAAAATCTACAAGTTATCAAAGCAAAGTATTACGCGCATGCTCCTAGGGGGATAGATTGGTAGGAAAAGACCATCGCTCATCCCCGACCGCCACTCATAAGGAAGACAATCAATAAATAAATTATGCTCCGACTTCATCACATAACGGTTCACCATACGTGCATGCTACGGGAATCAAAAACTTTAAAACAAGTATCTCTAAAATTCACAACTACTCAACCAACATGACTCTAATATCACCATCTTTATATCTCAAAACAATTATCAAGCATCAAACTTCTCTTAGTATTCAACACACTCATAAGAAAGTTTTTACTAATCTTGTATACCTAGAATATTAGGATTATTTAAGCAAATTACCGTGCTATTTAAGACTCTAAAAATAATCTAAGTGAAGCATGAGAGATCAATAGTTTCTATAAAACAAATCCACCACCGTGCTCTAAAAGATATAAGTGAAGTACTAGAGCAAAACTATATAACTCAAAAGATATAAGTGAAGCACATAGAGTATTCTAATAATTTCCGAATCATGTGTGTTTCTATCAAAAGGTGTGTACAGCAAAGATGAATGTGGTAAAATAAAAAATAAAGACTCAAATCATACAAGATGCTCCAAGCAAAACACATATCATGTGGTGAATAAAAATATAGTTCCAAGTAAAGTTACCGATAGAAGTAGACGAAAGAGGGGATGCCTTCCGGGGCATCCCCAAGCTTTGGATTTTAGGTGTCCTTAGATTATCTTGGGGGTGCCATGGGCATCCCCAAGCTTAGGCTCTTGCCACTCGTTCCATAATCCATCAAATCTTTACCCAAAACTTGAAAACTTCACAACACAAAACTTAAAGTAGAAAATCTCGCGAGCTCCGTTAGCGAAAGAAAACAAAAGACCACTTCAAGGTACTGTAATGAACTCATTCTTTATTTATATTGGTGTTAAACCTACTGTATTCCAACTTCTCTATGGTTTATAAACTATTTTACTAGCCATAGATTCATCAAAATAAGCAAACAACACATGAAAAATAGAATCTGTCAAAAACAGAACAATCTGTAGTAATCTGTAGCTAACGCAAGATCTGGAACCCCAAAAATTCTAGAATAAATTGATGTACATGAGTATTTTATCTATTAATCATCTTCAAAAGTAATTAACTAAATATCTCTTTCCAAATAAAAATGGCAGCAATTCTCATGAGCGCTAAAGTTTCTGTTTTTTACAGCAAGATTAACAAGACTTTCCCCAAGTCTTCCCAATGGTTCTACTTGGCACAAACACTAATTACACACAAAAAACACAACCAAAACATAGGCTAGATAAATTACTTATTAATAAACAGGAGCAAAAAGCAAGTAATAAAAATAAAATTGGGTTGCCTCCCAACAAGCGCTTTCGTTTAACGCCCCTAGCTAGGCATAAGAAGCAAGGATAGATCTAGGTATTGCCATCTTTGGTTTTAGGGAAGAAAAGAGCAAACTTGGTATCTATGGAATTAATATTTATATTTTGATAAAGCACATGGCTATTAATGGTAGAAGAAAGATTAAGTATGTTACGAAAATTTGTGTCTAAGCTAGCCTTCATCTCTTTGATAGATTCGTTTTGGTAAGAGAGCAAAAGAGATGTAGATTCAACTTTCTCATTCATGGGGTGCCCAAATATGGTTTTCATCTTCTCGTAAGTGTCTACGGCATCCCCTTCAAGAAAGCCTTCTTCAAATATAGAATCTAAGACACGTTTAAAATAAGAAGGAAGGGCAATATAAAAGCTTTTTAAGTAAATTTCAATTTGGTATTGAGGCACCTAGCTAGCCCTGATCCTTAATAGTCTATACCAAGCATCTTTCAAAGATTCATCAAGTAAATAACGAAAAATTCTGGAATCATCTTCATCAAAACTATTAAGATTCCAATTGATAACTCCGGTAGGTTTTTCCATAGTATCCTTATTTATGAGCTTAGCAAGAATAGAAGGGTTGTCCAAAGTACTAAAACTCGGGAGAGAACCCCCAACCCTTTTTGATTCAGACATGGCAGAAGAAAGGCGACCGAGAAAAAGAGAGGGAGGTGTAACACCCTCGATGCGACTATAGCTCCCACGTGTCGAGGCACGACTTGGAGACATAATCGCATTGAAGGCATATGTCGCAAGTAAGGTAATCTTTACACATCCCATGTAATAAATAATAGAGGGGAGATAACATAGTTGGCTTACACTCTCCACGTCAATCAAGATACATAAATAACGTTACATCATCCAAACACTCATGGCCCGACTACGACGCCAAAATAAAAGATAACCCAACATGCGACACGGTCCCGATCACCCCCAATTGGGCACCACTACTGATCATCAGGAAAGGAAACATAGTATCGTTGAGAGTCCTCGTCGAACTCCCACTTGAGCTCGAGCGCGTCACCTGGAGCGGAATCATCAGGCCCTGCATCTGGTGTAATAGTAATCTGTGAGCCAGAGGGACTCAGCAATCTCGCACCCTCGCGATCAAGACTATTTAAGCTATAGGTAAGGCAAGGTAAATATAAGTGGAGCTGCAGCAAGCGACTAGCATATGTGGTGGCTAACCTGTTCACAAACGAGAGCGAGAAGAGGAGGCAAAGCGCGAGCGAGAAACTAGAGAGCAACCTGCGCAAGCATTACTCCAACACCGTGTCCACTTCCCGGACTCCGCCGAGAAGAGGCCATCACGGTAACACACTCAGTTGATTCATTTTAATTAAGTTAAGGTTCAAGTTGTCTACAACCGGACATTAACAAATTCCCATCTGCCCATAACCGCGGGCACGGCTTTCGGAAGTTCAAATCCCTGCAGGGGAGTCCCAACTTAGCCCATGACAAGCTCTCACGGTCAACGAAGGAATAGACCTCCTCCCAAGACGTTCCGATCAGACTCGGTATCTCGGTTCTTCAAGACACTTCGACAGGTTAAAACAAGACCAGCAACACCGCCCGAATGTACCGACAAATCCTGATAGGAGCTGCACATATCTCGTTCTCAGGGCACACTCAGATAGGTCAAGCTACGAGTAAAACCAACCCTCGAGTTTCCCCGAGGTGGCCCACAGGCTGCCTGGTTCGGACCAACACTCAGAGGAGCACTGGCCCGGGGGGGGGGGTTAAAATAAGATGACCATCGGGCTCCGGAAACCCAAGGGAAAAATAGGCTAGGTGGCAAATGATAAAAACCAAGGTTGGGCATTGCTGGAAAAGCTTTAATCAAGGCGAACTATCAAGGGGTTCCCATTATAACCCAACCGCGCAAGGAACGCAAAATCCGGGAACATAACACCGATATGACGGAAACTAGGGCGGCAAGAGTGAAACAAAACACTAGGCGAGAGGTCGAGCCTTCCACCCTTTACCAAGTATATAGATGCATTAATATAACAAGATAATATAATGATATCCCAACAAGTAAATAAAGGTTCCAACAAGGAACGGCCTCCAATCTTCACCTGCAACTAGCAACGCTATAAGAGGGGCTGAGCAAAGCGGTAACATAGCCAATCAATGGTTTGCTAGGACATGGTGGGTTAGAGGTTTGACATGGCAATTTGGAAGGCTTGAAAGCTAGTGGTAGGCATCATAGCATTGGCATAGCAAAAGAGCGAGCAATCTAGCATAGCAAAGATAGTAGTGATTTCGAGGGTATGATCATCTTGCCTGCAAAGTTGTCAGAGTTGACTGGATCCTCGAAAGCAAACTCAACGGGCTCCTTGTTAGCGAACTCGTCTCCCGACTCTACCCAAACAAGACAAACAAGCAAACGGAACACAATCAACCACGTGCAAAGCTCAAACAATATGATGCAAAGATGGTATGTTATGCGGGATGCGATGCGGGATGCATATGCAAGATTTGACAAGGGATGCATGAACCTGGCCTCAACTTGGGAATCCAAGTGTTCCACTGGAAAGATGAGATGAAATCGCTTGAAAACGATATAAAGAATGCCGGAATCGGAGTTACGGTTTGGAAATGGCAAGCAAAACAAATATGACACCGGTCTGCGATTTACAGCAAGTAGTCATCTAAATGCAATGAGATGAACATGCTACAGCACCCAAACATGGCATAAAAATACATGGCATGGAGGCATTCAAGATGCTTAACAAAAGTCTAGCACGGAGCTACGGCCAATTCATCCATTAACAGGTTCAAACAAGCATGGCAAAAATGCATATGGTAAACAAATCTCAGACTTAGTGAAATTAACACTTGTCTGGAATTTCAGATCAGGTAGCACACTTCGGAGCATGGAAACTATATGCTACAGGACCTGAACATGGCAAAGTAAAGCATGGCATGGAGCTACTCAAAGAGCTTAACAAAAGTCCCTTAGTGACCTTGAGCCAAAAGGGATCAGAAAATACAATTGCAAGCATGTGAACATGGCAAAAACATAATCAGATCACAGACTTAGTGAAAACTGGAGCATGCTGAAAACAGATATCAAGTAGGCATGTTTACGAGCTCGATGCACTCACTACGGAGCAAGTCATGACAAACTAAGCATACACTCATCAAGAATACACAAAATACAAGCTAGACATGGCAAGAACAATAGCATAGCATGCACGGGTCAACTATAACATCATCGGCAAAATTGCAAACAAGTTGACAATCTGCCCAGATTCACAAAGTAGCAAAAGTAGAGCTCGATTGACTCAAGCTAGGGTGCTCCATAATTACAAACAAAGACATGGATGGATATAGCACTACAAGATTAACAAAACATCCTTACTGATCATCCTCAAAAGAGGTACGGATCACTAGGAAACAACATGAACATATGGCCATATGAAATAAACAGATCAAGGACTTAGTGAAATTACTAAGTCCCTGAAATCAGCACTACCAAGTGCCTCACTTTGCAAGCTTGTGCTAGTCACCACACACATCACAAAAATACATCGGTTGCACCTCTGGAAAGATGGCAAAACCCTTAACAAAACATATGTAGATCTCATGGGCATAACACGCACACAATAATCATGGCAAAAATGACAAATATGCCAATGGAGTAGCAGATCTGACAATTATCTCAAGTAGCCCTCTTCTAACAGCATTTCGGGCATCAAGATGAGCTCAAATGAAAATGATGCAATGGAATTAAATGATGTACTCTCTGAGATGAACATTTTGATATGCTATATGCCAAAAACGGAGCTACGAATGCGGAGATATAGCATGATGAAGATGAGCACATGGATTAGGGTTTCGGGCAAAAGTCAACCCTAAAAAAACCAGATCTCAGATCCGGAGCGCGGAAGCCGAGGACCGCCGGGGTTTGGGCATGCTGCCATGTGTCGATGCAGGATTGGCCCGGGTGGGGCGGCGGACGTGTCCGGCCGGGGACGGACGTGTCCGGTCGGCGCGAGAAGATGGATCTAGGGTTAGGGAAAGAGTGGTACCGCGAATTTTGAGAGGGTGGTCTATAAATAGGCATAGGAGGGGCTAGGAGAGTCCAAATGAGGTGTGGTTTTAGGCCACGCGATCGTGATTGAACGCTCTAGATGATGGAGCAGGTTTAGGTGGGTTTTGTGCCAAAATGGAGGGGTGTTGGGCTGCAATACACACGAGGCCTTTTGGGTCCCTCGGTTAACCGTTGGAGTATCAAACAAAGTCCAAATGGTACGAAACTTGACAGGCGGTCTACCGGTAGTAAACCAAGGCCGCTTGGCAAGTCTTGGTCCAATCCGGAAATGTTTAATCCCCACACACGAAAGAAAGCTAGAAATGACCACCGGAGGAGAATGATGCGCCGGAATGCAAAACAGACAACGGGGAAAATGCTCGGATGCATGAGACGAACACGTATGCAAATGCAATGCACATGATGACATGATGTGAGATGCATGACAATGAGAACAACACACGGAGACAAAAACCCGAACCCGAGAAAATAAAATAAGTTAACGCCGGAAACGGCAAGAGTTGGAGTACAAATTGGGAAAGTCATATCCGGGGTGTTACAACACTCCACCACTACGAAAGGATCTCGTCCCGAGATCTAGGACTGAAAGAACGCCGGGTACTCAGAATGGAGGTGATCCTCGCGTTCCCAGGTAGCTTCACAGTCGGAATGGTGTGACCACTTGACTTTGAGGAATTTGATTGACTTATTGCGAGTCTTGCGTTCAGTCTCTTCAAGAATAGCCATTGGGTGCTCATGATAGGAAAGATCTTCTTGGAGCTCAATTTCCTCGAAGTTGACGGTGCGGTCAGGAGTCTTGAAGCACTTTCGGAGCTGAGAGACATGGAACACATCATGGACATTTGCAAAGTTTAAAGGAAGCTTGAGTTGATAGGCGCGATCGCCTCTCTTGCTGACAATCTTGAAAGGTCCCACGTATCTAGGGGCAAGCTTCCCTTTGATACCAAAGCGACGAGTACCTTTCATAGGAGAGACGCGGAGGTAAACATGATCTCCGATCTCGAAAGCCAAATCACGGTGCTTACTATCATAGTAGCTCTTTTGGCGGGATTGGGCTGCTTTGAGGTTATCACGAACGACTTTGCACATTTCCTCTGCCTCTGTGATTAAGTCATTTCCCAAAAGTTGACATTCACCGGTTTCAGACCAGTTGAGAGGGGTATGACACTTCCTGCCATACAGAATTTCGAATGGGGCCTTGCCCGAACTTGCTTGAAAACTGTTATTGTAGGAGAATTCAGCATAAGGAAGACAATCCTCCCACTTCATGCCGAAGGAGATCACACAAGCCCTGAGCATGTCTTCAAGAATCTGGTTGACACGCTCGACTTGACCGCTAGTTTGAGGATGGAAAGCTGTGCTGAAGCGGATGTTGGTGCCCATGGCCTTCTGAAAAGAATCCCAAAACTTGGAGGTAAAGATGCTGCCACGGTCTAAGAGATCACTTGTGGAATACCGTGCAGAGAGACAATCTGAGAGGTATAGAGTTCCGCCAATTGAGCTGCAGTGATCGACTCTTTGATAGGCAGAAAGTGAGCCACTTTGGTGAGTCTGTCGATGACAACGAATATAACATGATTGCCACGTTTGGACTTTGGAAACCCAGTCACGAAGTCCATCTCAATGTGGTCAAACTTCCATTCTGGAATGGCGAGAGGTTGGAGGAGACCAGCTGGCCTTTGGTGTTCTGCCTTTACTCTTCTGCAGACATCACACTCATTCACGAATTGAGCAATCTCGCGCTTCATTCGAGTCCACCAATAAGCCTGCTTGAGGTCCTGATACATCTTCGTACTCCCAGGGTGGATGGAGAGGAGAGAATTGTGAGCCTCGTTCATGATCACTTTACGGAGGTCACCTTTGGGTACAACAATACGATCCTCGAAGAAGAGAGTGTCCTTGTCATCAAGGCAGTAGCACTTGTACTTGGGTTGACTCTTGGCAATCCCAATCTTCACCTTTTTCACCATAGCATCAAGAAGCTGGGCTTGGCGAATCTGGTCTTCTAAGGTAGTAGAGACTTGAAGGTTGGCGAGGAAACCTTGAGGAACAACTTGCAGATTAAGTTTGCGGAAAGCTTCACAAAGCTCAGGTTGATAAGGCTTAAGAATCAGACTGTTGCAGTAAGCCTTCCTGCTCAATGCGTCAGCAATCACATTGGCCTTGCCTGGAGTATACTCGATACTCGGATTATACTCTTGAATCATTTCGACCCATCGAGTTTGCCTGAGGTTGAGATTAGGCTGAGTGAAGATGTACTTGAGACTCTTGTGATCAGTGAAAATGTCCACTTTTCTTCCCAATAGAAGATGTCTCCAAGTCAAAAGAGCATGCACAACTGCCGCCAACTCGAGATCATGAGTGGGGTAGTTCTTCTCATTAGGCTTCAATCGACGAGATGTATAAGCAACAACTTTCTTCTCTTGCATCAACACTGCGCCAAGACCTTGGAGAGAGGCATCACAAAAGACCTCGTACGGTTTGGATTCATCAGGCGGAGTCAAAACTGGAGCAGTGATCAATTTCTCTTTCAAAGTGTTGAAAGCAATGTCACACTCCGGAGACCAAACGTACTTGACGTGCTTCTGGAGAAGATTTGAGAGAGGCTTCGCGATCTTAGAAAAGTTTTCAACGGATCTTCGGCCATAGCTTGCGAGACCGAGGAAGCTACGGAATTGCTTCACATTCTGAAGAGGTTCCCAATTCACAATTGCAGACACCTTCTCAGGATTCATAGCAATGCCCTTGGCAGAGATGATATGACCAAGATAAAGAACCTCATCGAGCCAAAATTCACACTTGGAGAACTTGATGTAGAACCGATGTTCTCTGAGCTTATCGAGCACCAAACGCAAGTGTTTGGCATGATCTTCCTTGTTCTTCGAGAAAACCAGAATGTCGTCGAGATAGACCAAAACGAAGTCATTGGTGTAGGCGTTCAAGATGAAGTTCATCATGCGAGAGAAAGTCGGAGGAGCGTTGACGAGGCCAAAAGACATGACAGTGTATTCATATGAAGCATAGCTTGTCCTGAAAGCCGTCTTGGGAATATCTTGCTCACGGATACGAATCTGATGATAACCCATGCGGAGATCAAGCTTGGAGAATACTTGGGCACCTTTGAGTTGTTCGAACATCTCATTGATGTTGGGAAGTGGGTATTTATTCTTGATGGTCTTCTTGTTCAATGGACGGTAATCAACACAAAGTCGGTACGTTCCATCCTTCTTCTTCACAAAAAGAACACCACAACCCCACGGAGAAGAACTAGGCCGGATGAGACCCATTCTCTCTTGAATATCGAGTTGCTTCTTCAACTCTTTCAACTCTTCAGGTCCGAGCTTGTAAGGACGTTTGCAAATAGGTTCTGTACCAGGATCAAGATCAATAACAAATTCAACTGGCCGGTGCCGAGGCATTCCTAGAAGCTCTTCTGGAAAGACGTCTTGATATTCACAAACGACTGGAATTTGCGAGATAGCATCCAATTCACCCTTCTCATTGAGATAAAACAGACGGATGGTATCATCACGAGCGGCAAAGACAATTACATCCTCAGACGAATGAGTCAATTGAATCTGCCTGGCTGCACAATCAAGCTGAGCCTTGTGCTTAGAAAGCCAATCCATTCCGAGAATAAGATCAATATCCGAGTTACCAAGAACCATCGGGGAAGAAAGGAACTTGTAGTCGCCCAACGTGATAGTAACATCTGGCACCTCCAGACTTGCACTCAAACGTTTGCCAGGAGAAACGATATCCATTTGTTTACCCAAATGAGAAGAAACGAACTCATGCTTGGTAAAAAATGGCTTTGACATGAAACAATGCGATGCACCAGTGTCAAAAAGAACTTTTGTAGGAATATCATTAACAGGAAGGTTACCCATGATGACATCTAATGAGTCCTCTGCCTGAGCTGCATTCATCAAGTTGACCTTGGCATGCTTGGGGTTATGCTTGACCACAGCTGTACTTGCCGATCTGATAGGAGGAGGAGGAAGAAGACGCCTCTGGTTGAAACACTTGTTGGCATAGTGACCCTTCTGTTGGCACTTGTTGCATGTCACCTCTGAAAGCGGACGGTGGTATGGAGCACTCAATCTTGGAGCTTGAGACGAAGTCTTGTTCTGAAAGCCAGGGTTGGGTGGGTGGGAAGATCCACTGCCACCTTTGCTCTTCTGCTGATATGGCTGACGGAACGGAGGAGGAGGAAGCCAATACTTCTGCTGCTTGGCCACTTGAGTAGAGGAAGAACGAGTAACATCTCTGACTCGCTTCTTGGAAGCATCACACCTCAACTGAGCATCCTCTTGCTTCAATGCCATGTTGTAGAACTCATCGTACCTCAAGGGCTCAAAGAGAACAAGAGCGAGCTGGATTTCTTCTCTGAGACAACCCCTAAACTGGTATATCATGCTCTTCTCATCAGGGACATCCTGCTTGGCAAAGCGGGCGAGCTTCTGAAACAACTTATTGTAGTCATAGACAGACAAGGATCCTTGCTTCAGATTGCGGAATTCCTCACGCTTGCTTTCAACCACGCTCTGAGGAATATGGTGAGCTCGGAAATCTTGACGGAATTCATCCCAAGTGATAATACGTCCACCTCTGGAGTCCTTGTACTGCCGGAACCATTCTGCAGCTTGATCTTTGAGTTGGAAGGAAGCGAACTTGACAAAGTCCTCAGGCCTGACGTTACTGCACTCGAAATGCTTGCACAGATCCACAAGCCAATCGTCAGCATCGGTTGCCTCAACACAATTGCTGAAAGTCTTTGGCCCGTTAGCAAGGAACTGGTTGAGTGTAGCAAAGTGATTCTGATTGTTGCCTTGGTTCCCTTGGTCGCCTTGATTGCGCTCTTGGAGAATTTGCATGATCAACTGTGTGTTTGCATTGGTTGCGGCCATCACAGCTTGCCATGCCTCCGGAGGAGGTGGAGGTGGTGGCGGATCAGGATTCAGAGTCGTGCGCGTTGGAGGAGCCATCCTGAAGAGGTTGACATCCATTAGCACATAGACAGACAAATATTGAAGCTGAATCCAACGGAATGAAAGTTGCAACATATAGTCTTCACATCTGAACAAAATGAACGAATGCATTCCTCTTGAAATGGTCACATATCCATAAATTGAGAAGCCACTTAGAATTTAGGTAGAGAAATAAATCAACAAGGTACGGATCAAGAACGAATAATCGGTAAGAAATCCCAATCTCAAACCAATATCCGTGGAAGAAGAACTAGAGCTACTAGAATTCCAACCTATGAAACTCTCGAACCTTTCCGGTTATGCAATCAGGTGTTGGGGATACAGGGGAAGCATAATATCTCACCCAAATCTAGCAAATCCTACATCCAGCTGTATCCATCCTTCAACACATAACCGAGAAAAACTTCGGAAACCATCTACCTCAACCTTCGAAAAGCATCCGTTATACAAGTTATGGCGATACTCCCGAACTCCCGCCCCAGTACTGGGTGGCGTCGAGGTTATCTCACCAACGAACTGCATAAAAGAGATTTTCGATGTCGGCATACTAAACTCAGGTATACCAGAACTGCAACGATAAAATTATGACGACAACACCTCAGAGCTCAACTCCCCGGAACACTTCCACAAAACCCCTGACAGGAGGCACCAAGACAATGTTCTCATCATAAAACCATCGGAACGATTCCAAGATACCCGCGTGATCCTAAATTTTTTTTAGTGAAATTTGAGAAGAGAAGAGTCAAAACTCTACGTCAGGATGCCTTACCAGAGCGATGAGGAGATTGGGAAGTAAAAAGAATTCCTAAACTCTCCGATATATAATTCCTAAATGACTCAAAACATTTTTCTAGACACAACTCGGCCGCTAAAAACGATCAAGCAATGGGGCTCCTCAGGTCGGGGAAGGCTCTGATTACCAACTCGTAACACCCTCGATGCGACTATAGCTCCCACGTGTCGAGGCACGACTTAGAGACATAATCGCATTGAAGGCATATGTCGCAAGTAAGGTAATCTTTACACATCCCATGTAATAAATAATAGAGGGGAGATAACATAGTTGGCTTACACTCGCCACGTCAATCAAGATACATAAATAACATTACATCATCCAAACACTCATGGCCCGACTACGGCGCCAAAATAAAAGATAACCCAACATGCGACAGGGTCCCGATCACCCCCAATTGGGCACCACTACTGATCATCAGGAAAGGAAACATAGTATCGTTGAGAGTCCTCGTCGAACTCCCACTTGAGCTCAAGCGCGTCACCTGGAGCGGAATCATCAGGCCCTGCATCTGGTGTAATAGTAATCTGTGAGCCACAGGGACTCAGCAATCTCGCACCCTCGAGATCAAGACTATTTAAGCTTATAGGTAAGGCAAGGTAAATATAAGTGGAGCTGCAGCAAGCGACTAGCATATGTGGTGGCTAACCTGTTCGCAAACGAGAGCGAGAAGAGGAGGCAAAGGGCGAGCGAGAAACTAGAGAGCAACCTGCGCAAGCATTACTCCAACACCGTGTCCACTTCCCGGACTCCGCCGAGAAGAGGCCATCACGGTAACACACTCAGTTGATTCATTTTAATTAAGTTAAGGTTCAAGTTGTCTACAACCGGACATTAACAAATTCCCATCTGCCCATAACCGCGGGCACGGCTTTCGAAAGTTCAAATCCCTGCAGGGGAGTCCCAACTTAGCCCATGACAAGCTCTCACGGTCAACGAAGGAATAGACCTCCTCCCAAGATGTTCCGATCAGACTCGATCTCGGTTCTTCAAGACACTTCGACAGGTTAAAACAAGACCAGCAACACCGCCCGAATGTGCCGACAAATCCCGATAGGAGCTGCACATATCTCATTCTCAGGGCACACTTAGATAGGTCAAGCTATGAGTAAAACCAACCCTCGAGTTTCCCCGAGGTGGCCCCACA